>NC_089760.1:41895000-41955000 GCF_040412425.1 Macrobrachium rosenbergii | reverse complement strand
GAGAGAGAGAGAGAGAGAGAGAGAGAGAGAGAGAGAGAGAGAGAGAGAGGAGTTGTAAGTAATGAATTATGAATGTAAAAGGCAATTTAAAATTACTGGCACCGACATACTGACCTATTTACATGCTGATGACACTTGTGAAGCCACTGGAACGTGATACCTAAACATAGAAGGAAATAAAATGAGCATAAAATACACAAAAAAATAGACTGAGTTGATGCATTGGCAAAAAATATTGTGGAAGCCACACTAACACAAACATCGGCTGAAAAAGTATGTTACTTTCCAAACGAATTGCAATTTTTTTTTATTTTATAAATGCAATGAAACTAATGGCTATAATGCTGAAGACCAGAGAAATCATTCTGCCATAGATTAATCAGAGGTCATGCGCCCTAACGATACCCTAACAATCAGTACGAGGGCAACTAAATGGGGAAGATAATCTGTGAAGAACCTTAAATGAACTAATGCAACTCTGAGATAATCACACTGCCAAATCTATCCGTCCAAATACTGAGTGACCTCTTTAACGAGACGAAGACCATGAATCAGAAGCACCAATAACTGACCTTGAATAAGCATCATTAGTTACAATCCTCCACTTACACCATTGGTTCTTAACCAGGGGTGCTCGCCGAAGCCGGTTCCTAAGGGTGCGGGGATGCCTACGAATAATTAAAGCAAAATATATTTTTATACAAGCATGTTATTTTTTCTGCAAAAAATAAAAAACTAAAATAAAATAAAATAAAGTAAATAATAATTATAATAATAATAGTTATCATTATTATTTATTATTTTTTTTATTTTTATTTTTTTTATTTCAGCAATTCAGGGGGTGCGAGAACTGACTGATTTGAAAGGGGTGCATACATTGAAAAAGGTTAAGAACCACTGATTTACAGTCTCATTGAGTGCCATGTTATAAAATCACGCTTCAGTGGGATTCAACAGAGGTCTGGGCATGGAGTATGGCACCATTCTTTGCAAATAAAATACAAAAATTAGCAACACTGGTGCCCTCTGCTCTGTACTGCAAATACTGGCCTCTGCTCTATACTGCACTTCATGACGTCATCCTCGTGAATGACTGATCCTCAAAAATACAAACGGGTCTTTTTTTTTTATTGGGGGGAGGGTTATACACAAAGCTTCATGATACGCACTTTAGGTAAAGGAAAGGGTACCACCCAAATACTCATCCCCTCCTCCTTAAGCCCACCCATCCTCCCCTTACCTCAAGACACCATTAGACGCTTTGTTGGGTTCCTCAACTTCCGGGTTGACTTGATGAAAGCGATGTTAATATTCCCCCCCCACCCCCAACAGCTCTCCAACACCCACACCAGCTCTCACCAGAACCTCTCCTTGGTCTCACGCCCGTAGGGGTGGGCAATGCCTTACAGGCAGTCAACAGGATGAGGGAACAAATTCCTCATTGACAGGAATAAGAGAGAGAGAGAGAGAGAGAGAGAGAGAGAGAGAGAGAAGATAAGGAGTTGAAAGCAAAGCGAGAATCATCATACACATAAATATGGTACATATGATCCATAATGGAAAAGGATTTATATATATATATATATATATATATATATATATATATATATATATATATATATATATATATATATATATATATATATATATATCTATATATATATAGATAGATAGATAGATAGATAGATATATTTAGTAACAGATGCATATATACTGTATATGTATATATATATAAAGTATATATGTGTATATATACTGTGTATATATATATATAATATATATATATATATATATATATATATATATATATATATATATATATATATATATATATATATACATACACAGTATATTTATATATATTTATATATATAATATATATATATATATATATATATATATATATTTATATATAATATATATTCGTATATATGTATATATAATTACTTTGCCTTCAGAGAGTAACTATAAACATCATAAATTCACCAATATCATCCAGACTCCTTTTGTTCATCAATTTCCATTCCATTTCCCGAAAAAGAACCGGATCCTCACGCGGAGGCTTCGTCTCAATTTCCAGCGGAACAGGCAAATCCACTTAATCCGGAGTCCCTATTTGCATTAGGGAGACTTTTTCATTCTTATTCCAGTTTTTGAAACAGATGGTTATGTTTCTTGAAAGAGATATCAGGTGAGTTGTCTTCTTTGGATGGATGGATGGATGGATATATATATATATATATATATATATATATATATATATATATATATATATATATATATATATATATATATATGCATATATCTGTATATTATATATGTGTGTGTATATACATATACATATATATATATATATATATATATATATATATATATATATATATATATATATATATATATATATATATGATGATAAAGGTTGCCATATGTCCGTGAATGATAAAAACTTTTAAACTGGACAATATTTACTATATATTTTCTCTTAAAATATAACGTAAAATACGTAGCAAATAAAGAACAATAATTATACTAGACGACCCATGTCAACAAATCGAACTTACCCTACTGGCTGACATTTCATCTCTCTTTTAATGTTTCCTTCAACTCTCAAGATCAAAGGCAATTCCGAACGATTTCAAACAATAGATTGAAACACTAAAATCATGAGATTTGGTAATTTCCAAATTAGCAAGTCTTCGGGGAAAGAATACTCTTAAACTACAGATCATATCAACTACTATCTATTATTTATTTATTATTATCATTTGCATTGTTATTTCACTGCTCTCCTAATACAATTCTCCTAGTATTTTTATGATTTACTCACACTTTTTTTCTATTTATCTTTAATTTGCCAATTTATTTTATCTTTTTTAATAAGTGATCTCTTATTTCTATATTCCCCATTACCTTCTATTACTTCTTTCCAATGAACACAATTTTCTTTGGAAGCTCGAATTTCAAGTCAATGGCTCCTGTTCACTTGTTCCATATGAATAGGGTTCATCTTTTAAATAATATAATAATAATACTTCTAAAGCATAATCGTGAAAAAGAACTTCATGACAACAGAAACTTTGCCTTACATTATTGTTAAATGTATTCAGACAAACTTCCCTTAATGATATCCCTTTTACGCAGCATCCCAGGACTCAGCAATACATCTCCTGCCTGCCGATTGCTGAACCGCATCTGATCTCGCGTTAAGATTAACGTATTCACGGTTTCCATCACCGTCAAAAGTGTCGGGGCAATCATGATAAATCATACGCCAACTTGGACCGTGATACGTTAAGACCGTTTCTCCTTCATTAATCACACACGCAGCGAGGAGTGGAGACGGGCTCCAGAATAATTGAGGGTCTTTGAAGGAAAGCGCTTCTGGTGAATGTCATGTAATCGGTCTTCGGAGCAGAAGAGGGACCCGGGGATTTCTTTGGAATCCCTTTTAACTTCTTTTAGTTTCGAGAAGAGGGACCCGGGGATTTCTTTGGAATCCCTTTTAACTTCTTTTAGTTCAGAGAAGAGGGGCACAGGGATTTCTTTGGAATCCCTTTTAACTTCTTTTAGTTCCGAGAAGAGGGACCCAGGGATTTCTTTGGAATCCCTTTTAACTTCTTTTAGTTCCGAGAAGAGGGGCACAGGGATTTCTTTGGAATCCCTTTTAACTTTTAGGAGTTATCAGCAAACTTACGTTAAATAGGTGTAAATATTAATATGAAGATTAGACTTGATGCTAACAAAGACACCAAAATTAACCTAAGTGTAAAAGATCATAAAAAGTTTATGACCAACCCAACATCATAAAAATATAAATCAGGTCGATAGGCTGACCTGGGGTCATCTAACATTATATCGTCAATGATGTCATTATTCTGCTACTGATTGAAAGTCTTAGTAGATTAAGAATCCCTGGCAAGTTTTAAATAGCTTAAAGGACGGCATAAACAAGACTATGATAATAAACGAGGAATTTATATTATTTTTTTACTCAAATAAAAAAAAAAGTCCACGGTAATCGAAGATATATAAATCCATAATAGTACAAAACGACTAAAGCACGACACCCCTTTGATGAAAACTAATACATCAAGATAAAAAAAAGGCAGTAGATTAATCACCCAATCAATTAAAAGACAGCAGAGGAATTGGTCTCCGTCTAACATGAACCTTCAAAGAGGACACATGACTCCTAATCCGTAGGTAACAAGTCGGAACCTTTGACGAAGATATACGCCTTGGGAGGATCAGAACATCGCTTACAGTAGTAATTAATCGGAGTCTTCCTCTAGGATGCAATCTATCATAGTATAAAAAATCTCCTCGTAAGGCCAGGGAAGGATGGAAGGAACTACCACACAAAGGGCAATCACATGATTGAATATCAAGTCTTCCATTTAGTTAATTGCGTCTATGTTGGTGGGTGCGATGTTGTCTATGTTGGTGCGTGCGATGTTATGTTGTGTGAACTTTTAATGAGGGGTTTTCTTATTATTTTGAGTCACTGGCTTCTTCGTTTGGATGATTCAAGTTCATTTTTCACTACTTCTGTTACTTTTTAAAAAGATATGAAAATACGGAAGTGATATAAAAATAGTAACCGTGTTATTTGAATCAAGATGGATGCAAGTACCACCTCTCTGAGTTTGGACACAAGACAATTTTCCCAAATTTCTATTTTCCTCCGTCTGGAAGAAGAAGAAGAAGAAGAAGAAGAAGAAGAAGAAGAAGAAGAAGAAGAAGAAGAAGAAATGATTCAATAACAGCTAGGATAAAAATGACTAAACTTATCCATCCTATTTATCCGTCTATATTTGGGAAGTCCAATCCCATTTATCCGTCTGTATTTGGGAGGTCCAATCCTGTTTATCCCTCTATTTTTGGGAAGTCCAATCCTATTTTTCCGTCTATAATTGGGAAGTCCAATCCTATTTATCCGTCTATATTTGGGAAGTCCAATCCTATTTATCCTTCTATATTTGGAAAGTCGGAATAAAAATTATCTTCTGGATTTTCCTTAGCACAACGTCCTATTTTTTTTCTTATAAAAGATGAAATCATAGGATAACATGTTAAAAAAATTAATATATATTATGAACATAAAGTTATACAATTAACAGCTTAAAAAAAGTTTTCTAAAGGAACGACTGGAAAGAATGGGACGGTAAAGATACTTTCCCTTCTTTTCCTGAAAACTTTGGAGACACTTTTTTTTCAGATCCTTTACCTTGTTTGTCTCTTTCTCGGCTCTTTTTTTCTTCTCTGAAAGGGAGGCGAAGAAAAAAAAAAAAACACTGAGTAAATTTACAGTGCTTCCCCTGTTGTCCAGGAGTCAATAAAATAGTGGGATTGGAGACAGCTGGCAAAAAAACCTCGCGCCTTCCCTCAATTGATTCCTGTGATTCTTAACCTGACTAGCACTTCCAAATTTAGCTAGCATAAAAAACCTATCTTTGCATGTCAAAACTGGTAAATAATAATAATAATAATAATAATAATAATAATAATAATAATAATAATAATAATAATAATAATTATTATTATTATTATTATTATTATTATTATTATTATTATTATTATTGCTTCCATCTGACTCCTTTGTTCAGGGCTTTCTAGCTCTTTCTCCCAATTTACTGCAATGAATTTTCTTCCAACTTCACTTTGGTTTTCATATTAAGCTGAGTTAGTACTGACAGAAATGGGAAGTTAAATTAATGCTTTATTTACTTCTCTAGCATGTTTCAAATTCAAAAATTAAGCTTGGCATATCTGATGAAATACAAAAAGTACCAACAGGTATGACGCATCTCTCTAACTGCTGAGTCATCAAGAACCAATGCCTGGTTCTCGCAGGTCCAAGCATGGGTGGAGAGAGGGACTCGAAGGTGACCAAATCTTTATTTGTGGTACAATGTCCTGTCCCTTACTTCTGCTGCTCATGAACGACCTTTGAACGTTAAAGGTAAAATTGACATGCATCTTTCTACATCAATAACATGCACACACAAACCAAGCACGCAAGAAAAAAATGAGAGAGAGACTGAACAATGTTGACCAAATCCTATTCTTTATTTCGTTAGAAACATGAATCAGCATCGATCAGCAGTCCTCGTAAATTCAGGGAAAACTCTGTTACCAGATCTTAAAGTCAAGGTCATGAAAGTTGCACAATGCTTCAGGGAAATCAAAAATGCACAAGTGACCCGTAAAAGACTGTTTATGAAACTCTTCAAAGATATGTTGGTTGACTCGATCAATATTTGCAAGCGCTAGTTCTGCTCGATGACCTACGAGTGTTGGCCTCTCTCTCTCTCTCTCTCTCTCTCTCTCTCTCTCTCTCACGTACACATACACACACGCAGTCACTCTTACAAGTTCCCTTGCGCTTCATTAGCGCTTGTCTTTTGTTCTAGGTAAACACACACACATACTCAAAAATTCTGAAATGAGGAGCTTAAATACACAATTAACGGAGAGAGAGAGAGAGAGAGAGAGAGAGAGAGAGAGAGAGAGAGAGAGAGAGAGAGAGAGAGATTGCCGTTCCCAGCCACACTAGACCTTCCGCCGAAAGTATGTGTAGAAAAACAACTAGGAAAGGCAATTAGACAGTACTAAGAAATATTTTAAAAGATAACAAATATATGGGAAAGCACATTTTATACATAAAAAACCTATAACTTTAACCACAGGAAATGTCCTAGCTAACTGCCTTTTAATAATACGAAGAATTGCATCTAATAGTACCTGAGGGTATCAGCAAAGCGACTCGCAAACTCATTACAATAATTTTTTGAAGAATTATAGCTATTGAAGAATTATGGCTAACTTTAAATAAAATAAAAACTCCTGAGGCTAGAGGGCTGCAATTTGGTATGTTTGATGACTGGAGGGTGGATGAACAACATAACAATTCGCAGCCCGCTAGCCTTAGTAGTTTGTAAGATCTGAGGGCGGACAGAAAAAGTGCGGAAAGAAAAAAGTGCGGACAGACAAAGCCAGCACAATAGTTGTCTTTTACAGAAAACTAAAAATTAAACCAACATCCTGCTTTGGTTCAAAGACAAAACTGCTTCCAATAATGAGGCAAAAGACCAAAGGGTTTTTGGGATATCGGAAAACAGAAGCGTTCTTCACCTTCAAAGGACTGTCTGTCAGTTATGTGGATTGATGACGACCCTGGCAAACTATCAGTTTGAATATTCCACGAGGTACCTTTGGAAATTCGAATTTTAACCGGTACTATACTGCCCTAAAATGAAAGACTGCAGTATCTGCAAAAATACGAAACTGAGAAAAATGGCAGGTGCTCCCTTGTCTTACTACTGATTTTGCAAATACTGCAAATTGGACCCCCTAAATAAAGCATTGAAGACTCATTCTGAAACTGAAGTTGTGTATTAGTGTTTCACGAGCCCAATAGGTGGCATATCTCAATTTCAAAAACTTTGCAGATACTGCAGTTTTTCCATTTTAGGGCAGCATACCATACGTACCTTTGCAAGTTCAAAGATTAACCATACCATATTGCTAAGGATATGGGAGCAATAGTATGCTTTCAAGCAGCTCAAAAGAGAAGTGCTAGAAGGAGTCTTCAGAAAAGCAATGACCTTGAAAAGCAGAACAATTAAGTCCCTGCTAAAATTAATAACCAGGTCATCGATGTGAACCCACAAAGAAGTGTTATAAGAAATCCGTCCGTGAGTAGATAATTTCTTTCATTGTTCCCTGGAAAATTATAGTGTTATCAAACCTGAATTTAATCATATAGGACCTTGGGGCCTACAACTCGAGAGAGAGAGAGAGAGAGAGAGAGAGAGAGAGAGAGAGAGAGAGAGAGAGAGAGAGAGAGAGAGAGAGAGAGAGTCAAAAGTTGATCCTTCTTTCCTTTACATAATAATAATAGAGAGAGAGAGAGAGAGAGAGAGAGAGAGAGAGAGAGAGAGAGAGAGAGAGAGAGAGAGTCAAAAGTTGAATCTTCTTTCATTAACATAATAATTACATTATTAAGTGGTCTAGGAATGAACATACTATGTTCGATATGATGCCGGACAAACATTACGACAAAGCGCTAATGTGTCATGCAACGAGGACATCTAACACTTTTCAATGATCCTTCTTTGACATCTAACTTTTTATTTTTCATCCAACAAAAATAAGAATTAGTTTTGGATCTCAAATGTCCCCACGGGTAACCTGAAGACTTATTGGTAATTTAGAAGGGCAAATATATTAATACATTACCTTCACGACTCTGTATGAGCACTTCCAATAACAATAACCAGAGTTGTAAATCACGTTCTTTTCCCAAACTGCAATAACTCACGGCAATAACATGAAGTAAAATCCTCAAAATATTATCTCCAGGTCAGAGTCTCCTAAGAAGGAAAATGGTCCAAAAAGAACTTCTTGATATATAACAAAGGAAACGGATTCTCTTGCATTGCTTTTCCTTCCTGTTGTGCGAGGGAACTGAAACGTCTAAAAGATTCTACGTTTCAGGAGCAACAACAAAAATAATATAATGAAGTGGCGACGATAATCATGCGAACTTATAAATGAAAAAAGAAAGTTTTTTTTTTTTTTTTGTTTATTAAAATTTTACATTAGCAAATGGCTGTGTTCACTATATCTCAGATATCAAGATCCATAATACTCTTTACAAAAAACAAGTAATTAATGCGCCGAAGCTTCTTCGGCGCAATCGAGTTTTCTGTACAGCGTATAATCAAGGCCACCGAAAATAGATCTATCTTTCGGTGGTCTTGGTATAATGCTGTATAAGCAGCGGCCCATGAAACTTTAACCACGGCACGGTGGTGGCCTGTTCTATATCGTTGCCATACGCACGATTATGGCTAACTTTAACCTTAAATAACATAAAACCTACTGAGGCTAGAGGGCTGCAATTTGGTATGTTTGATGATTGGAGGGTGGATGATCAACATACCAATTTGCAGCCCTCTAGCCTCACTAGTTTTCAAGATTTGAGGGCGGACAGAAAAAAAAGCGGACAGAAAAAGTGCGGACAGAAAAAACTGCGGACAGAATAAAGTGCGAACGGCCAGACAAAGCCGGCACAATAGTTTTCTTTTACAGAAAACTAAAACCCAGTCAGTCCAAGTGGCTTCATATAAATCCTACTGCCAAAGTCTACATTATTCTTTTCAGAAAAAAATATAGGAACATGAATAGGGAATTTCTTTCAATAAAACCCCTTAAGGAGAATTTATATGAAAATGCCACGTAAGAAATTCTCTTACATGGCATTTCTGGAAAGTGTTAGAGAATGTTACAGAAACTGGATTTATTCAAAGATCAGAGAGAGAGAGAGAGAGAGAGAGAGAGAGAGAGAGAGAGAGAGAGAGAGAGAGAGAGAGAGAGAGAGAGAGAGAGAGAGATTCAAAAGTAAGTTGTTCCTCCTTTGCTTTATATATTCATTACATTACTATTTACTGGAGTATGATAAGTGATGTGAAATTTAAACAGCCCTCAAGCATTTCACACTGCAAATATAAAAAATAACAATAATTACAATTCAATTTCCCTACAACTGAAGATTGCTGCACATAGAGAAAAAAATTACAATGTAATTGCCATACAAATGAAGTTTAAACAACCCTCAAGAATTTCACACAGCAAATATATGTAAAAAAACTTATAATTTAATTTGCAAACGAGTGCTGAATATTCACAAGCTCTCACAAAACAAACTCCTCCAAACCACGCAACAAGCTTCATTTTCTGAAGTGAACTGCATAACCCTTTCATCAAACAGTTCGGACAGTTTCATATAAAGGCACTTGATCCAAACTCGGGTGCCAGTCAATGGCACTTTTCGTTTCCCAATTAATGCCAATATTCGGTGCAGCTCACTGACTGGCAATAACCTCGGAACTCTCTGTCTCAGTCCTCGGTGGCTGTGCAATTTATGCCCAATTTATGCCAGCAGAGTACAGCAGTATGCAGCATCGTTACATCCGGTCCAATTTATTGATAAAATATACGCACTGTTGGCTTATTGTTTTGAAAAATTCGAGGATGGATTGTTACGTTTATTGTTATGGATGGTGCTACAGGTTCATATTAAATTCAGCCTTTTGTTTTTTAGTTGCTTTTAAGTATGTGACTTGTTTCCAACATGTCTGGTGCTACAGGTTCGTATTACTTTATGTATGTGACTTGTTTCCAACATGTCTGGTGCTACAGGTTCGTATTACATGCAACATTTTGTTTTAGTTGTCGACTTGTTTGCAACATGTCTGGTGCTGCAGGTTCATATTACATGCAACCTTTTGTTTTAGTTGTCGACTTGTTTACAACATGTCTGGTGCTACAGGTTCATATTACATGCAACCCTTTGTTTTAGTTGTCAACTTGTTTGCAACATGTCTGGTGTTGCAGGTTCATATTACATGCAGGCTATGGTTTTAGTTGTTTGTATGTATGCGACTTGTTTGCAACATGTCTGGTGCTACAGGGTCAGATTACATGCAACCTTTTGCTTTAGCTGCTTTTATGTATGCGACTTGTTTGCAACATTTCTGGTGCTACAAATTCATATTACACGCAGCCTATGGTTTTATTTGCTTTTATGTATGTCGACTTGTTTGCAACATGTCTGTCTTCGAGTTTTTTACTTGCAACATTTTATTTTAATTGCTTTTATGTATGTCAATTTGTTTGGAACATGTCCGAGTCTTCGAGTTTTTTACCTGCAACATTTTAATTCACTTTCTTTTCCGTATGTCGACTTGTTTGCAACAAGTTTAAGTACTGAAGATTTTTAAAAGTCTAATAATCAAAAACATCCATTTTATCACAGGTCAAAAAAAAAAAAAGTTGATCACAGGTAAAAAAAAAAAAAGTTGAACTCAAATACATACTTAATCCTTTCGCTATTTTGCACGGAAATTTGGCTAATGGATCCATGAATATTTAAGACACTTTCGTTATTAAAACAACTTATTGACGTCATTACCGATTACTGACGAACTAAAAACTTGCAAATCAAAATTAATATATATAAAGAATACTGTTAAATCTTTCCTTATAAATAGAGGAATCTTGTGAGGAATAACAAACAAGTAAAAAAAAGAAGAAACTTCGGCGCAACCGAGTTTTCTGTACAGGCGCTACAGCATATACTCAAGGCCACCGAAAATAGACCAGTCTTTTGATGGTCTCCGTATAATGCTGTATGAGCCGCGGCCTTTAAAACTTTAACCACGACCCGGTTATGGCCTAGCTTATATCGTTGCCAGAAGCACGATTATGGCTAACTTTAACATTAAATGAAATAAAAACTTATGAGGCTAGAGGGCTGCAATTTGGTATGCTTGATGATTGGAGGGTGGATGATCAACAAATCAATTTGCAGCGCTCTAGCCTCCTCAGTAGTTTTCAAGATCTGAGGGCGGACAGAAAAAAGTGCGGACGGACAGACAAAGCCAGCACAATAGTTTTCCTTTGCACAACACTAAAACGAAAATAAAATGGTAAGAAAAACAATTAAGTCTAAAACTCTTATCCAATTCCTTAACAAGAAATCAATGATCATTCCTTGTAAACATTTCTGATTAATGAGAGAAGTGAACCACGTGATCCTCGACGATCAAAAGTGATTAAATAGTGAATCCTGCGTTGGGAATTTCACTCGATAAGATATCGGGAACAGATTAATTACTCAGTGAAAAAGACAGGATAATTTATGACCTCCGTCTGGCAAAAATTATAAAATAATTTAGGCTTGCTGTGGATTGGGAAGGTCGCAATATGGATCTTGGACGAAGAGTAATGGTTTGTTTGTTCGGGATGAGAGAGAGAGAGAGAGAGAGAGAGAGAGAGAGAGAGAGAGAGAGAGAGAGAGAGAGATATTCAAAAGCTGAGCATTACTTCCTTAATATATTACAAAGCATCATTACATGGTCCAAGCGTAGAGAGAGAGAGAGAGAGAGAGAGAGAGAGAGAGAGAGAGAGAGAGAGAGAGAGAGATATTCAAAAGCTGAGCATTACTTCCTTAATATATTACAAAGCATCATTACATGGTCCAAGCGTATAAGAGAGAGAGAGAGAGAGAGAGAGAGAGAGAGAGAGAGAGAGAGAGAGAGAGAGAGAGAGAGATTCAAAAGCTGAGCATTACTTCCTTAATATATTACAATGCATTATTACATGGTCCAAGCGTATGAGAGAGAGAGAGAGAGAGAGAGAGAGAGAGAGAGAGAGAGAGAGAGAGAGAGAGAGATTCAGAAGCTGAGCATTACTTCCTTAACATATTGCAATCCATCATTACATTGTTCAAGAGAGAGAGAGAGAGAGAGAGAGAGAGAGAGAGAGAGAGAGAGAGAGAGCTTCAAAAGCTGAGCATTACTTCCTTAACATATTAAATACAGTGCATCATTACATTGTCCAAGAGAGAGTAATAATAATAATAACTTTATTTCCAATTGACACTGGTTATTCTACAATGCATACATATATACATAGTTAAAATGAAAGATCAGTAGTTAAAATGAATTCATAGTAAGGGAATACTAATCTAACAGACATTTTTTCAACTTATTCTTAAAAGAATGTAAAGTGGCAGCATCCTTGATATCTTGTGGTAGTTTATTCCACAGGGAAGGGCCTCTAGCCGGGAACTCCCTTGAGCCGATATCTGTTGTCGTTCTTTTTACAACAAGATCACTACCCTGACGCGTACAAACTCCTGTTACTGAGTTAACCATACTAAAATGATACAGCCATTCCGGTAAAATACCTCTTAAAACTTTAAAAACAAAAACACAAATTTCGTACACATATTGATCTTTAACCTTTAACCACTCCAGCTTTTTCAGAACAGGGGAAACATGATCATACTTCCTAATATCACCTACAGCTACTCTGGCAGCGAAATTACAAGTTTTTTGAATTTTGTCAAGATGAACATTATTAATACACCCCCATACCTTAAAACAACAGTGGATGAGGCTTATGACAAGTGACTGAACGACAATCTGGCGCGTGGAAGGTTCAAAATTATCTTTTACTCTATTCAAGTAAATAAGTATGCCCGTCGCCTTTTTGCATATTTCATCAATATGAGAATCAAAAGTCAGAAAACGGTCAAAGTAGACGACTAAATTTTTCACAACTTTCATAGGCTTGATTACATTGCCATTGAAATTTACCCTCATATTATCATCTATGGCTGATATATATTGTCTTGAGCCTATAAAAATACACTGAGTTTTGTTTTCATTTAATAGTAGGCCATGTCTCTGAAAATATGTCTTGGCCTTCTCCAAGACTGCTTCAGCCCTTCTTAATAGATCACTTATGTTACTTACGTCCCCTTCAAGTATAATTTGTGTATCATCAGCATACTGGATAACGAAAATACCAGGTAGTGATTCCGCCAAATCATTAACAAAAACAATAAACAATATTGGTCCTAAGATAGATCCTTGCGGGACCCCAAATGATACCTCGCATCTAGATGACAATGTGTCCATTAACTTGACTGACTGGAATCGATTAGTGAGATAGCTATCAAACCAAGATGGATCTATTCTTAGTTTTATACATTTATCTAATAGAATTTTGTGGTTCACGCTATCAAAAGCTTTGGATAGATCCAGTAATAGGAGCAGTGATATCTTTTTATTTTCTATGTTATCATATATTCGAGAGAGAGAGAGAGAGAGAGAGAGAGAGAGAGAGAGAGAGAGAGAGAGAGAGAGAGAGAGAGAGAGAGAGAGAGAGAGATTCAAAAGCTGACCATTATTTCCTTACATTTTACAATGCACCATAAAATTGCCCAAGAGTATAACTGAGAGAGAGAGAGAGAGAGAGAGAGAGAGAGAGAGAGAGAGAGAGAGAGAGAGAGAGAGAGAGAGAGAGAGAGAGAGAAACTTCATTCACCACAAAAACATCTACTTTATATACCGTCTGTCACATGACCAAAACCTTTAGCGGTCCTTTTTATGCATTCCACGCAGAATCACGTTGGTCTTAAGCAAAAACTCCCCAATTTTCCCAGTGACTGACATCTGCTAATTGTTCAGATTCGCTTCAAGGCAATGCTTGTCTGAAATGGCCACTTTTGTTAATCAGCGTTTAATGGTTATTCCTAGTTATATACATACACACACATACATACATACTATATATATATATATATATATATATATATATATATATATATATATATATATATATATATATATATATATATATATATATTTATATATATATATATATATATATATATATATATATATATATATATACATACATACTGGTTAGTGTGTATATATATATATATATATATATATATATATATATATATATATACATATATATATATATATATATATATATATATATATATATATATATATATATATATATATATATATATATATATATGACTATTTATCACATCATATATGATTCATATACAATCAAAGCTACAAACTTGTCGACTTTAGTGTGTCACAATTCTCGTCCTCTACCTCGGAAGTAATATATTTTTCATATTACCGAGGTAGAGTGAATTTTTAGTTGATAATATATATCCATATATATATATATATATATATATATATATATATATATATATATATATACCGTCCCGTAGGTCGAACCAGCGACGGACGAGGAATCAGGACTACAGTGACACACTAACCTCTCTTGTGGCCGACTGGTTAGTGTGTCACTGTAGTCCTGATTCCTCGTCCGTCGCTGGTTCGACCCCACGGGACGGTGGACTTATTATCAACTAAAAATTCCCCTTCGGTAACATATATGAAAATATATTACTTCCGAGGTAGAGTGAATTGGATATTAAAGGACGTTTGTAGCTTTCTGATTATATATATATATATATATATATATATATATATATATGTATATATATATATATATATATATATATATATATATATATATATATATATATATATATATATATATATATATATATATGAGTGAAATAAATCTTACGTGGTGGACCGGGCATAAAAAAGTTTACTTTTATCTTGACCACTGATCAATTCCTAATGTCGAAACACACAAAGGTTAGTATCTTTGTCAAAAAAAAAAAAAAACACTACATACATACATGACAACACGCACACGAATTTTTGTGACTTTCTACATTCGCAGTTACTGGAATGGAACGGAATATAGTGTTTAGGCCAAAGGACAAGCACTGGGACCTATGAGGTCATTCAGCTCTGAAAAGAAAATTGAGAGTAGAAAGGTCTGAAAGGTGTAACAGGAGGAAAACCTCGCAGTTGCACTATGAATTAATTGTTAGGAGAGGGTGGAAAGCACGATGGAAGGGAGAATGTGAATGGAGGTACAGCAAAAGGAATGAAAGCGGTTGCAGCTAGGGGCCGAAACGACATTGCCAAGAACCGTAGCAATGCTACTGTAGCACCTCTTGCATTACTCCTTAACGGGGTTGGCGCAATTTAGGGACAATTTCCTTAGCGCAAAATGTGTCAAACTTCTATCAATACGTGTCCCAATTTCTGAACGCACAAGAGAAACGTTTCTTTCCATTCAATAGAAAACGCGACCATAAAGAAAACGGGAAGACGGTACCGTTTTAAAACGGTATACCATCGCCAGGTGATTCAGGAGGGTACGAATCAGCCATTACCCCAGGAATGAGAACAAACGGTCTCTAATCGGCCATTACTTAGAAGTACTGGAAAAGGCGCTGGAACCATAACAGTATTTCCTATTGTTCGCGTCAATAATATCATTCTTACCTCCCATTGGAGAAGGCGTTTGATTCCTGGAATGTCAGCGATGAAAATAATAATACGGAGGCGCGTGTGTGACATAAATATTTCGGCTGCATTTTCCTCATTTGAACCTTGCCACTTTAGCTGCGATGGTGGTAATAATAATAATAATAATAATAATAATAATAATAATAATAATAATAATAATAATAATAATCAGAACTCTCCATTATGAAAATAATTTGATGAATAATTCAACAATAGTTAAAATTAGCAAGCTGAATAATAACAATAATAATAATAATAATAATAATAATAATAATAATAATAATAATAATAATAATCAAAACTAAGCATTAAATATGGAAATCATTTGACATAAAAAATAATTCTACAACATTTAAAAATGTTAAGTTGAATATAATAATAATAATAATAATAATAATAATAATAATAATAATAATAATAATAATAATAATAATAATAATAATAATCCGAACTATCCATTGAATATGGAAAACACTTGATGAGAAAGCTAATTCAACAACAGTTAATCTCCGAAAGTTCCAAAAATAATAAAAGTTTTATGCACATTTACGAAAAATTATCTTCAAACCAAGGGTGATTATGTGACGAGAGAGAGAGAGAGAGAGAGAGAGAGAGAGAGAGAGAGAGAGAGAGAGAGAGAGAGAGAGAATTTCAATTAAGTTACCCCCTTCACTGGAATGTATTTGATTAGTTAATCAGATATTTGATGGCGGTAATGTTCGAAAATTGGTAGGAAAATATATGGGGTTGGAAATGAGTATATAATATTTGTGTAACAGTGCAGTACATTACTACCTGATAAACCTTTAAATAAAACAAGCTATATAAACTATATAAGTTATATTCCTACTTAGTAAATATATATATTCATATATATAACCTTCCTGAAATTAAACATACAATAAAGGGTGTAGTTATGTTTGATATTATCTATCACCTGAATAGTAGGCAGTTTCTTCCTCAAGAAGAAGCTAGAAATGAGATCCATTTATTTAATTCAAATTTATAATTCCTGGCTGAGCACCTGAACCAGTTCATTAAATATAAAATAAAATGTAAATATAAAATTCGATGAAAATTACTAACAAAGTCCATTACGTGATAAAAATGATTTCACTGTATTCTGTGGTACTTTGTAAAGCATTTATATCATCAATATTCTGAGTTATTTCTCTCTCTCTCTCTCTCTCTCTCTCTCTCTCTCTCTCTCTCTCTCTCTCTCTCTCTCTCTCTCTCTTTGAAGAAAAACATAACGTAAAAAGGAAAAGAGACAAAGTAATGAGACTTGAGAAAAAAATATTATATCAGTATTTTTATTTAAAACATAAATAACAAAAAAATAACATAGTCCCAATCTCGATTGAAAACCACCAACTTCCTCCCCTTCAGAAATATCTCGTTCCAAAAACCTGATGGCTGGCCTCCTCGCTCCATTCCTCCTCTTAATTGCAATTCCTCAAGAGGTCTTTGCCTCTTTATCAAGAGGCACGGGGATGAATAGAGGACGAGGAAGTGGGAAGAAAAGGATAGAGTACTTCAAAGGTCTATTGTTGCCAAAGTTTCGAAGCGGAAAAACTCAATCCCTCGAAAAAGGGGAAAACGATGTGGTATACTTCTCGGGGTTTTTTCTTATTGGTTTTATTTTTTTTTATTGGTTTAGGAAAGAATACAAATTGTCGAGTGTAAGGTTACTTGTTAGGAAAGCTTGTAATTTGTAAATGACAAGCCAGAAGTTATGTGTATATGTATATATATATATATATATATATATATATATATATATATATATATATATATATATATATATATATATATATATATATATATATATATAGATAGATAGATAGATATACTGTATATATATATCTATCTTTATATATATACATATATATATATATACTGTACATATATATATATATATATATATATATATATATATATATATATATATATATATATATATATATACAAATAGTGTAAGATTACTTGTTAGGAAAGCTTGTAATTTGTAAATGACAAGCCAGAAGTTATGTGTATATGTATATATCTATATCTATATATATATATATAGATAGATAGATAGATAGATAGATATACTGTATATATATATATATATATATATATACACATATATATATACTTTACAAATATGTATACATTTAACATACATACATATATATATATATATATATATATATATATATATATATAATTTCAAAAGTAAAACAACAGTAATAACTCAACACGCGTTTGCTGACCGTTCAGTGTAATACCAGCAGCAAGCTCAACTTCCTGAAAACACAAAAACAAACATATCTTCACAAGATCCAAGCCTCTTGAGCAATACAGCTCTCAAATTAACCTAACCTGAAACCGATGACATGCAAATCTGATCCAACTGTCAAAGTAAGGCGGAGTTCAAACGTTAGAACTAAATGGTTTAAATGCCCCGATAAATTTCAACCGCCAAGGACATAGTGATTCTCAGATTGCAGTGCTGGGTCCAATCCCCAATAAGCCCGTGTTACTTCGGTCCTTTGAAATACAAGCATTCTAAGAGTTGGGGTTTCAGGTGAAGGTCAGCTGTCAAAGAAAATCAAGCGATGTCGTCATAACCGCGAACACAATTACGTCCAAAATTAGTCTACCGATTTTTAGTTTTCTGTAAAAGAAATCTTTTGTGCCGGCTTTGTCTGTCCGTCCGCACTTTTTCTGTCCGCCCTCAGATCTTAAAAACAACTGAGGCTAGAGGGCTGCAAATTGGTATGTTAACCATCTACCATCCAATCATCAAGCATATCAAATTGCAGCCCTCTAGCCTCAGCAGTTTTTATTTTATTTAAGGTTCAAGTTAACCATAATCGCGCCTCTGGCAACGATTAGGATAGGACACCACCGGGCCGTGGTTAAAGTTTCATACGTTATGGTGGCTGTACAGAAAACTCGATTGCGTCGAAGAAACGTCGGTGCATATTTTACTTTTTTATTTAATTTATTGCTAAAAGGTTAATTCGCAGTAAGTGTCTAGTCCTGTGAAAACTAAATCACGATCAAATGCAGACTGCAAATTTGTATTTATTTCAGTGTTGAAAACGTTAACTTGCAGGAAGTGAAAATTTGTAAAAAAAAAAAAAAAAAAAAAAAAAAAATTGGTATCTAATTCCATGATTCCAGCATCATGAATCATGTACAAATATGGTTTTGAAAATGTTAAACGTAAGGATATAAATAATGATAACCTCATTATCAGGAGGACCTTTAACAAAGCATGGGCAAAATTTCAAACAGTCCCAAAAAAGCTTTTAAGTCATTAAAACACAAAAATAATGTAACATTCAATGCAAACAAGTTTGAAATTGTAATTTTGATATTTGTAAAATATCGTTTATAGAAAGAAATAATCATGTGGACTTTGAGAGCAAGTAAATTAATAATCACCTTTATATTTCTGCAAAAAAAAAAATTTTAAAATGTTTTATAAACATTTATCTTGGTATTTTTATAACAGTAACATACTTACCAAAATTTTATTTCTTTTCCATTCCATGATTCAGCATGGATTCCATGGATGAGATTTCATTATCAGGAATGAGTTTTTATTTGTCATTGTGCTTTATACCTCACAGCCTGCATTGTAAAATACGTTTATTAATAATCTCACAGTAATTATAAAAGGATTTTAAAATAAACTATTTTTTTATAAATTCAACTTTGCATATTTCTTTTCCACGCTGGATTCTCAGTTTCCACAGTTTTTTACTAATTTTCATAATCATTTCTCACAGTAATTATAATTTAAATAAATATAAATCAATATATACTTACACATACTAATTTATATAATATGTATGAATATATATATATATATATATGTATATATATATATATATATATATATATATATATATATATATATATATATATATATATATATTGTACTGAATATAAAAAATATATATACTGTATATAAAATGTACGAACTTCGGTATGTTATAAACTGAAGAATGCTTGTTTTCGTTTTCGAAAGCTTTCAACGAGATTATATATATATATATATATATATATATATATATATATATATATATATATATATATATATATATATATATATATATATATATATATATATATTCATATATATTTTCTAATAGATGAGGTACATTCAAAACCCTGCAAGACATATCCCACTGGAATGATCAATGAGAAAACAATATATGAATTCGGAAATTCACATTTTAACAACACGAAAAGGAGAAGGGAAATAGAGGTTGGAATGGAACCAAAAAAAAAAAAAAAACTTTCTTCTCTTCGAAGCGAGATGAATTTGACAGGTGATATCCAACACATATTAAAGAATTATTTCAAAATAGCGGTTTGCATTTTCCGTCCTATCCGTTTTCTCACCAAATTACGAAGGGAGAGAGAGAGAGAGAGAGAGAGAGAGAGAGAGAGAGAGAGAGAGAGAGAGAGAGAGAGAGAGAGAGAGAGAGAGAGAAAGTCAAAATAGAAAAGATACATATATATAAAGTAATAAGCAACGGACACGTGGTCTTGAAGTCTTTGAAACAAAGAAGACTTTATAACCACTAAAGAGTGATATAAATCTTGAAGTCTAAAAAAAAAGGTCATGGTTACACTGAGTTATTAGCACACTTCGTAAGTATAACCCGAAAAATTATAACCATTATCCTCGAAACTGCAGCCTCAAAAAAGAGTGGTTTTATAACAACGAGATCAAATGTATTCTGATATCGAATGTATCAGAGATAAAGGTGACATTAAAGATCTTCAAAAAACAAGAAGTAAAACAATGCGCCGAAATTTCTTCAGCGCAACTGAGTTTTCTGTACAGTGTATAATTAAGGCCACCCAAAATAGATCTATCTTTCGGTGGTCTCGGTATAATGCTGTATGAACCGCGGCCCATGAAACTTTAACCACGGCCCGGTGGTGGCCTATCCTACATCGTTGCCAGAAGCACAATTATGTCTAACTTTAACCTTACTTTAAATAAAAACTACTGAGGCTAGAGGGTTGCAATTTGACATGTTTGATGATTTAGAGGTGGGATAATCAACATAACCATTTGCAGCCCCCTAGCCTTAGTAGTTTTTAAGGCATGCGGGGGGGACAGAAAAGAGTGCGGACGGACGACAAAGCCGGCACAATAGTTTTGTTTTACAGAAAACTAAAATTATTAGCAATATTAATGCACCCTAGTGGACCCTCTACAAAAACCTATCATTCATGGAATTAATTAACTTTTTTCAAATGTCGTTTCGGCGACTAATGTACACAAATAACACGTAACTATATAAAAAAGATGAACAAAAAGAAACGAAAGTGAAAGACTATAAAACTTCCACACTATGAAAGCAACTTAAATTTCACTTAAATATCCACTTAAATGTCCACTTCTACAATTGCCTTTGGACAACACAATGTTACTTCGCGGACAAATTTCTCGCATCGCTTGTTGGCAATGAAGAGCAACAAGGGACTCGTTCCGTGAATTTATAGCCAGGTAATAAGAGATGCAGAGGCAGTCGTACGTCTCTCAGACAAGTTTGCTTTTTTGTTTTCTGTAAGAGGAAACTATTGTGCTGGCTTTGTCTGTCCGTCCGCACTTTTTCTGTCCGCCCTCAGGTCTTAAAAACTACTGAGGATAGAGGGCTGCAAATTGGTATGTTGATCACCCACCCACCAATCATCAAACATACCAAATTGCAGCCCTCTAGCCTTAGTAGTTTTTATTTTATTTAAGGTTAAATTTAGCCATAATCGTGCTTCTGGCAACGATATAAGACAGGCCACCAGCGGGCCGTGGTTAAAGTTGCATGGGCTGTTGCTCATACAGCATTATACCGAGATTACCGAAAGACAGATCTAGCAATTAAAAAAGTCAGTCAAACAGACATAAAATACTGCAATTACAACAGTAGGAATTGCCTTCATTGCTAACCTCGGGTAATTATATACTTAATAAAATATTTAATGAAAGGATAATTACTATTTTATTGGTATATGATTACTGCAATAACGAGAAATTCCCAAAGGAGACAACCACAAGGCGAGAATTAAACCAAAGTTAGCAATAATATTTTCCATTTTCAGATGATACAACTAAAGTTGGCATAAACAATCTTATATTCTATCCTGCGGTTTATAAATTATACAAACTTATACCAAATGAACCAGTCTTGGGCTTCCAATAAACATGTTAAAACTGAGACTAGAAATGAAAAGAACTTCAATTGATGATAATTAATCAAACTGACAAATTTTGCTGAACATATTCCTATTACATACAGAAAAACAAGAATGATTTTTTATATAACCGCTTGATTTAGTTATCAAATCCGGAGCTTCGATGCATTTTAAACTAGACTCTCTCTCTCTCTCTCTCTCTCTCTCTCTCAGGCGGACACATTCTGAAATCTAATCCGCAAACACAGTTCAGCCAACGTACAACAGAATTATGAAATATGAGATCAGCGGGGCGAACATATTACATTTGAGACTGTTGTCCTCACTTGTTCAGTGTAACAATGCTAAATATAACTATTCAACTCCGTAAATGCAATTGAATGCCCTGAGTTGCAATATTACATTCTACGATTTTTAAAAATCTTGTATTCTGTCTGCGTTTGTGTATTAATCTAACTACAAATTCCTCCCAACACACTTCCATAGGTATTGGATATACATACCGGTAAATAATTAAGCTTTATATGATTTTTAATATTTCTATTTTTTTTTTACTCGTCAGTTTCCTTAACTTACAAAAATGTTCCTTTTGATCTAACTCAATTTTTTTAGAGTATTTCTTATAATCGATATGGATTCTTAATCATTATTCCAGTTTGCGGTAATCTATAAAAATATGTAAGCGCAATAATGTCATTACGGTAATATACATGTGACGGAATATGATGCAGATATATAAATATATACCTAATAGAAAGGGAGAGAGAGAGAGAGAGAGAGAGAGAGAGAGAGAGAGAAGCATAATATAAAAATGACTGAAGATAGATCTCACTGCAATTTGTCGAGAGAGAGAGAGAGAGAGAGAGAGAGAGAGAGAGAGAGGCAGCACAATATAAAAATAACTGAAAATGGATCCCACTGTATCAATGTCAGCAGAGTCAAGTACCCTCAGCTAAATAGGGCATATAATCACCATGGAAACTATGTGAATATTTGTCCATGAATATTTCCAAATTGATCAGGCCAAATTGCTTTCGAATTCCAGTGAATATTTCCAAATCTATCAGGCTAATTTTTTTTTTCGAATTCCAGTGAATATTCCAAGTATTTCAGGCTAAATTATTTTAGAATTCCAATGAGTATTTCCAAATATTTCAGGCTAGATTTTTTTTTCGAATTTCAGTGAATATTCCAAATATTTCAGGCTAAATTGTTTTCGAATTCCAATAAATATTGTTAAATGTTTCGGGCTAAATTTTTTTTTTTCGAATTTCAGTGAATATTCCAAGGATTTCAGGCTAAGTTATTTTAGAATTCAAATGAATATTTCCAAATATTTCAGGCTAATTTTTTTCGAATTTCAGTGAATATTCTACATATTTCAAGCTATATTATTTTCGAATTCCAGTTAATATTTCCAAATTTACTAGGCTAAATTCTCTCCGAATTTCAATGAACATTTCCAAATATTTCAGGCTAAATTATTTTAGAATTCAAATGAATATTTGCAAATTCACTAAGATAACTTGTTTTTTTAATTACATCTCCAGAGCTAAGTTATGAAACTGTAAATGGGGGGTCGTTCAATTGCAAAAAATTATCAATTATCAGTAAATGTCGCGTTAATTCGATTCTGACCACAAAATTTGAACACTGACCCAAACCGTGTTTGTTTCAATTATTTTTCAGATTTTTTGCTTGGATTTTAATTAATTTTATTTACTTTTTTATTTCTAGTCTTTTTTTATTTATCTCATTCATTTTTATACCACCATTTAATCCAATTAATTGATCCTGAGTCACAGATTGACCTGCCTGGATAATTTCAGGATAATTCTTTTGAAAGTTTTTTTTTTTTCCTTTTTACACAAAAAATCAAACAAACAGGAAGTGCCAATATGCAGCGGAAAAAAATATTGGAATATGTCAAAAAGAGAAAGGTCTGAAATAACTGTTCTCACAGAAAAATATATATACGAAGAATTCAGCTGCCAGAATTTCACGAGAGAGAGAGAGAGAGAGAGAGAGAGAGAGAGAGAGAGAGAGAGAGAGAGAGACTATGGAATCACACTGGAGTGAATGCCGTCATCGATCACGTGACTTTGAATATATTCAAAATACCATAAACTGCTAATATCTTGTTTTTCAAAGCAAAAATCTTGAACAGCGTCACTATTTGTATATGAGATTATACTGATGTGTAAGGAAACAAGTAAAAAATGCGCCGAATGTTTCTTCGGTGCAATCGAGTTTTCCGTACAGCCGCTACAGCGTATAATCAAGGCCACCGAAAATAGATCTATCTTTCGGTAGTCTCCGCATAATGCTGTATGAACCGCGGCCTATGAAACTTTAACCACGGACCGGTGGTGGCCTATTCTGCAGCGTTGCCAGAAGCACGATTATGGCTGACTTTAACCTTAAATAAAATAAATACTAATGAGGCTAGAGGGCTGCAATTTGGTGTGTTTGATGATTGGAGGGTGGATGATCAACATACCAATTTGCAGCCCTCTAGCCTCAGTAGCTTTTAAGATCAGAGGGCGGACAGAAAAAATGCGGACAGAAGGAAGTGCGGACGGACAGACAAAGCCGTCACAATGGTTTTCTTTTCAGAAAACTAAAAATGGGATGATAAGTAATGTCCCAGAAATTGTGGAAATATTCACATTATATTCAAATCCTCAATACGAATGGGAAAAGTTTACTAGTGTTACTTCATACAATCCGAAACTAAAAAAGCATAAGGTTTAAGAGAATTCTGAAACTTGAGTTTTATAACTGATGAAATAGGTAATGACATTTTAAAAACAGGCGTACCTATGTATGAATTAGTAATTAAAAATGAGTAATTATACACAGATAAGTAAAACGACTCTCTCTCTCTCTCTCTTTCCTTCTTCTTCTTTACTAACCTTGTCTTTACATATAAATTAATCTTTTGATTCCCTAGTCCTGTTTCCACTTTATTTGTTACCTATTGTAACTTCATCTCTCTCTCTCTCTCTCCTTTATTTTGCTCGGTTTATTTTGTTTCTGCGTTATGCTAAACTAAATCACTTGTGTAATCTCTCTCTCTCTCTCTCTCTCTCTCTCTCTCTCTCTCTCTCTCTCTCTCTCTCTCTCTTTCTCTCTCTCTTTCTCTCCTTCATTCTGCTCGGTTTATTTTGTTTCTGCGTAATGCTAAACTAAATCTCTCTCTCTCTCTCTCTCTCTCTCTCTCTCTCTCTCTCTCTCTCTCTCTCTCTCTCTCTCTCTCTTTTATTTTGCTCGGTTTATTTTGTTTCTGCGTTATGCTAAACTAAATCACTTGTGTAATCTCTCTCTCTCTCTCTCTCTCTCTCTCTCTCTCTCTCTCTCTCTCTCTCTCTCTCTCTCTCTCTCCCCCTTCCTCTCTCTCTCTCTCTCATACCTGGTTTTACCTCAGTTGATTAGTATTCATGAAACGAAAGTGTGCACTCTTTCTCTAGAGGAGAAAGCAACAATTCCAATATTTTCTCAATTAAAGTACTTCACATGCTTTCCTCATACTTTCAATCACCTCGACTCATGATTTGCTTTCCAAGAATTTTATCATTTATTATTCCATTGTACGTATTTGCTACTCTCAAACTCCCTTTGAGTCTACTTCTCCTTCATTTCGATTCTCTTCTCCGATCTGCCTGGATATTTACCTACGTGAGAATGCGTCAAGGAACACATGAACAATTAATAAGCGAATTAGGGTGAACAAACAAAATGCTCGATTGCGTATGAATATTTCATCTCTTTTTATTCTTTTTATTATCCTCCCCTTTCTTAATTCCACTTTATTCCCTTCATTTGAACTGCTACTTAAGATAAATAACGCCTGATGGAGTCATTAGAACGTTAAACGTTATGAGAGAGAGAGAGAGAGAGAGAGAGAGAGAGAGAGAGAGAGAGAGAGAGAGAGAGAGAGAGAGAGAGAGAGAGAGTTATAATGGAAAACTACAGTGAACGATGGAAATTCGTAATTCTGAAACATGAATGTATAATGGAGAGAGAGAGAGAGAGAGAGAGAGAGAGAGAGAGAGAGAGAGAGAGAGAGAGAGAGAGAGAGAGAGTTATAATGGAAAACTACAGTGAACGATGGAAATTCGTAATTCTGAAACATGAATGTATAATGAGAGAGAGAGAGAGAGAGAGAGAGAGAGAGAGAGAGAGAGAGAGAGAGAGAGAATTATAATGGAAAACTACAGTGAACTATGGAAATACGTAATTCTGAAACATGAATGTATAATGGAGAGAGAGAGAGAGAGAGAGAGAGAGAGAGAGAGATTTCTTAGAAACAACTAATTTTTTTATGCGTAAGCAAGATATATGCATATCAAAAGTACTGAAAATCAATAATCAATTAAACTATAGAAAGAGAGAGAGAGAGAGAGAGAGAGAGAGAGAGAGAGAGAGAGAGAGAGAGAACTTTCCTAGAAACAAATAATTCTTTTTAATGCGCAAGCGAGTTATATGCACATCAGTAATACTGAAAATTAATTATAATAAAATTATGAAATTTAATAAAACCATTTGTATATTTATAACTGAAAAAGTATTAATTTTCATACGAGAGTGTGAAGCTTAGAGAAAGACCAAAACTACTTCTAAAATACAAACGACGTCATACAACGTGCATGCGCGTACATAAATGTCTTCATGTAAAATGCTAATACGGTACATTCAACATTTACAGCGAAACCTATTTCCTTAACATACCGAATTCCGGAGTTAAAAATGCGATAACGTTCCCTAAAACGTTAAGTCATTAAGTTTCCGATGCGACAAAAGGTCAAAGAACGCCATAACTTCATATTGGCACGGGGGGGGGGAATGAATTTCCTATCATTTATCAAAACGCCAGGAACTTTTCCCCATAAAACTGCTGATGACTTCATGTATTTCCATTCAATAAGTCTGCAAGCAAATGAAAATTCTTTCCCCTATACCAAAATCCCCACCCCGTCCTTCCCACACCCCTACACCACATTGATCAAACGAATGTCGATGAATATGTAGGTTACCAATTGGCATTTATCTAGTATTTATGGGATTCCGATAGGGCACTGTCCGAAGATCAATGGATTCGGTCGAAGTTTGTCTAGGTTTTCCAAAGGGTAGTCATTTCCTTTCCCAGGAGGAATTTCTTTAGTTTTTCAATTATTACTAACCAGAAGATGAACCTTATTCATATGGAACAAGCCCACTACAAGGGGCCACTGACTTGAAATTCAAGCTTCCAAAGAATGTGGTGCTCATTAGGAAGTAAGAGAAGGTACAGGGAAGTAAAGAAAAAAGAGATCCCACTTATTAAAAAGAAAAAATAAATTAATAAATTAAGAAACAGACAAAAATGTATTAAAATGCAACGAGAATAGCATTAGGGTAGTAATGCATTGCATCTTCGCTTGATCTTTTGAAGTTCCAATTGCAAGACATCCTCTGAGAGGCTGTTCCACAGTCCAACGGTGTGAGGAATAAAGGACCTATGGAACTGAGAAGTTCGACAGCGAGGCTATGACTATAATGGATTGTACTGATATGTAACAGATATATACAAAGGTCAGGATTAGAATGCAGTCTTACTAACTCTGCTGCGAGAATGTTAGCAGATGGCTGCCTACTGATAATGCCTCAGGCTGGAATTATAAGCTCAGGAAATGAGAAAGTAATCCCTTCCTCCTAAGCGGGAAAATGGCATTAAACGATAGAGAGAGAGAGAGAGAGAGAGAGAGAGAGAGAGAGAGAGAGAGAGAGAGAGAGAGAGAGAGAGTCAGACCAACACAGCGTAACGCAGCCAAACAGAGAGAGAGAAAGAGAATGCGGATAGACATATTAAAGAGACAGAAAGAAACAGTCAGACCAACACAGCATAACGCAGCCAAACAGAGAGAGAGAGAGAGAGAGAGAGAGAGAGAGAGAGAGAGAGAGAGAGAGAGAGAGAAGGAAAAAGTGGATAACGACCAGAATTACACTGAAATCATCCTCCTCCCATTATTTCAAAGCAAATAACAAAAGCAACTGTGAAAATCATTCAGTCACGTATATTCTCCTCAACGAGTTAATCTGACGAGAGCTAACTTCACTCAAAAAGTGTAATTAATTTCAATTTGATTTTTTTTCCAACTCCGAAAGCCCCGTTGGCTAATTCTTCAATTAGGGAGCTATGTCGATGTTCCTTATCAAGGCTCGTTGCTGCAGTAAGAGGATGAGGAAGAGGAAAAGCGAGGAGGATGAGGAGGAGGATGAGGAGGGGGAGGAGGAGGAGGAAGACGGAAAGGAAGAGGAAGAGGAAGAGGAAGAGGAGGAGGATGAGGAGGAAGAGGAAGACGACAAGGAGGAGGAGGAAGAAGAAGAAGAAGAGGAGGAGGCGGAGGAGGGGGAAGAAGAAGAAGAGGAGAGGAGGAGGAGGAGGAGGAGGAGGAGGAGGAGGAGGAGGAGGAGGAGGAGGAGGAGGAGGAAGGAGAAGAAGAAGAAGAAGAGGAAGAGGAGGAGGAGGAGGAGGAGGGGGAAGAGGAGGAGGAAAATAAACGATGAGATCCAAATAAATTCGCATGAAAGCGCACTCAATATCCACTCTATATTTTTTTACCAGAACTCCTACCACTACGTCCATGTAAATTATGTATACATGACTGCGTATGCATATACAGATCTACATATACATATATACATACACCCTTGAAAATACTCCCACAGCAATACATACAGGTGTGACCACACGACCAGGCTAGATTAAATCTAATTGGACTTTAATATCTATCAAAATATTGTTCGATGATTAGAGAGCAATCGATGAATTTCACGGAATCCGAGCAGAGTTAATCAACTAGATCACCTGGGTTGTTAAAAGTTAAAAGGTTAGAGAGCTATAATGAAAAATTACATTGTACAATGGAAATACATAATTCTGAACTGTGAATGATTAATTAGAACAAAAAAGAAGAGAGAGAGAGAGAGAGAGAGAGAGAGAGAGAGAGAGAGAGAGAGAGAGAGAGAGTTATAATGAAAAATTACATTGAACACTGAAAATACATAATTCTGAACTGTGAATGATTAATTAGAACAAAAAGGGAGAGAGAGAGAGAGAGAGAGAGAGAGAGAGAGAGAGAGAGAGAGAGAGAGAGAGAGAGAGAGAGAGAGAGAGTTATAATGAAAAATTACATCGAACACTGAAAATGTATAATTCTGAAGCGTGAATGTATAATTAGGAGAACAAAATAGAGAGAGAGAGAGAGAGAGAGAGAGAGAGAGAGAGAGAGAGAGAGAGAGAGAGAGAGAGAGAGAGAGAGAGAGCTATAATGAAAAATTACACTGAACAATGGAAAAACATAATTCTGAAGCGTGATTGTATAATTAGGAGAACAAAAAGGAGAGAGAGAGAGAGAGAGAGAGAGAGAGAGAGAGAGAGAGAGAGACTAGTACAGAAAATGGAAATTGGTAGAAGATACTGAGGGAGGCATTTGCTTTGTAGGAACTGAATATGAGAAACATAGAAACTATTCTTAAATGAATAATAATAATAATAATAATAATAATAATAATAATAATAATAATAATAATAATAATAATAAGAAGGATGACCCTGTTAAATACGATGGCTGAATAATAATAATAATAATAAAAATAATAATAATAATAATAATAATAATAATAATAATAATAATATTAACAACAGCAACAGCATACAAGTACACGGATTATAACCGTAAATATCAAAACTCGGGAATGACACAAAAAATACAGGGCGGCAAACAATAAAAAGTGAAAACCAAAGCAACTCGAATGCAAATAAAATACAGCAGAGAAAAATTCTGAGTGAGGGAAAAACAACTTTTCCACAAAACATGGACAGAAAACCTCGACGGCAGAATGTTCACAAAAAATGATAGAGTGAAAAGTTGAAGGTTTGGAAGGCAGTTTTTAACCTTGAATTGAGAAAACTTTTGACTGAAACCTGAATGAACAAACAAATGATTAAGTAAATGAGTTCTGTTAAATAAATACCTCATAAATTAACAAGACTGGCAAATTCAGGACGGCAGTTCTTAACCTTGAATGAAGAAAACGCTTGACTGAAACACGTGACTAAACAAAGTGTCAAACAAGTAAAAAATGCGCCGAAGTTTCTTCGGCGCAATCGAGTTTTCTGTACAGCGTGCAATCAAGGCCACCGAAATAGATCTATCTTTCGGTGGTCTCGGTACCGTATATTGCTGTATGAGTCACGTCCCATGAAACTTTAACCACGGCCCGGTGGTGCCCTGGCCTATATTGTTGCCAGACGCACGATTATGGCTAACTTTAACCTTAAATAAAATAAAAGCTACTGGGGCTATAGGGCTGCGATTTGTTATGTTTGATGATTGGAGGGTGGATGATCAACATACCAAGTTGCAGCCCTCTAGCCTCAGCAGTTTTTAAGATCTGAGGGCGGACAGAAAAAAATGCGGACAGAATAAAGTGCGGATGGACAGACAAAACTAAAAATAGCCTGACAAATGGAGAAATACGGCTAAATGTGAGTGATGTCACTACTGGATCTCATGAAAGCCTTTTTTATATCAATCACTAAAATTTTTCGTTGGGAAACTCGATGGCTCCTAATTACTGCTTCTACTAAAACCTGCAGCTCAATCAGTAGTGATAATATTTACGGTAAATGTGCCCAACCTCAAAGCGCACAACAAAGGCTTTATTTCTGTAAGCAAGGCAGCACACAAACAAGGCTTTATTTTTGTAAGCAAGGCAGCACACAAACAAGGCTTTATTTTTGTAAGCAAGGCAGCACACAAACAAGGCTTTATATTTGCAAGCAAGGCAGCACACAAACAAGGCTTTATTTTTGTAAGCAAGGCAGCACACAAACAAGGCTTTGTTTTTTCAAGCAAGGCAGCACACAAACAAGGCTTTGTTTTTGCAAGCAAGGCAGCACACAAATATGGCTTTATTTTTGTAAGCAAGGCAGCAAACAAACAACGGTATATTTTTGTAAGCAAGGCAGCACGCAAACAAGGCTTTATTTTTGTAAGCAAGGAAGCACACAAACAAGGCTTTATATTTGCAAGCAAGGCAGCACACAAACAAGGCTTTATTTTTGTAAGCAAGACAGTACACAAACCTATTTATAACAACTCTAGAGACAATGTTTTTCATCCGTATCTTTTTAACACCTGTTCGTCCCTTTTTCCTCTTTTTTTCCACCCTCGAGCGGGGAGGCCAGTAATGAAAAAAAAAGTAGAGGAAGAATTGACAATACTACCCTTGTTGTTCAGGAGTCAAAACAATTACTTGAGTTGGGTGTTAAAGACGGTTTTGAACTCGGAACTTCCATTATTCGACTGTGACCTATTTCTTTGGGACCAAAATTAACATAAAAAAGTCTGCATTAACATAGGCTCAACGTCACTAAGAAGCTACGCGTTTTTTTTAATGAATATTCGCTCTCAGTAATGCTCACATACAACTAATATACCTGGAAGAATGGAATATAGAGTTTAGGCCAAAGGCCAAGCACTGGGAACTAAGAGGTCATTCAGCGCTGGAACGAAATTGAGAGCAGGTAGGTTTGATAGGTGAAACAGGAGGAAAACCTCGCAGTTGCACTATTAAACATTTGTTAAGAGGGGGTGGATAGCAAGATGGAAGAAAGATAATATGAATGGAGGTATAGTAAAAGGAATGAAAGGGGTTGTATCTGGGGGCCGAAGGCACGCAGCAAAGAACCTTTAGTAATGCATACAGTGCAGCCCGTGAGGTGCACTGACACAAAATGCGTGATTAAACCTCAGCAATTGTGAAAAATTTAAGCTTGAAGGAACATAATGTATAAAAAAACAAACGAACAAAAAAAAAGGTGTTCGCAACAACAACGATAAACAATAACAACAAAATCTGGAATGATTATAACAACGAGATTCATTTTCTCTGCATTATCCAAAATAAAACAGAAAAATTCAAGGGCTCTTCATTGCAAGCCAGCATTCCCTGACTGTAATTTCTTCTCCACCCTGGTCCAGTGTTACGCTCTATACAGGGACCTTTTCCAGACTCTGTCCATCATAAGTAATTAAGTGTCATTAATTTTCCAGTAAACACAGGGACAGAGCTATATGACATTAGGGTGGACGAGTCGTCACGTGCTAAACAAAATTGCAAGCTGCTTCTTTCACTGCTGAGAGAGAGAGAGAGAGAGAGAGAGAGAGAGAGAGAGAGAGAGAGAGAGAGAGAGAGAGAGAGAGAATATTAATCCCACAACTTAAATGTCGGTTATTGAGCGTATGTGTGTGTGTGTGCTTGAGAGAGAGAGAGAGAGAGAGAGAGAGAGAGAGAGAGAGAGAGAGAGAGAGAGAGAGAGAGAGAGAGAGAGAGAGAGAGAGTAAACAATAATCCCACAACTTGAATACAAGTCACTTAATCCCACCCACAGTCCCATTCCTTCGTTAATGTCTTCTATTCGATCCAAAATACTGACCCACACAAATCCCACAGTATTTACTGTATACTCTTCGATTATCTTCCCCAAAGCAATCTCACTTGGCCCACTTTAAACCACTTCCAAAAAATCCCCCAAAATCAGGATACTTAACAGACACCAACAAAGTTTGCCGTAACTGAGGCCTAAAATGAAGATCGCCTGTCAGGCCCAAAGAAATAGTTCGGAAAATAAGACTTCGATAAAGACTCTGGAAAATCGGATGCTCTATTAGAGGTTTTTGGGAAGGAAGTGGCCCAGGGGGTGGGCGATGGGGAGCTACGGAGGTAAGTTTGAGAACTGGGGGGCGAGAGAGTTTTCACTTGGCCTCTTTTTCAACAAAAGCGCCCTCTCTTGTCAGGGAACCCTATATGTTTTAGTCTCGTGACAGCATTAAACATTCTTGCATAATTATTATTACGGGCACTAATACAATACCAAAATATATTCCAAAACATATTTTCAAGAAGTTTCTTATACAATTTCAAAAGGGAAATATCTCACTGGCGTATGTTAGTCAGTATTATTTTAATCATAAAGAAGCATTACTATGAAGAAAACGTATCATGAAATAAGCAACAGAATATCTCTGTGGAAATTTTCCGAAATTCACATTAAGGAAATTTTTGTTTGTGAAGATACAAAAGTGAATTATTATATTATTAAAACAATGAAATCCGGATGCCGTCTACAGGTGTAATTTGACTGAATACTGATTATTGGACAGGATCGTTTCAACCAAATATAACAAATGAATTAATACTGTCTTAATAATCACAGTGAGCAGAGTAACCTGTTCAGAGGAAGAAAACGAACCTACTGCCACACACAAGGAAACAAATATGCATTAATTCGATGACACAAAGTAGATTAATAGACTTAAAAATAAAGCCTGCTTTCAAACAATAGCACATAACCCTCTGAGCCTACACAAAAAAATAAAACCCAGTCTGGAAAACTAATAAAAAAAATCTTTTTCCTACGCCAGTATAAAAAATAAAAAAAATAAAAAATGTAGATTCACAGACTTTTAAATAGAGGCTGCTTTCAAACAATAGCACACAACCCTCTGAGCCTACACAAAAAATAAAACCCAGTCTGGAAAACTAATAAAAAAAAGCTTTTTTTCCAACGCCAGTATCAATGAATCAGATCAAGCAGTGGGCGTGCCATCTCTTAATGCATTTTGGCACGAGCCGAGATAAAAGCGGCTGGCAATACATCAGGAGAAAGGCGATAAAACTAAAAGGCAATTACTTCCACTTCCATTAAGTCCTTACTGAGCCTTTTTCAAGCTATCGGAGTGTCAAGATAGAAAATTAGTGGCTGGGAGTGACCACTGGGGGAGGGGAGAGGGGGAAGGGGAAGGGGGTTTGTTCATGCAACTTTTATTCGGAACCGTTCTTGTAAATTTTTTTTTAATTATGGTCATTTTAGTTAACGAGGTACGGTGATTTTAAAATATGGTGGTTGGCACCACTTGAAAAGGTGGGACTGTCACTTTGAAAGCAATTTCAAATTAAATCAATTAGATAAATAATAAATAAATAGATACTGTTAAATTAATAACATACAAAAAAGACAGCTTTATTTAATACTTTACTTGTATGTAAGTACCAAAATGATTTCTAAATGACATCATAAACAAACATTAAAATATATTCTTTCTCTTCTTTCATCACAGATCTGACAACACAGAATGTACCAAAACATATTTTATTCTTCATTAGAATTCCCTTCAGAACCGTACTGTGATGAGAAACACTGAACTTTGTCCCTAGCAGTCTTGCAGTCCAAAGGAAAGTATCGTCATTTCGGTGGCTAAAACCTTGAACAGCGTAATGTAATAATTACAAGCATGTAACGTACAGTAATTACATGCATGTGAGTGTCAAAAGAGCATACATGCCAAACCAAGTGAGTAATATTTGATGAAAATAAAAAAGTGAAAATTGGAAATTTCGACATATCATCTCCCTCTTAATCTTCTCCCTCTTAAGTGATGAATTTTTCATGACCAATAAGAAATATTCATAAATCCTCCTCCTCCTCCTCCTCCTCCTAATACATATTGAAAGGCCTCTCAATGAAGAGCAATTAAGAACTGAGAAATGAATGACCAGGTGTGGAATTAAATGAGAGAGAGAAAAGCCATTTCCTGCATCTCATATTCATTCCTTTTATGAGACGTTTCTCACATTTTCATATAATATTAGCGAATCCGAATAGGAAATTCGAAAAAAAATATATAATTACGAATCATGAAAGGAAATAAATTCTATATTTGTAATTAAATACATTCCCATCTAAGGGCAGTCTTAAAAAATGAAATATCATTGAAAAAATTCAAATTTATGGTATAATATTCCTTGATCTAGATTCACGCAATGGTTTGACATTTAATAAATGGGCTTTTGTCTCTTATCTTCATCCAAACCTGAAAAAAGTTATACAGATACACATGTAAATAAATAAATAAATAAATAAATAAATAAATAAATAAATAAATAAAATACTGACTTAAAAAAAATGCAAATTAACTTTGTACTTCATATATTAGGTATGAATGTCACTGCTTTTTAATCTGCACATATACAAACATTTTTTACAGATTATTCTCTTTAGCGCAATACAGAACCTGGTATTTATCAACCCACTCTCTCTCTCTCTCTCTCTCTCTCTCTCTCTCTCTCTCTCTCCATGAAATTGTTAAAAGTACAAGATGAAATTATGAATAATTTATAATTATTTAATCACCGAAAGATTAATGAGCTATCTAAATTATGCAAGGCATAATTATTATTATTATTATTATTATTATTATTATTATTATTATTATTATTATTATTATTATTATTATTATTATTATTATTATTATTCATTAGATGAAACCTATTCATATGGAACAAGCCCACAGGGGCCACTGACTTGAAATTATTATTATTATTATTATTATTATTATTATTATTATTATTATTATTATTTGAAGGGAGTAGACCCTCTTTTAAACAGGTCTTATTAAAAAGGATGGCTGTATTATGCGAATTTATCTTATATAGTGTCTTTTCTATCTTCCTTATGATTCGCTTTTCAGGCTCAGCGATGTTAGTCAGCAACTGGCCGATATTCATGTTGGAAAAGGATAGTGTGCGGAATATGGGAAGTCTTTTATTAAAATATCCAATCAGAAATCGTTCGTCTGGATTCAGGTTCTATTTTAGGTAGCACCTCGTTTCTTCAGACCTTCTGCAACCACGTCCAGAGGATGACCAACGAGCTGGTCGAAACATGTCGACGGTACCTAAAATAGAACCTGAATCCAGACGAACGATTTCTAATTGGATATTTTAATAAAAGACTTCCCATATTCCGCACACTATCCTTTTCCAACATGAATATCGGCCAGTTGCTGACTAACATCGCTGAGCCTGAAAAGCGAATCATAAGGAAGATAGAAAAGACACTATATAAGATAAATTCGCATATTATTATTATTATTATTATTATTATTATTATTATTATTATTATTATTATTATTATTCATTAGATGAAACCTATTCATATGGAACAAGCCCACTAAAGAGACCACTGACTTGAAATTCAAGCTTCCAAAGAATATAACGGTGTTTATTTGAAAGAAGTAAGAGGAAGTAAAGTGAAATACAGAAAGAAGAGAGCCCAATTATTAAAAAAAATAAATTAATAAATAGATAGATGAAAATGTACTAATGCAAGAAGAACAGCATTAGGGTAGTAACGCACTTCTGAAGTTCCAATTGCACATCCTCTGGAACGGAGAAATTCGACAACGAGGCACATTTACAGCATACGTGACTCTGAAATCATTCCCCGCTTCAGAAATGCTTCTGAAAGGATCCAATCAATATTCGGGAAGGAACTGTCTTGGCCTTGTCTGCCATACAGCGACTGGAAGCTTCGTCGCTTCTGTAAGGGATGAAGAGAGACGCCGTTTACATTCCCCCATTTGCGCTAAAGGCTGTCATATTGCAGTCGTCGCCCGTCAGCTCTCTCTCTCTCTCTCTCTCTCTCTCTCTCTCTCTCTCTCTCTCTCTCTCTCTCTCTCTGTATATATATTTTATATATATATATATATATATATATATATATATATATATAAATTATATATGTGTATGTATATGTATAAAACTAAGCAATTTTTGTCAATAGCAGTGCTTTAAAATAGGGCCTCCTTTTCAATAATAATAATAATAATAATAATAATAATAATAATAATAATAATAATAATAATAAGAAGAAGAAGAAGAAGAAGAAGAAGAAGAAGAAGAAGAAGAAGAAGAAGAAGAAGAAGAAGAAGAAATATTAAACATGTATATATTGTATACACCTATATATATATATATATATATATATATATATATATATATATATATATATATATATATATATAAACAGGATGAATTGCAAAAACATTTACATCATTTCAACTGAAATAATATGCCGATCTTTTGAGTAAATATTCTTCAAATCATCAGAGTATGATAATGCTAAATTACTGACAAAATTGAAAAACACTTTAAGAGAACCAGTTTACATAAGTAATAAACAAAGGGAAGCGTTTACATAGAACTTCATGATTAAGGCTAAAGACAAAACATTTACATTATCACAAGATAATAGAAATTCACTTTGTAATAGTATATAAAATTGTAATAGTATATAAAATTTAGGCCAGAGGCCAAGCAGTGGGACCTACGAGGTCATTCAGAGCTGTAACGGAAACTGACAGTAAAAGGTTTGAAAGGTGTAAAAGGAGGAAAACCTCAAAGCAGTTGCACCATGAATCAATTATTAGGAGAGGGTGGAAAGTAAGATGGGAGAAAGAGAATATGAAAGGAGGTACAGTAAAAGAAACGAAAGGGTTGCAGCTAGGGGCCGAAGGAACGCTGCAAAGAACCTTAAGTAATGCCTACAGCGGAAACATAATAAGCGGAAATAACTGACATGATATTTTGATACATAACACAAAAGCAATCGTGTGCAGGGGACAATTTTCTTCGACCTTTCGTCGAAGCTGCAGGAACCTATTCAGTGGAACAAAATTTGATTTCTTCGAGATTCAATAACGTTTGGTTCAAGATGGTGGGAGAGCGGGCTGCTATAAAGTTCTTTTTGCCCTACTCAATCAGACTTTCTAAAGGAAACCAGTAATAATAACATTTCTCTTGCGAACACAAACGTTATCATTGTAAGGACATTCCTGCTATAACTGTATCTGGCTGTCTGTAGGGAATACAGCAAGCGTTCTGGGGACAAAGCTATGCGGTGTGAGAAGTAGGGCAAACGGATAAAAAGTTTCTCTCTCTCTCTCTCTCTCTCTCTCTCTCTCTCAGTTCCTCGTGAGTCGGTAGAGTTCTCGGCTATCACTCTGCTAGGCCCGAGTTCGAGTTTCCGGCCGGCCAATGAAGAATTAGAGGAATTTATTTCTGGTGACAGAAATTCATTTCTCGGCATAATGTGGTTCGGATTCCACAATAAGCTGTAGGTCCCGTTGCCAGGTAACCAATTGCTTCTTAGCCACGTAAAATAAGTCTAATCCTTAGGGCCAGCCCTAGGAGAGCTGTTAATCAGCTCAGTAGTCTGGTTAAACTAAGGTATACTTAACTTTTATCTATCTATCTATCTGAACGGTCTTGTTTTCTCTTAGGGATAGATTTTGTTAAATTTTCCACAGCAATTCTGGAAAAGCTGACAGAAACCTTTTGGAAGATGGTTTTATCCTTCATACTGGCACTTAAATCTAATTATGGCATGTTGCAACAGAGCAACTTCAATTAATGTCTGCGCTAACTCTCCCCGACAACGGAAACAGCCCATATTAATGTAATTAAAAAATAAATAAAAAATAAACATTTTTCTGAAACTTTGCAAACCACAAACGCAGTTCATTTCCTTCGACCCATTTCCTGTCTCCCTCTTTCGCCTCTATGTTACTGACATCATGGCAATAAAAATCTAAAGGCAGGCTAATTTACAAAGCTGCCTTTTATACAACGCCATTGTGATCCTCTGCTTTTGAAGTTTAGTTTTTACCGAGAAGTCAAAGTGATTTGACAATGGTCCGTCATGTTAAAAGACGGGTTTCACATTTTTATGAGCGAACGCAACCTGAACCAAAATACCACGTAAATAATTATGTCCTTTTCAATCAAATTCTTCAAACGAAATTGAGGATACAATACTGGGTCCCATACTTTTCGCTGGCGATTACGACCAATCAGGACACAAAGGCCAAAAAGGATTTATAAAACTTTAACTGACTGAATTGGTTTAATTACTGCCAGTCAAAGGATTATCCCTTTACTTTTCAATCTAATCGCAACAATACCTCAGTGACCACCTTTAAATATAATCACCAAATAGTCGTTACTACGGTAGCAGCGCATATTGCCAAAGTAAACACATTTATGTTTACAAAAATAAAATCAATCAATCAATGTGCGGACGCATACAAGGATGGATGATTGAGGACCGATAATCTGAGCTCATCTACCTGGGAAGCAATTAATAAGTAACAGCTGATCGCACCTGACTATCGACGGAACAAGGTTTATTTTTAGTTTTCTGTAAAAGAAAACAATGTGCCGGCTTTGTCTGTCCGTTCGCACTTTTCCTGTCCGCCCTCAGATCTTAAAAACTAATGAGGCTAGAGGGCTGCAAATTGGTACGTTGATCATCCACCCTCCAATCATCAAACATACCAAATTGCAGCCTTCTCGCCTTAGTATTTTTTATTTTATTTAAGGCTAAATTTAGCCATAATCGTACGCCTGGCAACATTATAGGATAGACCACCACCAGTTTCATGGAGCGCGGCTCATACAGCATTATACCGGGACCATCGAAAGATAGATCTATTTTTGATGGCCTTGATTATACGCTGTACAGAAAACTCGATTGCGCCGAAGAAACTTCAGCGCATTTTTTACTTGTTTTCTTTTACGAAAACATAGGCATTAAAAAACAGTTAAAAAATTATGAAACGTCAGGCCAAATAAAACCACACACAAAAAAAATCTTTCGCTGACAGTTAACAGATTGAAACCGGGAACAAAAAAAAAAAAAAAAAAAAAAATCTGTGGACCAAATTCGGATTCACATTTTATGCTGATTCAGAAAATCACTTAATTACAGCTTCTCATAACTATGGAAAACTATTGGCCAATTAACAGCAAATGGCTCACACCTTCCCCACGCTTAATTCTGCGCCAATCATTATTAACCGATAAAAAAAAATAATGAAAAGAAAGATCAAATTATATAAAAAAATCAGGCAACTCAATTACAGAGACGCAGACTGAGAACGAAAAGAATATATTCACTCGGAAACCCCAATATTCGCGGCTCCCCAAAATGTCACAAATTCCGGATTTTTTTTTTTTTATAATTTGATTCCGTGCATTCCCGGTGATTATACTGCAACATAACAATTTTGCAGCGACGAAAAATATTCCGGATATTGTGCAACCGACGGCTTTGCTGAATTTAGCACTCGGCTGATCGAGACCTTCGAACTGTGTTCATTAGCCTTTAAACCTCGTAGATGGGTAGTGCCGTCAGTGCACTGTAGACATTACTTAAGGTTCTTTGCAGCGTGCCTTCGGCCCCTAGCTGCAACCCCTTTCGTTCCTTTTACTGCACCTACTTTCATGTTCTCTTTCTTCCACCTTACTTTCCATCCTCTTCTAACAATTGATTCATAGAGCACTTGCAATGTTTTCCTCCTGTTACACCTTTCAAACCTTTTACTGTCAATTTCCTTTCCAGCGTTGAATGACCTCATAGGTCCCAGTGCTTGGCCTTTGGCCTAAACTCTATATTCAATTCAATTCAATATTCAACCCAATTATCGTTTAAAATGTGGTGTTCTGATTGCTTCGTTAACATTGGACTCGATTTCTTAACCTTTTTATTACCCTCCCCCCCCCCAAGAGTTGGTCCTTACCTCACCACACCACCCCCCTTCCACCTATGAGTAAAACTCCCTCCCAGATTTAAAGGAAAATAAAAAAGAGAAAGAGAATGGGTGTTTTTATTCTTTGGGGAGTGAATTAGTGATACTCGACACTGCTTCTTAGCGACTCTTGTTAAGAGAATAACGAATATAATTAGAGAATCTATAATAATTCACTAGGCCCCCTTTTGGAAATTGCTGACGCTCCCCAGGTTAAGAACCACCGCTCTATACTCTGGTCTGAGTGGAGGTACAAAATGTGGTTGATACTGATATTAATATTTATTATATTTATATTTTAAATCAGAGAAAGTTGAACGATAATTAATATTACGACGCTTATATTTTAAATCAGAGAAATTTAAATGATAATCAATATTATGCCGCATATATTTTAAATCAAGGAAGTGATGACTGATATTATACCGCTTATATTTCAAATCAAGGAAAGTTCAACGACAATTAATGTTATACCGACCAATAATAAAAAAAAGGACGCATTTAAAATATACATCATGAAATTGTTTGCATATAAGAGTTACACAAAATCAACTTGACAACTAAATAGCATTCTTATATTTTAAGAAAACTAAACAATAATCATTATACCGACCAAAAAAAACAGGACTTATTTAAAATATACATCAAGTCATTTGTTTGGCAGATATAGAGTTACGCACAATTTAGTTGACATTGAAATAACTAAGCTAATCTGCTTAGGAAACACGAAGCAAGGATATTGGTATAATGGACTTTGGTATTGCTTCAGTATAAAGGTTTAGCCAATAATTTGGTCATGTATATATATATATATATATATATATATATATATATATATATATATATATATATATATATATATATATAATCTATACATCTATACATACATATATATATGTACACACACACACACACACACACACACATATATATATATATATATATATATATATATATATATATATATATATATATATACAGAGAGAGAGAGAGAGAGAGAGAGAGAGAGAGAGAGAGAGAGAGAGAGAGATCTGGTGAGCGGAACAAAGGAGCGTTCATTGGGTAATTATCAGCATCTGAGCCTCGGTTGGTTAACTGGGCCAGAGGTCCACACCAGATCTCTCGCTCCCTTTACACCTTACCTCAACTACGGAGCGCATTTGGGCAAGGACCCATCCTGGCACAACACCAAATCAATCGAAACCACCGAACAATCCAAAGCACGGAGCATGCGCATTCAGGGCAATATTTTGTCTCTTAAAAATAATAACATATTTTTTTTATCTTTACTAACAACTACAATGATAACTTTAACCCATTTTGATGAAAAGTATCATTATCACTAGATTTGTCATTATCATTCTGAAAGTCGTGAAGGCAATTATATTCCGATTCGTATCCATTCCTTCAAATTCATTTCCTCTTCCCGATTCTTGAAGTACGTCAGATCTAATTTCTTCTTTCTTAATTACACCTGATCTCTTCCACTCCAAAATCAAGCAAGCATCTTCCTCTAGTTATTTTTAATTGAATGCTTTTGTAACGTAACTAAATTCATGGGCTTCGGACATGTATTGTATTTGGAAAATATATCGCTGTATCATAAAGTTTCAGGAAATGCTTACAAGATGTAAGATCGACCAAACAAAGAAGATAAATGAAACATATATGAACGACATTTGCATTCAGAACAACTCTTGCGTTCTTTCTATATCTAATATAGCCCGTTTTATATGAAGCAAATAAACTTTCCTTTCGTGAAACCCAAGAAAGTCACAAAAATGTCATTTCGAATATAAGTTAACAAAGAGAAACAATGTTCATCAAAGGCATTCAAGGAATATATTCTTACAATAAGAGTTACGTACATTCTGATAGCATTTGGATTTCAGTGACCTTCACTTATTCAGCAAAGCCTTTTATTTTATGGGTCTTTGTGTAGCTTGGTTCAATGCACGGGCAAAGCCCCTTATCTTGTTATTTTATCCCTATCGATTTTATTTCCGGAAAATAAAATAAAATAACGAATGGAGTATGCGTCAGGGCTGCAGGTTGCTCTTCGTGGTGTGTGTATGTATGTATGTATGTATGTATGTATGTATGTATGTATGTATGTATATATATATATATATATATATATATATATATATATATATATATATATATATATATATATGTATATATATATATATATATATATATATATATATATATATATATATATATATATATATATATATATATATATATATGAAATTTTTTATCACACGTAGCTTCATGATTATATATATATATATATATATATATATATATATATATATATATATATATACATATATATATATATATATATATATATATATATATATATATATATATATATATATATGGTCCCATACTAACACTTATTTTATAAATGAAATCGGAAATGTCAGAACTGTGCATCTCATTACAAATTCATATACTATATATATACATATATATATATATATATATATATATATATATATATATATATATATATGTATATATATATATATAAATATATATATATATATATATATATATATATATATATGTATGTATATATATATATACAGTATATATACTGTGTGTATATATATGTATATATAACACAAACATGGAACACCATTACTTAAATACTTGAGGTTGCAATACATAAAAATATAAAATTTAAAAATAACAAAACAACTGAAACTAAGGAAAAAAAAAGACAAACTTTGAGCTTTACCTGGACCGACAGAGAGAGAGAGAGAGAGAGAGAGAGAGAGAGAGAGAGAGAGAGAGAGAGAGATTTCTCCACGACAATGACTCTCCAAAAGTCAACTACAATGGCCCCCATTCCTTGACATAACGAGCCTACCTGTGCCAATCCTTTCTAGAGAGGCTTTTCCTAGAGAGGCTTTGCCAAGCTATACAGTCCTAAAAAAAAAAGTCTTTCCCTTACGAGGAGGGGAATATCCGAAGGGCTTAACAATGCCATTCCATGAGCCCCTTAGCAACCCCTTGCTTCACAAGTCTCCCGTTTCCCCTTACGGGATCAAAGTAGGTATCAGATCGTCCCCTGTGCATTCTTGGCTCTGGCATACACTGGGGAGGACTTGGGTGTAAATCGACGAATGTAAAATGGCTAATCATTTACACAGGCGAAGGGGTGTAAGTATCAGGGATGAAATAACAAAATGTTAGTTTTTAAGCATTAAACTAGGTTATAAACTCATATATTCTAACTCTTATTATTCTGAAAACGAACGCAAAATGGTGAATCATTTCCACAGGAGAAAGGATGTTATGTGTCACAGGTGAAATATAAAATAATTGTTTTGAAGCCTTAAATAAGGTAAAAAACAACTATATTCTAATTGTTATTATTTTAAATAGATCACACGCTCCTTGAAGGGGTTTACATTTTAAATGAGGTTCATATTTTAGTTTAAAAATAGGGAAACTGCCATGATTCGAACTTCAGAAATGGAATATATAATAGAGAATTATTTCTCCAGCCTATTTCAAATTGTGTTGCAATTCTAAACGAACACAGACGTTCAATCATTTATTGGAAATTCTTGCTTAATTTTGCTCTGTAATACTTTAGGTATCGATAAATGAACATAATACTGTGCATTTCCACAGGTAAAATGCAAAGAGTTCTAAGATATGTATTTGCCATCGACACAAAACAAGGAGTAAAAACTCGCCAAATAATTTCTAAAATAAATCGAGAGTGAGAGAGAGAGAGATGATCAAAGGTAATATGACCTAGTATTATATGATCTCACCTGTTTCTGATGATATAAACCAGTGGTTCTTAACCTTGTTATTACCACGCCCCCTCCGAGAGTTGGTCCTTCCCTTCACGCCCCCCTTGCATCTATGAGTAAAATTCCCTCCCAGATTTAAAGGAAAATAAAAAAAAAGAGAAAGAGAAGGGGTGTTTTTATTCTTTTGGGAATGAATTAGTGAGATACTTGACACTGCTTCTTAGCGACTCCTGTTAAGAGAAAAACGAATATCATTACAGAATTTTTTATCTTCCCATAGGGCTCGCGCCCCCCTTGGAAATTGCTGACGCCCCCCAGGTTGAGAACCACTGACATAAACAATATACCTCGGCACCACCACCCATTCACTTTCCACAGGATTCCAAAAAATATCTCTGATAATATCTGAACGCCCTTTTAATCCTCAAGTCCACAATCCCAGCCCTTTAAACCTTTTGTCGTAGCTTACCCTTTACAGACCCCCCTTCTAATCTACTTGAACCTTGAGAGCACAGATACTAATCGTCCTTGTGCAAACCGAAGACCCTTTCCTGGAATAACGAAAGGAAGAGAAAGAATAGGGAGTGGAAGAGAAAGAATAAGGAGTGGAAGATAATGGGAAACGAAACATGCACAAAAGACAACTTTCTCTTTCTAGTTCTTTCTAATGGCTTTACACATCTTTCCCCCAAAAGGGGAAAGGAAAGGCATGCACAAGAGACAACTTTCTATTTTTCCAGAAGACTTTCTACTGCTTTCCCTCAATCTAAAAGATTACAACTTTAGATAAAATCTAAATCATAAAAATATAAAAATCTTTTAATAAAACTTTGAATTTCGAGGATCAAGCATTCTCGAATACATTGCAGGAGAAAATTCTCCACAAGCTTCATGTAAAACAGGTTTGAAACTGAAAAGAAACAAATAAAAAATGCGTCAAGGTTTCTTCGGCGTAATCGAGTTTTCTGTACAGCCGCTACAGCGTATAATCAAGGCCACCGAAAATAGATCTATCTTTTGGTGGTCTCGGTATAAAGCTGTATGAGCCATGACCCATGAAACTTTAACCACGGCCCGGTGGTGGTATATCTATATATATATATATATATATATATATATATATATATATATATATATATATATATATATATATATATGTAACAACCGTTTGAAACAGATAAGAATATTCCGGGTAGGAATATTATACATATATTGGTCTGTCTTCAGAAGGCGATGGGGGTTCATATTTTTCTCTCTCTCTCTCTCTCTCTCGTGGCTTTCCCCTCTCATCTCTCTCTCTCTCTCTCTCTCTCTCTCTCATGAATGTCACAAAGATCTCTTTCGTTCTCGCATTCCACATTAAAGAAATAAAATGGGTCGTACAAGGAAAACTCAATCTTTCCTACAAAAATAGATTTATTATTTAAAGCAACCCAACAAGTAATGAATAAACAAAGCAAAGATTAAAATGCATCATAAATGAAATTGTCAAGTAAGAAAACATCTAACTCAAGATTTAGTCTCAGTCCAACTAAAAATCTGATTATGGCTAATAGCCTGCAAATTCCAAAATTTCACATATTCCATTAAATAAAATAAAAAATAGACATTGCAAAGGTTTGCGTCTGCTATGATCACACCAACATGATAACATCATGGCTGACATCTTATTCTGCCAATTTGCTTGCCACACTGATAATGATCTTCACGATCTCGCTCTAGTTCCGCTAATGAACTAATTTTTGGCAGAATTAGACACAAAATCGAGATTCTGTAACACACGAACTCATGTACGCACATGCAGCCCCCTGCAACTTGGTCATATGACTCGGCCAATATCGCGTGTTCATCACATTAACTGCTGAGATGATCAACTATTTGCTGAATGCAACGATTCTGAGCGGACAGGATCACATCTCTGTGCAATGGGCCATATTTTCTGAAAAAGATTATGCTTAAATAAAATAAAAATTACGACAGAATAAAGGGTGGATGCGCAGAGCCTCAGTAGTTTTTAAGATCTGAGGGCGGACAGGAAAAGTGCGGACAAAAAAAGTGCCGACATAAAAAGTGCGGACGGACAGACAAAGCCGGCACAACCGTTTTTATTTACAGAAAACTAAAAGAGAATCCTTCTTACTCTCCTGAATACAATCCTTACAACTCCATGAGGCCAAACACACGTTCGTTTGCTTGTTAGAATTCCATCTCTAATTCAATTAAGGCCAGAGAACCTCGTCTTTTACTGCCTGGTACTCGTTCATTTAACAAATGACGTTGGGCAACCCTTTGTTTTATTACCTTCCCTTTTTTTTATGGTGTGGGGACCAAGAGGCGTGAGGTAGCCAAATTCTAATCCGACTAACTGAGAGAGAGAGAGAGAGAGAGAGAGAGAGGAGGAGTGGGTGGAAAAGGGCGTTTCCTTGCAGCTGAAAAAATATCTCAGTATTTTTTTACTTCGATGCAAATTATATTCAGTTTTATTAAATGAGGTTTACTGCAGTATATGAATGAAGAACTTCACCAAATATTTTCAGATTAAGTCAGAGATGCTACACTGTACTAGATTTACAAACTGAAAAAATTTATCATTATTTTTCAACACTAATACTAATTATATTCAGTTTTATTAAATGAGATTGACTACGGTATATGAATGAAGAATGTTGGCAAATATTTTCAGATTAAGTCAGAGATATTACACTGTACTAGATTTACAAACTGAAAAAATATGTCACTATTCTTTAACACTGATGTATATTATATCCAACTTTATTGAATATGCTTGACTGCAGTATACGAATGAAGAATTTTCACCAAATATTTTCAGACTAATTCAGAGATGTTACACTTTACTAGATTTACAAATGGAAAGATGTGTAGAAAAATTTCGGATTTTCCTGTGAGAAAGGAAAGTAATTAACGTGATACTTTCCCTTAACTAACTTTCTCTTCTGAAGGTTTGCATTTACTACTTTCTCGTACATTCTCACCCCTTGGCATATCTTCAACTCTCTCTCTCTCTCTCTCTCTCTCTCAGCAAAGGGAAACATTCGGGGAAAGGAGATTCCCCTTAGATGATAGACGTTCACAATTAACGGCAGAGAAAGCAACGAGGATTGAGTTGTAGAGAGAGAGAGAGAGAGAGAGAGAGAGAGAGAGAGAGAGAGAGAGAGAGAGGGGGCAAACAATGAAAATCTGATGAAATGCAATGCCTTTTGTTTATTATTTAATAGATGGTAACATTCCATTTACAACCTTTTTTTAAGGTTAAAAAGGAGAGAGAGAGAGAGAGAGAGAGAGAGAGAGAGAGAGAGAGAGAGAGAGAGAGAGAGAGAGAGAAAGCAATGAAAATCTGATGAAATGCAATGACTTTTGTTTATTATTTAATAACTGGTAACTCTTCATTTTGTTGACCTACTTTTATTTGAAAGTCGAGAGAGAGCAATGAAAAAAAATGAAATAAACGACTTTCGTTTATTATCTAATAATAATTGGTAACTCTTCATTTGTGACTACTTTTTATTTGAAAGTCGAAAAAAGAGAGAGAGAGAGAGAGAGAGAGAGAGAGAGAGAGAGAGAGAGAGAGAGTAAATAAAATTACAATGAAATGCAGCGACTTTTGCCTACCATTTATGTAGTAACTCAGTTGACGACTGATTTTTACTGAATGTCACTTGACCTAACCTAGACCATAGGTCATTTTCCATCGTCGTCATCACCCTTGCTGCAATTCAACACCAAACCCAAACAAGCAAACAATGTGCCGAAGTTTCTTCTGCGCAATCGAGTTTTCTGTACAGCCGTTAGCGTATAATCAAGGTCACCGAAAACAGATCTATCTTTCGGTGGTTTCGGTATAACGCTGTATTAGCCGCGACCCACGAAACTTTAACCAAGTTCCGGTGGTGGCCTATCCTATAGCGTTGGCAGAAGCACGATTATGGCTAACTTTAACCTTAAATAAAATAAAAAATACTGAGGCTAGAGGGCTGCAATTTGGTATTTTAGATGACTGGAAGGAGGATGATCATCATATTAATTTGCAGCCCACTAGCCACAGTTGTTTTTAAGATCTGAGGGTGGATAGAAAAATGTGCGGACAGAAGACAGAAAAAAGTGCGGACAGAATGAAGTGCGAACGGACAGACAAACCCGGCACAATAGCATTCTTTTACAGAAAAATATAAATGCATCTCAAACATTACAAACAAAAACAAGTAAACTGAAGAGTTGTTTTTGCAAACAAATAAACAATAAGCAAGAAAATTCCGAACTGTACAAACTTTGCCACAAAACACGCAACGCCGACCACGACAACAAAAGAGGGTCTGAAATAAAACTCACCGGAGCGGAACGATGAAGGTAACAGCATTTTCCCTACATCTGTAACATACAACAATGAATAAAATAAAGTTCATATAAAAGAATACTTGTCTAAAGTTACGTGAGCAAAATTCTAGCAAGATTTTTTTTTTTAAGAATTTACCTCAATCTCTTTTAATAAGTGAAAGTTGTGTTCGTAAAATCTCTCTCTCTCTCTCTCTCTCTCTCTCTCTCTCTCTCTCTCTCTCTCTCTCTCTCTCTCTCTCTCTCTATATATATATATATATATATATATATATATATATATATATATATATATATATATATATATATATATATATATATATATATATATATATATATATATATATATATATATATATATATATATATATATACATACTTCTATTATACTTACTTATACTCCTTTGATTAAAATAAAATATATAATTTATGTATATGTATATATACATACTTCTATAATACATCCTCACTACCACCCTTACTAACGCTGTTTTGGTTTCTTACTGATACTCCTGTGATTAAAAAAAAATTAATATTCATGAAAATAATGCTGTATATTAGATCGGAGTGTGACGAGGAAGGACACTTCTGACACGTCCTAATTACAGCTAGCAAGAATTTCACAGCTGAAGAATGACAGAACCTAAAGAGAATCATCAACTAAAAGGAGTGTCCTATGGTAGAAGTTACCAGATGGCCCCGTAGGGAGGTAGTGCCGTCAGTGCACCTCACTTGGTGCACTGTACGCATTACTTATAGGTTCTCTGCAGCGTCCCTTCGGCTCCTAGCTGCAACCTCTTTCATGCCCTTTGCTTTACCTCCGTTTATTTTCTCTTTCTTCAAACTGCCTTTCCACCCTCTTTAACAATTGTCTCATAGTGCAACTGCTTTGAGGTTTTCCTCCTGTTACACCTTTCAAACCTTCTTACTGTCAATCTCAATTTCCCTTCCAGCGCTGAATGACCTCTTAGGTCCTACCGCTTGGCCTTTGGCTTAAATTTTATATGTCATTCCATTCCGTTACCAAACGGAAACTGGTAGCTAATAATAATAATTATAAATATCGCGTTATTACTGTTATTACCTTAACTATATCGTAATCATTTATCAAAATCGTTATCAGTATCCTTTGAAAACCTCTGCACATTCGTCATAAGATACAAGTTTCACCAACTAAAAAGTTCTGGAGAAAGGTAAAACAAACTCCGAGATGATTAATTAAGAAAGTTTGGGTAATCACCGGTTGGAGTTTTGCTTGCATCATCCGCCCACATTCCTCAACCACCCCCGCCCCCTACCCCCACAAAAAAAAAGGTCATCAATCAGACCCTTTAAAGATATTAAGCGTAATCACTGGCGCTTCAAATAAATAAATGCTCTGATTTCATCGAACCCACAGTTACTGCTTTTTGAGATAGATGGTGACCCCAACCTTTCTCTCTTTTTAAAGTTTAATTCGTCATAACTTCTGAACAATATTATGATACATATCGCCTCATTCCGGATAATAAACTATAAACCATGTTCACAAACTTTCGGTAATGCCATAGCCTCTGGACTACGACATTCCAGCCTCGGATGAGAGTACGAACACACATTGTTTTATTCTGCAATATCTTTCATTTGTCAAAAGGTGAATTGGGCTGGTTATTCGAATTTAAAGTTTCCTTACTTGAACTACCGGAAAAAATACCTTCCTCGCTACTTAACCTTTTATGTATTTTCTGCAAGATCATAAAGAAAAGAAGGAACCTGTCCCCACTAAACTAAGAATTAGTAGAAGGATAATATCTAAATTCGTAATCTCGAAGCCTACCGTCCATGTTTTATAAATTGGGTCATAAATGCTTTAATAAATAAATAAACAAATAAAAAAAATTTCAAATAACAATATATCAACAAGTTTTAAATTCTATAAGGCTGACAGAACATGTGCCACACAAACAGTCAATATTCAGATAAGATAAAAAAAAGATACATTGAATGAAACTTAAATCTGTAACTTACAGGCACAGTGAAGACAAACCCTTTTGCCACATACCTGAAAGAAGATAAAAGAGCAGTTAATTGATTTGACAGAAACCCAGTTACCGACGTCCAAACTAATTTTCCAGGAAAATTGGTGAAGTGAAAGAAACTCACTTTCCATAAATACAAACGAAAGGATTTCCTTTGACCACAAAGTTCCCGCAAACAACTGAAAACTTTAAAACAAAAAAAATTTTAAACAAAAAATGCGCCGAAGTTTCTTCGGGGCAATCGAGTTTTCTGTACAGCCGCTACAGCGTATAATCAATGCCACCGACCATAGATCTATTTTTCGGTGGTCTCCGTATAATGCCGTATGAGCCACGGCCCATGAAACTGTAACCAAGCACGGTGGTGGCCTATCCTATATCGTTGACAGAAGTACGATTATGGCTAACTTGGACCTTGAATAAAATAAAAACTGCTGAGGCTAGAGGGCTGCAATTTGGTATGTTTGATGATTGGAAGGTGGATGATCAACATAACAATTTGCAGCCCTCTAGCCTCCGGAGTTTTTAAGATCTGAGGGCGGACAGAAAAAGTTCGGACAGAAAAAACTGCTGACGGGCAAAAAAAGACGGCACAATAGTTTTCTTTTGCAGAAAACTAAAAGTTGAAACAATAGACTTCCTAATGAGCGACGGTTAAGACCTTGATTAATGAGAGAGAGAGAGAGAGAGAGAGAGAGAGAGAGAGAATCTTAGATGTGGATGATGGGAAGGCATAAACTTAACATGATGGTTATATTTCCCATTCAGGAAAAAAAATTCAATTTTGAAACGAAACAAAATGGAACGAAAATTTTATATGATATCATCCAAATAAATTAGTTCTTCGCTTGCGGGTTCCGTTCCCATGAAGGTCACCGGCCAGTAAAGAACAAGAGAAAAAAAATTTCAATTTTGAAAGCTGTAGGCCCCGTTGCTAGGTAACCAATTGGTTCTTAGCCACGTAAAACAAAATGGAATCCTTCGGGTCAGCCCTAGGAGAGCTGTTAAAAGTGGTCTTTTTAAGATGATATTATCAAAATAAATTAGAATATTCTGTTTGAAGTTGATCTTTATAGAAACATAATACATACAAGTGCTTTTTAAAAGCACTTGCCTCATATCTTAAGTAAAAATAAAATTGAAATAAAATTTAAACAATAACAAATATCCCAGTGGAATTAATTAATCAAATTATTATTATTATTATTATTATTATTATTATTATTATTATTATTATTATTATTTTATTAAAACTACTACTATTATTATTATTATTATTATTATTATTATTATTATTATTATTATTATTATTTCACTAGACAAAACCTATTCACGTGGAACAAGCACACCAAAGGGGCCACTGACTTGAGATTCAAGCCCCCAAAGAATGTTGGTTTCAACCTCCCACCGCAGCAGACCCCACACTGCAGCTGTAACTGATCGTGATACAGAGCCAGTGATTTTTCATCAGCCTGGGGGAGACGCGAACCCGCGGCATCTGAGTGGCATGCCACAACACAAACCACTATACCAGCGGACCTACTAAAGGCACTTTCTGACTCAAACGATTAAAGAAAAACTATGCCACAAAGCTATGTCGTAAATGACTTGAGAAAATTAGCAAAGTTAATTGGGTCATTGTAAGCCAAAGTGTTTTAACTGTAAAAATGTTAAGGCCTTTTAAGTTATTCATTTGGGCATATGGGTCTCAAGTTTCCAATCAGAAGCGACTCTTAAAAGAAAGAGTTCTGATTTTGCAAATGATCGAGCTTTCTATGCAAGGAAAGGAGGGTATAATTTCAAGGAAAAGGGAAGGTGGAAGACGTTCCAGTAAATGGAGGTAATTAACCTCGACAAACGAAGGTGGGCAGAGGCAACCTGACAAGTGTTGTGGCATTTACAAAAGAGGAGAAGAAATATTTCAAAATAACTAGTTTTTATTTACAAGTATAAAAAACTGTCAATTTCGAATACAGAAACGCTACGACAAAGGGATGGGTCACTGCCTTTATACATAACAGAGAGACATTGGTGCATATGTAAAGAAGGAAATATTAAAGTGTATATATATATATATATATATATATATATATACTATATATATATATATATATATATATATATATATATATATATATATATATATATATATATATATATATATATATATTTCACATATATATTGGCTCACATGAGAAATATCTCCTCGTTATGAATTTTAACAGAAATTTTAATATAAAAAAAGAAAATGACGCTAACAATAACTAAAAAAATAATGAAAGAATGCAATGAAATACAGAGACAGAACACAAAAGATTTTCTCAGCAAGAAATACAGCGCTTTCCTCCTAAAAATATAAGATGACCCGAGTTTCATCAACGTTATTAGCAGCCCAGAACAACAGCAAAAGAAAATATGAGAGGACAATTTGTTGCACTCGGATTTATCTTGAATCTTCGACCAATACGTGATTACACAATACGCATGCATGTATTTTCAAGCACCAGAATGTTGGAAGTCTACAGTCCTCAACAAAAGAGGTTATTTTTTCTTTACTGTAAGGTAGTACTTTAAACTTGAAAACCCTTAAAAACCCAATTTAAAATTCTTAAAACCTATTATATATTTAAAATATGTTATACTTAAGTACAGAAAACATAGGTTTCTTTTACACAAAATAACAGCGAACATTTTTCTGTCACCTACAACAGTTTTTCCCTACCGCGAAAACTCGTGAAAAACATAAAAAAAGAAGTTAGAGAGAGAGAGAGAGAGAGAGAGAGAGAGAGAGAGAGAGAGAGAGAGAGAGAGAGCATACGACAACTAATTTAACGTGAACTGAAACTGAAACAGAAAAACATGAAGCAAAATATTTTGAAGGAACCCGTCCATGTTTGAATATTTCAACAAAATTATTTTTCGCCCTTAACTGAGGTGTTAACCTACATTCCAGAATTTTATGCGCCTGAGGTGTTAACCTACATTCCAGAATTTTATGCGCCTCGTCTTGAACTCTTGGTACCAAATCACGAATAAAGCTGCTATCAAGTTCTTTCTTAAAATATAAAAATCATTTAAAATTCGTAATGTAATCGCCTTTTCATAAAATGTGAAAGAGAACATTTTCATCGGTGATACTCAATTATTACTTCTATATTCTCAGATAATTTAGTGTTATGGTACACGATATACAATATGTAAAAATAAACAAGTAAAAAATGCGGTAAGCTTCTTCGGCGCAATCGGGTTTTCTGTAAGCTTATAGTTAAGGCCACCGAAAATAGATCTATCTTTCGGTGGTCTCGGTATAATGCTGTATGAGTCACGGCCCAAGAAACTTTAATGCGGCCCGGTGGTGGCCTGCCCTATATCGTTGCCAGAAGCACGATTATGACTAATTTCAACCTTAAATAAAATAAAAACTACTGTGGCTAGAGGGCTGCTATTTGTTATGTTTGATGATTGGATGGTGGATGATCAACATACCAATTTGCAGCCCTCTAGCCTCAGTAGTTTTTAAAGTATGAGGGCGGACAGAAAAAGTGCGGACAAAATAAAGCGCGGGCGGACAGACATAGCCGGCACAATAGTTTTCTTTTACAGAAAACTAAAAAAAGAACACAACAGCCATTTACTAGCGCATGCACCTCAAAATAAACCCAATTCAGCCTCGCGGTTAATCAGTGGGAAAAAATTATCCACTAATGAAGCCCTGATCGAAATAGATTTCCAGAACAGCGCATAACCAACACCAAATGGGGCACTTAACCAATCCCATTAAGTCATTTTCATCCCTATTTCTTCCAATCAAATCATCTTTCGACAAGCAAGCTAATGAGCAAGCAAAACGTCGGCAGGATGGAATAGGAAATTAACAAAAATCAAGCAATAAAATTGCGTCGAAGTTTCTTCGGCGCAATCCAGTTTTCTGTACAGCCGCTACGGCGAATAATCAAGGCCACCGAAAATACATCTATCTTTCGGTGTTCTCGTTATGATGCTGTATGAACCGCGGCCCATGAAATTTTAACCACGGGTCGGTGGTGGCCTATCCTAGATCGTTGCCAGAAGCAAGGTTATGGCTAACTTTATAACCTTACATAAAATAAAAACTACTAAGGCTAGGGGGCTGAAATCTGGCATGTTTGATGATTGGAGGGTGGACGATCAACATACCGATTTGCAGCCCTCTAGCCTCAGTAGTTTTTAAGATCTGAGGGCGACAGAAAAAGTGCGGACAAAATAAAGTGCGGACGGACAGATAAAGCGGGCACAATAGTTTTCTTTTACAGAAAACCTATAAGAATCATTCTAGGGACTGAACCCCTGTTCACAAAGCGAAATCTGATTTAATCAGCGCAGCTATGGATATGACCTACATAAAACCGGACGCTAGTTGAATATTGCACCTCTCGCCTTTGACTATAGAGAGAACGAAAGAAGGAGAAAGGCAGATGGAAGAGGAGGCGAGTTTACACAGGAGCAAATCTGACAAAAATGTTTCTTCGTGCATCTTCGGGGCACAAATGAACTTCTCCCTGTCATTATCCTGTGGGTTCGTTCCCGGTGTGAGTCAGAAATTCATTTTCCGTTCCACGCGTCATTGCGCACTGATTGCATCTATCCATAAATATAAATTGCAAAACCAATACGTGGCAGTTGCATGGAAAACCTTGAAACTGATAAAAAGAAAAATAATTGAACTTTTCCATTTCCAAATTTAAGCAGCAAGAGATTTCGGAAATTTCCACCACTTTCCCTCCTCCCTTTCATCACATCGGGAAAAAGGTAAAAAAAAAAAAAAAAAAAGGGTGGTGGCCTCTCGATGGCGTGTAATTAAGGAGAGGGGATAGAAGAACAATCAAAGAGTTAGATGAAAAGAGAGAGAGAGAGAGAGAGAGAGAGAGAGAGAGAGAGAGAGAGAGAGAGAGAGAGAGAGAGAGAGAGATTTCTCATGCGGTTCACAATCATTCCTGTCAAAAGAACAGAGTGAAATATTCAACCGATATTAAGCTAACTTCACAGAAAAGAGTAAAAGAGTAAAATATATTGATGAATAAACGTAGCATTGAGAGTTAAACAAGATCTAAAGTATATTTAATATCCAAGTGACAGCGTATATAAAATTTAGCATTGATAAAACAGTTCAGAGCATATGCTACAATATAGCTTTCTAATAAAATTGGGTAAGTTCAGTGAAAACAAATTCCCACTCAGTAATCATTTTCCAAATATCTCTGAGTGTTTTCAGAAATCCTTTCGTCAATAAAAAGGACTCTATTTATATCCAGTCGCCTACATGACCGAAACCTTCGCATGATAAGATTTATGCATTCAGTGTTGACTCAGCTTCGTTTGCAAATAACAAGCCAATATCTTTACGAAGCTGCACCTACTAATTACTAAAGTTTTGTTTCACTTCGCGTAATTACTCATTCTACTTATCGTAATTCTTTATAACGGAAATGTCACCTTTGCTGTGTTCAAATATCTAATCATAACATTCTTCCTTTTGGTTGTAACATCTGAACTAAACTGAATTGAATACAGAATTTAGGCCAATGGCCAAGCACTGGAACCTTTGAGGTCATTCAGCGCTGAAACGGAAATTGACAGGAGGTCTGAAAGGTGTAACAGGAGGAAAACATGGCAGTTGCACTATGAATCAACTGTTAGGAGACGGTGGAAAGCAAGATGGAAGAAAGAGAATATGAAACGAGGTACAGTAAAAGGAATGAAAGGGGTTGCAGCTAGGGGCCGAGGGCACGCTGCAAAGAACCTCAAGCAATGCCTACAGTGCACCGCGTGAGGTGCACTGACGGCACTACCCCCTTAAGGAGTGTAACACTTGGCAATATTTTCTGCAGATCATTTTATTAACCATTCTGACATAATTATGACTGGGTGTTTGTGATGGAACCTAAATGAATTTGTGGATTACATTAAACATTCTTGCTTTTAGAAGTTCCCAAATGTCAGTCGTCCCTTGGACATAAATGTCAGGGATCTTTGAATCCTATGTATTATCTGTTGAACTCTTAGAAAATTTCTGTCATATACACACTCCATGTGTTCACACACATGAAAACACGCCACTAAATGAATAGATGTATTACATAGGAAATACTGACTTACAATAAAACAATAATAAAAGGAAATTATATATATAACATAAATATTTAAACAAAATATTCAGTGACTATTTCCAGAGTACTTCTCTGAAGACAGCCTTCGTTTTTAAAGCTAAAAATGAAGCTAAGGATGCAATTTTACTTTTTAAAGCTAAAAATGAAACTAAGGTTGCAATTTTACTTTTTAAAGCTAAAAATAAAGCTAAGGCTGCAATCTTACTCTTAAATCAAACATACTTATTACGCCAAATAAGCATTATACAACGCTGCTAACCTCACAAAACGATTCACATGTAAACAACTTTAGTTTTCAGCACCAGTGACATAAACAGATAAAGGAACAACCGTCACATTCAGCACACAAAACGCCCAACACATCGAAACCACTTGAAAGACACATCTCAACAACACTCAAACTGTCTAGCAAACCGCCTACCAGAAGACTGAAGACTTCCTCATGCGTCTTATCCAAAGTTCAGGTTATTCCTTTTGCTGGAGAAGAAAGACGTGTCAGCATTCCAGATTCCCGATTCCTTTTCTCCTTGCCCGAGGGGAGATTTATCTCAACATGACGTCTTTGTTTCACAGATCTTTTATTTTACTTTTTGTTTTTTTTATTTATATTTTTGAAATGTCAATTGTGAAAGGGGAGTTCTTGTGAATAGCCTTTTTAAAATGTTTTGTTTTTTATTATTAATATTGCTTAAGTGGCGCGTGTGAATTGGACGTGCAGGTGAAAAAGACAGGTCTCCCATTATAGAATACCGAGTGTTCAAAGACAGGTCTCCCATTACAGAATACCGCGTATTCACCTGAACTCGTAATAAGAGCATTCTGGCAGCAAAATAACATACTGTTTTCTTTAGGTGCTTTTTCACCTTTCGCCTCTCACAGGCTTTTAGCAAATACGTTTCCTTTATTCCATTATTTCCGTTATTCCTCTCTGCATACTTTGCACGTCAACAAACACGACTGCCCTTAGAATAACCAAGACAATCGACGTCTTACCGAAAGAAAGCTGTGTAAACATTCGCTAAATTCCTTTCCTGGAACTTTGCAGGCTGCTGAAAAAGGATTGCCACTAGGATGTTTTAATAACCTGTTTCATTTAGTTACTATCTGAGAATTTATTTATCATGTTCAACGATTAATTCCCTTCTAAAATCTAAGCAAAGAATCTTTTATTCATCGATGATATGAAAATATCTTTCAGATCTCAATATATACTTTTAGCGCATGAAGATTCTGACACCTATACGTTTTCCAAAACTAATTATGAAGCTCATCATGAACAATCTTTCTTTACTAAAGGACAAACTGACTCTATATGAAGGAAAAACTATTTTTTAAAAGGGTTTCCTTTCAATGTGTCAGACACCCAAAATCATTTTTCGCGCCAGCGTAGGGAGAAAGAGTAGGAGGTAGTTCAGGAAGATGGAAGGATTTCCAGAGGATATTCCAGGAAGAATGAAGAAGCATCTTCCGAAACATCAAATTCTCCGCCAGGAAAAACAAAAATAAAATAAAATAAAAATTCTGGGGAACACCACCGAGGCAGATCTCCACCTTTAAGACAACCTTGTCACGAATGGCCTCAACATCTCTGTTTACAACAAATAATAATAATAATAATAATAATAATAATAATAATAATAATAATAATAATAATAATAATAATAATAATAATAATATCCACTTATGATGACAAAAAACTTATTTTAAATTTTATTTTTCTCAAAAAGAAAAGAAGAGTTATGGGCACATTTTACCCAAATTTGACATTCAACACAAAATCCAAACTTTTACAGGACGTTACCCAAAAATTCCATTACAACCTGAATTAGTCATAAATTCCCGTAATAAATGCTTCACGTTGATAAAGAGATAAGAATAATTCATTGACAACAGAATGCCTCATGAGTACCCATAGCAAAAGGTATCATGTCGACAAAGACGGGAAAAAGATCATTATATATTACATATAGAGTTCGGGCCATTTTAGCATGCATATGCATATGTACCGTATACATCATTACCATTATCATAACCATTATTACAACGCCGTGGACATTTAGGGACTAAAAACATTTGGATTCTAATAAGCCATGTGGCCTGAAACATAAAAAAAAAAATCATCGCGGGAAAAAACACAATACAAGGAAACGTGTCTTGAAATGAAAATATATTATTTTTATTTTTATTTATATCTATATTTTTTTTTATTTTTATCTTTTTTATGTTTATTCTAATTTTTATTATTATCTATATCTCTAATTTTATTTCAATAACTTTGCATTTTTATTTTTATCTTTATTTTTTATTAGCAATCTACAGAACTGAACCTAAAGACAGTTTTATAACTGATAGGTGTCCAACTAAAAATAGCTGGGAGTTTTGCTAATGAATACAATTATATAGTTGGGTAATTAATATCTAATACAGTGGAATATTCTGGAATATTCTAACAATTGTTTAATTAACAGTGTTGACAGCTTATAAGACACAGCAAGACACATCCCAATAACAGTGGATTTGCAAACTCCAAAAAGAAAGCAAGAAAAGACGCAAGAACTGTCGGTGTCCAGCAGGGTACAAAAGGAGCAATAATGCCTTAATTAATATCATACCAGACGAACCCATCCGGGTTATCACAATCAACGCAAGAATGAAGAATGCGTCAGGAGAATGACGAGAAGGAATTTTTGGACGCCTTTATTGCTCGAAGACTGGGTGGCGTATAAGGGGGGGGGGGGGGTAAATGGTAGTGGTTGTTGGGAGGAAGGGATTGTTGGGGAAGGGGGGGGAGACCACTAATAATTCCTGGCTAAGAGAAGGTTATAATGCCTTTCATGCTTGGTTCTCTGACGTCTTGGTTATTTGTTATTCGCAGTAAATAGACATTTGCTTCGTTGAATAATAACAATAATTTCTGAAAATATTTAATTTTTAAAAACCTTGATTAATTAAAATAATTACAGAAGATATTGAATTTATAAAAAATTAAAATAATTATAATTAAAATAATTATAGAAGATATTCAGTTTTTAAAAACTACTTAATAATCATAATGATTACAGAAGATACTGAATTAATAAAAACCTTGATTAATCAAAATAATTTCAGATATTTAATTTATGAAAACCTTGATTAATCAAAATAATTACAGAAGATATTTTAACCTATAAAAACCTTGAATAATAACAATAATTGCAAAAAACGCTCAATTTATAAAAAAAAACCCTGAATAA
>NC_089760.1:41885000-41887500 GCF_040412425.1 Macrobrachium rosenbergii | reverse complement strand
ACATTTCTAAACAAAAATGTTAGTAACTTTCGTAAAACAAAAATGTTAGTAACTTTTAAATTTATAAACACAAAAAGTCAGTAACATTTCTAAACAAAAATGTTAGTAACTTCTGTAAAATAGAGATGTTAGTAACTTTTATAAACAAAAAAGTCAGTAACATTTCTAAACGAAAATGTTAGTAACTTCTCTAAAACAAAAATGTTAGTAACTTTTGTGTCAACATGAGCATGGCTCAGTGCGTCCTTCAAGCAAGAAGAGAGGAAGGGGAGATGAATCAAAATAGTCACCCCCCTCCCCTTCCCCTCCTTCCCCACTCCCCCCTCCCTCCCCCTTCTTTCCATCCCCCCCAACCCCCTTCAACCCCTCCCTCACTCGAGGACATCATTAGAGGCTCCGTTGGGTTTCTCGTCTCCAGAATACCGCTTGGGGAGATGGCGATAATAATATTCCTCTTCCCTCACCCCCTAATCCCCCTTACCTACAAGGGCCAGCGCCCCCACATCCAACGTCCCCCTCCCCACCTACCTATTACCCATCTCACACCCCCAAGGAATATTCCCTACCAGATAGTCATTAGGGAGCGCAGAAGATAAAAAAAAAATTTCTCATCACTGATAGAGAAAGAGAGAGAGAGAGAGAGAGAGAGAGAGAGAGAGAGAGAGTTTTTTCTTTATTTCATCCCCACTTCAGCTGCAAGTAGAATATTCATCTTGTTAGACTGAGTCGTAAAAACAGCCGGATTGAAGGCAAATAGACATAATCAAGGTTTCTTGATGAAGGATTCGTTCGTATTCCAGCACAAACATTTATTTTGCTGTGATCGTTTTTAGCAAGCTCTTAGTTGAGACGAATCTTTCGACGTAATAATAATAATAATAATAATAATAATAATAATAATAATAATAATAATAATAATAATAATAATAATAATAATAATAATAATTTATTTTACTATGTTCGTTCTGTTCCTTTAGCAAGCTCTTATTTGAGGCGAATCTTTCGACATAATAATAAAAATAATAATAATAATAATAATAACTCTTTTCCCTTTACAGACCTGTTGTTTGAGACGATCTTTCGAAATAATAATAATAATAATATAAATAATAATAATAATAATAATAATAATAATAGTAACTCTTCCCCTTTATAGACATCTTATCTGAGGCGATTCTTTCAAAATAATAATAATAATAATAATAATAATAATAATAATAATAATAATAATAATAATAATAATAACAATAACAATTCTTTCCTATTTATAGACCCCTTATCTGAGACAATCCTTTCAACATAATAATAATAATAATAATAATAATAATAATAATAATAATAATAATAATAATAATAATAATAATAATAACAACCCTGGTACCATGAGTAAGACACATCACCTACCAAACTGTCCCCTTTAAATTTCGGAGCAAATGAAACACACAAGACCTCTCCTCATCTCCCTTTGGACAATTACCTTGCGGAGGAGAAGCATTCTCATTCATGAGGAACGTATGAGAGAGGAAACGTGCCCCCCCAGAATACAGATGGGATGGGAGTTACACATGACAAGTAAAACAAGACCAATGCTATGGTCATACACAGTGTGTGTGTGTGTGTGTGTGCGTGTAATAAAGGGATTCCATAAAAACACCATGAGGTAGATTTTACATACAGGGTTATATTTCGAAGACAACTGTGAAATCTACCCTTTTGGGGGGTTTATGGGTTCCGTTTATTAAATGGAATTTTGTTTTAATAGAAAATATTTTATAGTCATACATATTTATATATATACATATAATATAAATATACAAACATTATATATTCATACACACAAACATACACACACACACATATTGTGTGTGTGTGTGTATGCAAATTATCTTGCACAGCTGATTAGAAAAATGGAATGTTAAAAATGTCAAGTTTTCAAAACACCTCTAGATACATGAGGCTCCAAATTAATATCCCTAAATTCATTCAAACTTAATCTTTATAACATTAAATAAGTTTTATATACAACATTTTGTCTAAGCAGTTGTACGATAAAGTGTATAATGCAAAAAATTATACCTTCTTAATATTTCCATCTAATTATCTTCAAGCCAAGCACAAATATCCACAACAAAAACATATTATGATAACAACACTGTCGTAGAACATTCAAAACACAAAACAGCGCCAAAACAGGCCCTCTCCTCTAAACAAGAGCTTAATGAACAAAGTTACACAAAACTCAGAGCGAAAGCAAAGTCTCCGGAGCGGGACGAACAAAAGCAGAAATAATAACACTGGCGTTGATATGATTCACATTTAAATTTCTAACTCGGAGCCAAGTCAAAAGTTAGTTTTCCTGGTTTCCCCAAATTCCGGAAAAGACGAAAAGTATTATGTTCCTGTGACGACCACAACTCTGGGAAACACAATCATGAACGCCAGATGAAACCGGGACTCAAATTTTGTGATTAATATTATCCTATCCTATCATTTCAGTATA
>NC_089760.1:41750000-41880000 GCF_040412425.1 Macrobrachium rosenbergii | reverse complement strand
CAGAGATTGAGACTGAGGCCCTTACAGAGACGAGACTGGGGCAAAGACTGAGTGCGACAGAGATTGAGACTGAGACTCTTACAGAGACTGAGATCCAGAGAGAGACAGACTGAGACTGGTAAATGAAGGAAGGAGCTGTTCCAAAGTTTATATATATATATATATATATATATATATATATATATATATATATATATATATATATATATATATGTGTGTGTGTGTGTGTGTGTGTGTATGTACCATATAATATATATATATATATATATATATATATATATATATATATATATATATATATATAAATATATAAATATTTATATATATACACACACACATATATATATGTATTATAGTCTGTGTACACTTGTGAATACCTCCCTGTATGTGCATCCTTCATATCCCTACATTTTGCCCTACCAAGCGCGGGTCCTCTGAGTTGATATCCCCCCCCCCCCCTAAAATGAAAACATCACCTTCATTTACACTCTTCTAAACCCATCGCAACAGCAAACACAACTCTGCAACAAGCTGCATGAATGATCTAGGTCGTGTAAACATTAGGCTGAAATCCCAAGTGTTATGTGGCCTGAGAAGAGAGGGGAAAAAGAAAAACTTTTATTAGAGTTGGAATTGGAATTGGAATATAAAATTTAGAGCAGAGGCCAAGCGCTGGGACCTATGAGGTCGTTCAGCGTTGAAATGGACATTGAGAGTAAAGAAGGTGTGAAAGGTGTAACAGGAGGAAAACCTCAAAGCAGTTGCAATATGAAACAACTGTTAGAAGAGGGTGGAAAGTAAGATGGAAGGAAGAGAATATGAATAGAGGTGCAGTAAAAGGAATGAAAGGGGTTACAGCTAGGGGGCCGAAAGAACGCTGCAACGAACGTTAAGTAATGCCTACAGTGATCCGCGTGAGATGCACTGACGACACTAATCCCTTACGGGAATGAAATTCAAGTTATAGTGAGAATGATAAGTGCAGCCATCAGTAAAAGTATATAATTTCGACGTGACGCGTTATACGCCGAAGAACTGCTTAAATAAATTAGACAAAATTACTGATGAAATGTGTTTGTGTGTGTGTGTGTGTGTGTGTGTGTTAGAACACCGTAATTTCAGTCTTTTAACCGCAAACCCCCAACTTATTCAAAGAAGGAAAAATGTCGTTAAACTCTAATTGAAAGGGACTAGACTTGAAGTTTGGAACCATACAGCGTGGAACTTTTCTCATTAAATGGCGTCATTGTAGTTAGTTGTTTGGCAAAAAGTCTATTTCGGACTTCGGTAAGAGAATAGTGTAACAGAAACTGGAGTATTTTCGTGGAAAAATATAATGAGTTTTCACTTTTCTAAGAATGCGTGAAAAATATAATGAGTTTTCGCTTTTCTAGGAATGTGTATAATGAGTTTTCACTTTTCTAAGAATGCGTGAAAAATATAATGAGTTTTCACTTTGTGAAAAATATGAGTTTTCACTTTGTGAAAAATATAATGAGTTTTCACTTTTCAAAGGATGCATGAAAAATATAATGAGTTTTCACTTCTCTAAGAATGCGTGAAAAATATGAGTTTTCACTTCTTTAAGAATGCGTGAAAAATATGAGTTTTCACTTTTCTAAGAATGCGTGAAAAATTTAATGAGTTTTCACTTTTCTAAGAATGCGTGAAATACACTGTTCTATTTACTGTTAATAAACCTACTTATCTGCTTCATATACTTTGTTGTAGGTGAAATATTTTTTAATTTTTCAGTTTTATGCCAGGCATGGTGGCACTTCAAAGGTCTAATTAGAAAACTGAAAATTTTCCACAAGTTAAGACAAATAACCTAAGCTGTCTTATCATTTTGACCGAAAAAATTATAAGAAAAAATACGGATAGCTGTAATAATAATAAAAAAAAACCGCAGACGTCTGTGATAAAGATAAAACAATAGACTCAGTATCATAAAAAAAGAGGAAACTGCAGCACCTTTACACCATAACACAACATGGAAATCTGTTATTACCGTTTATTTCTTTGTATGCGATGTTGAAATGCCACCTCTAACACTCATCGTAAAATCAAAACGTGCGGTCTGAATCAATACTTACAGCAGCCAATAAATCCTAGAGAGTCCTTGAAAAGATAAAAGACAAATGAAAGATTCTTTTTGTTAGATGCACGCACAGAGAGTGTTCAGTAAAGCAGAAGTAAGTTTCCAACAAGACTGGTAACTCGCCATTTCGACGTATATGTTATATTCTGACCCAGATTGCACTTTGCAATCAACCACATTTTCCAACGAAACTACCATAAACATACAGATGACTAAAGGGTAGAGAAGTAATTACATACGGATTCAATCAAGAGCTTCAGATTCAATCAAAAGATAAATTTTTTCTCACAGCTAAAAGATTCTTTTTGTTCTTGGTAAAGCCAATTAAAACCAGGGAAAAACAAGAAATACTTCGGTATTGGGAAGAAGCTGTATTATAAACAAAAGGGCTTAATAGCTGATGGTTAAATTGCACCAACCACCTACTTAGATACTACCAAGAGAAGAACAGGTCCCCACTAGGACTGGTAAGACAGTCTATATGTCATGACCTCTTCCTTTCTCTCACATTGACAGCAGATAGGCTGGCACATTCTCTTCACAATTTCTTCTTTCCTTATGTATTTGTTAACTCTGAATAAACTATACATTTCCCTATTAATCAGCATTTAGTCTGTTGGGTTATAACTAAACTCAAAGTAGGTTAGTTACCAGTCACTAGTCGGCCCTGTCAAGAGAAATGGGGTTTATTAAGATCGTCAGCAGTGGATACAAAACTTGTAAAAAAAAAAAAAAATACACACTATTAATCAATTGACATAAATGCAATACCTTCATCATCCTAACACCCCCCCCCCCGCCATTCCAATCCCGGGTATTGGCAGCCCTCAGATGAGTAGGCTTGCGAAGTAACATCATGAGATTCGTAAAAACCATAAATGAATCGACCTCAGTCTAAAGGTCTCTTGACGTTGGCACAATGTTCATAAATAGTATAAGAAGGTGACGGAAAGTGCAAAGAGACCACAAAATGCAATAAATAAGACGAAAAGACTAAAACAACGAGGACTAACAAAACCCCCTGAAAATCCGGGAGCGGGAGGACCTCATTGCGATTCGAATGACGAGAGGCGCATCCAAACTGAATTTCTGCCCGATGTTTATATCTTCGCAGGAGCTCTGACATTCCAGGCAGCTGGGACTAACCTTGGCAACACGTCGTTAGGAAAATACAGTGCAATAAATTAAGGTTTAATTATTTATAAATATTTTATCGTTGGGAGAGAAACGAACGTGTTGGTGGTATTCCGATATTCCTCTCTCTGAGGGTACGCAGAGTGTACGGTACAACCCAGCTCCTCAAAAAAAAAAAAAAAAAAAAAAAAAAAAAAAAAAAAAATTGAAAAATTATGAAAAAAAATAGTAATCTTTAAAAAAAATAGTTAAGTTAGATATAAGGTTTTGTAAGCTGTATATACGGTCAGTAATATTAAAAGAAGCTTCGCAAACTGATCGCGTTTTCGTGTTTGGAACTACAATGCACACTGAAATCTTACGAACAGCATCGTAAAAAAATAAAGCACGAAAAGAGAAGAGCAAAATCAGGATATTAAATTGGGTTCCGAATTCCGTGAAATGATTTTGCTCACAGAAAGAGCCGGCCAGCTTCTGTATAGGACCTGTGTGGAAGCTGCCTTGCCAGCCTTCTTAAGGGGAAAAGGCTGTACAGTGAATTACACACACACACATATATATGTATATATATACATTATACAAATATATATGTATATATATATAGTATATATACATACATACATGTATACAGACACACACACACACACACACACACACACATATATATATATATATATATAATATATATATATGTAATTCTAATAGCCACAATGCCCTCTTAACAAGATTCTACATATATATATATATATATATATATATATATATATATATATATATATATATTAGCTCATTAAATAAACAAAACATGTCATGAAAACTCAAGCCCAAAAAAAGCAGAACTCCCCCCAAAATAGATGGGAAAAAAAAAAACAATTAAAATTGCAAATCCACAGAGCGCAGCTTCCCAACTGCGCCCAATCAACAACAGTATTAGATTCATGCTCACTTACATTACCCACTTTTTCCACGGATGTTGAACACATTCAACTTCCTCAGCCGGACCAACGTTTACGCAAATCGCGGTTCGCCAGCGAATAAAAACGCAGCGAACATTCAAAGCTTGACGCAAGCGAATGGAAAACAAGCCGACAGGAAATAACAGTCAAAAAAGCCAGCGAACAGTGAATACATCGACTCAGCGTGAGGTCCGGTGATCGAGAATTGCCTCAAAATATTCAGGAGCATGTGATGATAACAGTAAAAAAAAAAACCTGAGATTAATGAGTTATGCCAAAATATGTATTTGAATAATATAAAAATATTCAGCAGCTAGTGATGTTAACAATAAAAAAAAAAACTCAAGATTAATTAGCTGTGCCGAAATATGTATTTGAATAATAAAAAATATTCAGCAGCATATGATTATTGACAATATGAAACAGAATAATATAATAAGGGTAACAACAACAAGTCTCTCCTACCTAGAACACAGCAGACGAGAAAATCAAAGAGAAGAGAGAAAAACAGGAGTTCAAACGATTCTGTTTGTCATGGATGTGTTATTAGCCTACATGTCAGCTATGACTGACGTATAAATTTAAACCTATATTCCGCATTCAGAAACTAGTTCAACAACCGTTTTTCGTAAGAAGAAGCACTGAAAACGGCAGCAATAATAATAATAATAATAATAATAATAATAATAATAATAATAATAATAATAATAATAAGAAGAAGAAGAAGAAGAAGAAGAAGAAGAAGAAGAAGAAGAAGAAGAAGAAGAAGACTGAAAAGACAATAGCACTGAAAATAATAATAATAATAATAATAATAATAATAATAATAAGAAGAAGAAGAAGAAGAAGAAGAAGAAGAAGAAGAAGAAGAAAAAGAAGAAGAAGAAGAAGAAGAAATGCATGCAGATGGTAAATACACTCTAAGCACACTACGGCAATTTTCTAACCGTTACTTCCTTTCCCATTAGCCATCGATAAAATAAAAATAAATAAATAACAGATAAATAAATAAATGAAAAATAAAAGACACGCTTCAGCTCTTTACCAACAAATAAACAAATTCACAATGTCTTATCATGACAACTAACATCGCCACACAACCCAGTCATTGAACAAGATTTTAGTTATTTTTTTTTATCTCTTGCATATTTCCAGTCTATCAAGTCTATTCATACTAATTTGGACTGCGGACAAGTCGACAGGTACAAGAAACAAACTGCAAAAGACAGACAACAAACCTAGTTTTGAATTAAGCCTTGTCTTACAAAAATCAGTTGTATCAAGCCGTGTTTTCATCGTGAGGATATTATAACTACATTAATTATGTCAAAATATAAAGCGCTTAAGTATTAAATTCATACTGACCATTCTCATCCTTAAAATTAAGTCTTCAGTTTATGAGATGGAATAAAACTTAGAAATTTATCATAATTTTCAAACCTAAAAATTTATTATGATTTATTATATAAATAGATTAAAAGGCAATTTTCACGAGAATTTGAAAAGCCAATCTCTATTAACAAGTAATCTTACGGCATTGAAAAACAAGTTCTAAGCAGATATTTGTATTCGCAGTTATATAAAATTAACTGTCACTAGACCGCATTAAAAATAAACGACTAAAAATCATAAGCATTTACCTTTGCTTTTGAACATAACCTTTAGTAATATAAACTTTCAAAACGCTTTATTAATTTTTTTGGCCTCATGATACGCTTATGAAATTCATACTATTATCTACGTTCAAATGTGAAAAATTTTCTTACAAAATTACTATATAGGCGGGGGGAGATGGGGTGGAAAGGGGGCGGGGAGCAAAAGCTAAAAATTGTTCTTAAAAGAAATCACGAACTTGAAAATTATACGTTAAAGTGAACAAGGAATTGAGGTACAAAAGTTTGAGTGTTTCTGCTTAGAGACAGGTGAATTACATGGCTAATTTTTCCTTACTAGATGAAAGTCAATCATCCAACCCACGAAAAGACAAAAAAGATTTCCCCAATTGCAACTTTCTGAAAGGCAAATCAACAAAGGACATTCAAAGCAAATAGCATCCCAGGTTCATGCTCACGTATCTCTTTGATCCAGTTCACCTGTCCAACACAATACCTAATTACGCTACAATAGGTATTATGTCTGAGTCAATCTAGAGGTCTTGGTACACTTTCCGATTAGCTTAAAGCAGTTTGAAGTCTAAACTGTTCCCCATCTTGTTTCAATGTACAACTCTGATTAAATGGATGATGCTTTGAATTTACTTATTGTATTTGTTTCTCTTGTGGGAAAAATGTGGGTGCCCCAGATGTGTTTGTGGGGAAAAAATTCAGCTTACTGCAATTACTGCTTATTGTCAATCTGTTTAAAAGCCTGAACTGTTTCCCATCACCTGTTTATATACAATTCTGGTTAACCAGCTGTTGCTTTGAATTTATGCTCTTTTTGTGGGAAAAATGTAAGTGCCCCAGATTTGTCCGTGGAAAAAATTCAGCTTACTGCAATTACTGTTTATTGTCAACCTGTTTCAAATCTGAACCATTTGCCATCTTCTTTTAATGTACAACTCTGATAAATTAGATGCTGCTTTGAATTTACTAATTGTATGTCTTCGTTTTTGTGGGAAAAATGTGGATATACCAGATTTGTTTGTGGGAGTTTTGTGGGGAAATATTTCACTCATCTGTGTAAATGCTAGAGATCAACATCGTAATACTGCATTTTACAATACAGGGTCAGAAGCAACTGAACCTTTATACGATACAGGGTCAGAAGCAACTGAACCCTTGTACGGTACAGGGTCAGAAGCAACTGAACCCTTGTACGGTACAGGGTCAGAAGCAACTGAACCTTTGTACGATACAGGGTCAGAAGCAACTGAACCTTCGTACGATACAGGGTCAGAAGCAACTGAACCTTGTTACGATACAGGGTCAGAAGCAATTGAACCCCGTAGCGGGTAGTGTCGTCAATGCACCTCATGTGGTGCACTGTAGGCATTACTTAAGGTTCTGTCCAGCGTGCCTTCGGCCCCTAGCTGCAACCCCCTTTCGTTCCTTTTACTGCACCTCCTTTCATATTCTCTTTCTTCCACCTTACTCTCCACCCTCTCCTAACAATTGATTCATAGTGCAACTGCTTTGAGGTTTTCCTCCTGTTACACCTTTCAAACCTTCTTACTGTCAATTTCCATTTCAGCGCTGAACGACCTCATAGGTCCCATTGCTTGGCCTTTCGCCTAAATTCTATATTCAATTCAGTTCAGTTCAGGAGCAACGGAATGACTGATCGACAAAGCCATTAGCTATTCCTTCACAAAGATTAAATTGCAATTTTCTGACAGGGAGAGAATAATCAATATCACATTATGTCCAATAACCCTCGGGGAGTCCGCTTTCAATCCGGCGCAGATATGCAGAGAAGGCTCTTAAATTTCAATCATCTGATGATTATTAAGGACGCATATGAGAAGTTAGTGGACCGTGAGAGCAAATTTTTTAGGCAATCTCTTAAATACTTCCTTGTTTACGTAATATTTATCTCCAGTGACAAAATTATCGTACCTTATTTTCGAACAAACATGAAAACTTAGCCATTATTATTATTATTATTATTATTATTATTATTATTATTATTATTATTATTATTATTATTATTATTATTATTATTATTATATACTTAATTTACACAAAAAACAGTCATTATTAATATTATATTATTATTATTATTATTATTATTATTATTATTATTATTATTATTATTATTATTATTATTATTATTATTATTATTATATACGTAATTTACGCAAAAACCATAGCCATTATTAATATTCTTATATTATAATATATTTTATTATTATTATTATTATTATTATTATTATTATTATTATTATTATTATTATTATTATTATTATTATTATATACTTAACTTACGCAAAGGCAGTCATTATATTATTATTATTATTATTATTATTATTATTATTATTATTATTATTATTATTATTATTATTATTATTATATACCTAATTTACGTAATCATTAAAACCGCAAACCCCTTTCAAAATAATTATCCAAACAGTCATTTTAAAAGGATATTTATTAAAATAACTATCCCAAAGTAGTAACAAATCCCCCTCCCCTTCAAAACAAACTTAAAAACTACATCCGAGAATATCAAGGTCCAGAATTTCGACCACAAAACATAAGAGAAAAAAAATCCCCTGAGAGACAAAGATTGATTGATTGATTACATCTATTAAAACTGACGTCACAACATCTAGGTTATTGAAACGGGACGAAGAGGAAGAATATGAATGAGAAAATGAGGAAAGTGGGAGAAAGGTGTAAGGGAGGAGGAGGAGGAGGAGGAGGAGGAGGAGGAGGAGGAGGAGGAGGAGGAGGAGGAGGAGGAGGAGGAGGAGGAAGGAGCATGAGAAAATGAGTGAACGTGTGAATGAAAAGGGTCGATGGAACAGGACGAAGAGCAAATTAGAAAGGTGGAGTAAAATGGTGTAAGGGAGGGAGAAGAGGAGGAGGAGGAAGAGGGGAGGGGTGGGGGGGAGGGAGGGAATGGGTGTGTACATTATCCCACTTGATTACGAAGAGTCTCGTTATAATAGCGAGAGGAATAATTAGTTGCAAAGCACGTTGCTCTTGCAAGAGACGAGGGTACTTGTGACACTCAAACAAGAAGGATCAGACATTATATTTGTAGCACTCATCACTAATACGACAGAACTGGGGTAGAAACTCTTTTGGAAATAACAAAATCCATGTGATTCACATTGATAATGTGGGGATAGTGATAGTGATAACAGCTATTTCCAGTGCTGGAATACTTTGCGGTTCTTGAAAACACAAGTACTTGAAAAAATATATATATATATATATATATATATATATATATATATATATATATATATATATATATATATATATATATATACATATTATATATATATATATATATATATATATATATATATATATATATATATATATATATATATATATATATATATATATATATATATATATATATATATATATATATATATATATATGAAGAGTAACAGAACCTCATTTAAACAGGTTTAATTCAAAAGCTTTCAAGGACTTACTATCCCCATCGTCCGGGGTACAGTTAGTCTATGTAAGCTTGTAACTTTTATGAATAAAAGATCTGTTAAAAACCCTTCTGCTTACATGAGGTCCTGTTCAAATATATATATATATATATATATATATATATATATATATATATATATATATATATATATATATATATATATATATATATATATATATATATATATATATATATATATACATAATATATATACTGTATATATATATAATCAACAGACAACTACATGTGGAACAGAAATTAATGTCTGACTCACATCAGGATCGAACCCAGGTCTTTCAATTGAAAGACGAGACCGTTGCCAACCAAGCCACACAAGTCATAAAAGAAGTTGGAACCTGATTACCACTGTACCTAAGGAATTAGCCTGCCCAGGTAGTTCCTGAGGCACAGTGGCACTCAGGTTACAACTTCTTTTACGTGGCTTGATTCGCAGCGGTCTCGTCTTTCAACTGAAAGACCTGGGTTCGATGCTGATGTGAGTCAGAAATTTATATACATAATATATGTATATATGTTTGTGAGTGTGTGAGAAACTGCGCCTCTCTTAAAAAGTCTGATGGAAAAAAGATAAAGAGTTTATAGTTATCTTTTTGAGTGTCATTATAGCTTTGGCTTTCTTCTGGAAAATAATTTACCTTGGATTGAATTCCCTTTGGAGTCTGACAGAAAACAGAAACAAGCATTCCCGCTGGAAGGCATACCACTGTCCTCCCCCTCGACATTTGTTGGTACATCACAGCAAACAACCTTAATTGGAGGTTCCTGAGGTAAATTCCTATTCAAATATTTCGTTATCCTTACTTTACTTCTTTTGCAAATATATCTGACTTTAGTTTTGTGGTCAAGCAAACCTAGATCATATGAAAGTTAATTTTCTTTCTTTCATTGTACTCTACTCTTAAATGCCGTTCTTTTTCATTTATTAAACATTTTCACACAGAAATGTCATATTTTACCGCGCTGAAAATATTAAAACAGCTGTCTTCCTATAGGATACGATTTTGTAGTGAATTTTTACAAATCTTAGATCCACCATGACTGATTCGTTGGATACTAATACATGAAGAATATATGTAAATATATATATGTGTATATATATATGTGTGTGTGTGTGTGTATGTATGTGCATAAAAATCAATTCAGATTAAATTCCATGAATGGCTTTGTTCCAACGAAGAGCTAGCCTGTTTTGAATATTCATATTCGAAAATATATTCGGTATACATAAATGCTTACTGTCATAAAAACAAAAAATTACCTGAAAGGTGTGAAAATTCTATATTAAAAACGTCACATCTACTTAATTAACAAAATCGAGGATAAAAAAATATCAAAAGCCATTCATCATTTTTCTTCCTAAGTGTTAATTACATGAGCGATATTTGACACGAGCTGACCTCACTCGGTGGGATACTATATTACTTTCTCTCTCTCTCTCTCTCTCTCTCTCTCTCTCTCTCTCTCTCTCTCTCTCTCTCTCTCTCTCTCTCTCTCTCTCTCCCTTTGTGTTCAAACGCTTTAATCCGGACGTAGTGTCGATTGCACGGGTCATTACCGCAGCGTTTATAAAATGATTTTGCATATTTTCCTGTTCAGCGCAAACCACGATCGAAAAACCGCTAGGGCCAGGTGCCATGATTTGATATATAACAGTCCATTAACTCTTTGTCATTTCCACTGCACAGTTTACTGACCTCTGATAGTGTTTTAACGATGGTTCAGAACTCGTGGGAATATGACCGCATTATGCAGCGGTAACAGGAATACTGTGTTTCAGTTATACGCGATGTTGAATGAACATGCAAAATAAGAACTCAATTATAAAAACAAGAGATCTTTGGCCTCACTTATAAAAAACAAGAGATCTTTGAACTCTCTAATAAAAAAACAAGAGATCTTTGGACTCACTTATAAAAACCAAGAGATCTTTGGCCTCACTTATAAAAACTCACTATAAAACAAGAGATCTTTGGCCTCACTTATAAAAAAACAAGAGCTCTTTGGCACCAAGTATAAAAAAACAAGAGATCTTTGGCCTCATTTATAAAAAAACAAGAAATCTTTGACCTCACTTATAAAAAACAAGAGATCTTTGGCCTCATAAAAAACAAGAGATCTTTGGCTTCACTTATAAAGAACAAGAGATCTTTGGCCTCACTTAGAAAAAAACAAGCAATCTTTGGCCTCACTTCTAAAAAACAAGAGATCTTTGGCCTTACTTATAAAAAACAAGAGATCTTTGGTCTCACTTATGAAAAACAAGAGATCTTTGGCCTCACTTATAAAAAAACAAGAGATATTTGGCCTCACATACAAAAAACAAAGAGATCTTTGGCCTCACTTATAAAAAACAAGAGATCTTTGGCCTCACTTACAAAAAACAAGAGATCTTTGGCCTCACTTATGGAAAACAAGAGATCTTTAGCCTCATAAGAAACAAGATATCTTTGGCATCACTTATAAAAAAAAAAAGATATCTTTGGTCTCAGTTATAAAAAAACAAGAAATCTTTGTCCTCATATAAAAAACAAGAGATCTTTGGCCTCACTGTCACCCCAGGCAATTTTATGCACTTCTATGGCTAAGAGTTTTGCTATATATTCATGTGTTAAACTTTGGACCACTGTCGTGATCGAATATATAAGTATCATAATGTAAAGAGATTAAGCTGTCCATAATCAATATTTCTCAGAGGAAGGAAACCAGACACTGATTTAACATTAGGGGTTTATATATATATATATATATATATATATATATATATATATATATATATATATATATATATATATATATATATATATTGATAGCAAGTACAAAAAATAAATGTCCAGTGTTATCACATTCTATAACTAATTAATACATGTAATTTTAAGTAAAATAATATTTTCTTTACTTTCCTAAACCACCAACGAACAGGGAATATTCCAAAAGACACTTCGCAACCATATTTTAGAGCGGATAATTCTCTCATCCCTTGAGTATACTAAACATAATTACGGAAAATGTTAAACAGAAAGATTGAAAATCTGACAGAGTAAATGACGAAGAGAGAGAAAATGAAAGAGTAAATGAAAAAGAGGGCGAAAATGAGAGAAGACGGACAGGGCTCCCAATTTTGGAAAAGGCAGCGAATTCCTCTCAGACGATAAATCAGCGGCCATTATTATATCCATCGCATCCCTCCGGTTCCCGGTGCCAGCCAAGGACTATTAATTGCCCCTAATTGCCTCTTTACTTCTTTTTTCCTTTTATTTATCTATTTTTTTTTTTTTTAGAGTTCGGCTTTCATTTTACTGTTATGGTCCTAAATGGCCGTAGTCGTTAAGTATCCCTTTATTCCTTATTTTTGCGGAGCAGTAAAAATTAACTATTTATTATTATTATTATTATTATTATTATTATTATTATTATTATTATTATTATAACTCGCGTCTTCGTTACTATTAACACCAATTTCTATAAAAACTCGGTACTTTCCTAGTTAAGAGTACAGTTGTATATAATGGTTGTAAGTGCGTATATCATCAACACACAAACACATATTATTTACCTTTCTTTCTATATATATATATATATATATATATATATATATATATATATATATATATATATATATATATATATATATATATATATATATATAATGAAAGTAAGTAAGTATGTATGTATGTATGTATGTATGTATGTGTGTATATATCAATATATATATATATATATATATATATATATATATATATGATGAAAGTCATATATATATATATTATATACCTTATTATATTATTATATATATATATATATATATATATATATATATTGTGTGTGTGTGTGTGTGTGTATAATGAGGCAAACTTTATAAAAATATACTGTTCTAAATGTACGGATGGAAGAGGGTCATAAAAACGGCAGAGAGCAACTGGAATAAACGAGACCAGAGACAATTAAAATCCTCCAGGACACAAAAAAACAAGATGACGTCGGGAAGAGTGACAGGCAACATATCAAGAGACCATTTTTCTCTCTACCATCGTCGACCGTTGTCAGAGACAAGTCGAATGTTGTCAGGGACAAGTAGACTGTTGTCAGAGAGAAGTCGACTGTTGTCAGAGGCAAGTAGACTGTTGTCAGAGCCAAGCACACTGTTGTCTGAGGCAAGTAAACGCCTGTCAGAGACAAGTACTGTTGTCACAGATAAGTAAACTGTTGTCACTAACAAGTAGACTGTTGCCAGACAAACAGACTGTTGTTAAAGCCAAGTAGAATGTTGTCACAGACAAGTAGACTGTTGTCACAGACAAGTAGACTGTTGCCAGAGGCAAGTAAACTCTTGGCAGAGACAAGTCGAATGTTGTCAGAGACAAGTAGGCTGTTGTCAGAGAAATTTAGACTGTTGTCACAAACAAGTAGACTGTTGTCAGAGACAAACAGACTATTGTCAGAGCCAAGCAGACTGTTGTCAGAGACAAGAAGACTGTTGTCAGAGACAATTAGACTTTTTCAAACAAGGAGGCTTTTCCAAGGGCTAGTAGACTATTGTCAGAGACAAGTCGACTGTTGTCAGAGGCAAGCAAACTATTGCCAGAGACAAGTTTACTGTTGTCAGAGACAAGTCAGATCAACTGTTGTCAGAGGCAAGTAAAGACCTGCACAATAACGCAGAGAGGAAAATGACAGACAATAAAGACAGCCTTCTTATTCAGCTCTGGTTAATAAATACTTACTTTCTCCCCAAAAAGAATCAGCTACGACCCTCAGAGAATCCTCTTGGGATTCTCTGAGGAAAGAATCACGACGGAATTCTTTTCAAAATTACAGATCTACTTCGCCGTCCGCGGCAATCAAATGAAACACAAATGTCTCATATTTTGTAACCAAATGAAAGGGACTGGGAGATTGGTACCAATCAGTTGTCAGTAGGAAGGACCCTCCGCTCCAATAGACTGCTGACAGTTCACCGTATTTCAGGCAAGGAAGGTCCTGGTACTCGAAAGGGTCTAAGAATACATCCTACATTATCTACTTTTACAAAAATTTATACATAAATTATGCTGAAATCTCAAAAACCAATAATATAAAAAAAAATTACTTTTTCAAAAACTTCATGTAATAATTATCATTTCTTAAAAGCACGACTAAAATCAATAGAAACTGGGGCAGACCACTTGGAGATGTTTGTTATCTCTCTCTCTCTCTCTCTCTCTCTCTACTTTTCTTGTAGATTTTCATGGTAATCTGTGTAGGTGATGAGGAGTATCTGATTATTGCAAAGGGTTCATACATACATACATACATACATACATACACACATATATATATATATATATATATATATATATATATATATATATATATATATATATATATATATATATATATATATATATATGAGATGTAGAGAGAGATGTATGTATATATATACATAAACTGACAACACTCTCCCACGTGAGCGAATTTATAATTAACTCCCATAAAAGTCAATAACAGAGAGTGATGAAATAATTCAAAGCCTTGCATGTTTACCCGAGCAATTTCATCTCATATGTAAACAATATGACGTCACGGCATCACTCCAAAGAGGAATATCAGTATTTACGTCCTTCCTCATTTAAAACCAGCCTGGGTAAAATTCTTTAGTTTACGCGTCAGGTCGATGCTAATTAGTAATTACCTTGGGTTAATTGCTGTAAGAGGAGAATTTCGCTTATTTTTAATTCCTCGAAAAATTTTTCGAAAAAATTGGCGAAATATTTAATGCATAAAAAACGTTCAAAGCATTTATTTACAGCGATCAGTTCTTTTATGGAGTGGGCCCACTCTTAATTAATTACGGAATTTAAGCTTTTTTCACTGCCTCAGCGAATTTATTCATTATGACACTGCACCATTTTAGTCTTGATTCCAAACTCATTAAGAATAAAGTTTGCAAATTCATGTGCATAAATGCCAGGTGTGTTGAAAATACGTTAAAAGTATTAACTCTAAAATACAGTTACTCGCCATTATTCTACATTTACCTCCCTAATACACGTCGTAGTTACTTTGACTTCTCGAAATGTGATGTAGGAAATTCAAAACAAACCCCTCTATGTTATTCCTTTTCCGTGTTTTGGCAAGAAGTTCAATTTTGGGATAATTCTTTCTCCAATTCCTTTCCCTCACGGCATTGTTCAACATCTTATGCTTTTATACGTACTAAATGTTCTTCTCTGTTTTGCTTGGTTATTTGCAGTCCTTAATTTCATATTCATTCTCTTTTGCTGTCTCCATCGTTCCAGTATTCTTCTTTTAACACGTAGCCTTTCCATTGATACCTTTTAAATATTTTGTCTCATTCACATGCATTCTATTTTCACTTCGTTCATTGCACTCGTTATCCTGGACAATTTCGATGTTTGCTCAGCTGTGTTTAGAGTTCGATATAATTCCTCCGGAATTTTCTTCTTTGCCCTGGTCACCTGCTGAGCTAAAATGTACTATTGCAAAAAATATTACTTTCACGGATAATTAAAAAACATAGTTATAGCATGTGCGGTTAAATCTCTCAGCATACCTTTCAATTCTTAACAATCAGAGAAATACATTACTCAGAGAAATACAATGTCTCTCTCTCTCTCTCTCTCTCTCTCTCTCTCTCTCTCTCTCTCTCTCTCTCTCTCTCTCTCTCTCTCTCTTCATTTAAGCAGGACCCCTCTATGGCTACCAATCTAAGATCCATGTTACCCGGAAGACAGGAGATGGATCTTGTTCAACTTTACAACAGTAAATGTTGGAACAGATGGGAAGGGACCTGTTGGCAGCCTAGGTCGCTGTTACCTTCCAAACAAGGGTTGAGACTTCCATTAAGGCAAGGCAGCTGGAATTGGTTTATTTGCATCCGCTGACTCTTGGTTTAATTGCTTCCACGAAAGCCAAGACTTGCAAGCTACTTCTGAAGCTGGCGAGGGTGACATTCTCCAAAAGATTCGACAGTTATGAAACTGCGTTGAGTCCTAATTCTTTCAGTGGTTTTATGAAAACATTATTTACCTACTACAACTCATATTATTAGCAATGAGTCCTTATTCTTTCAGTGATCTTATGAAAACACTATTTGCCTACTACAGCTCACATTACTAGCATTGAGTCCTAATTCTTTCAATGATGTTATGAAAACACTATTTACCTACTGCAACTCACATTATTAGCAATGAGTCCTAATGCTTTAAATGATCTTATGAAAATATTATTTACCTACTACAACTCACATTATTTAGCAATGAGATCTAATTCTTTTAATGGTCTTATGAAAACATTATTTACCTACTACAACTCACATTATTTAGCAATGAGACCCAATTCTTTCAATGGTCTTATGAAAACACTATATACCTACTACAACTCACATTATTAGCAATTAAAACTTATTCTTTCAACGATCTTATGAAAACACTATTTACCTACTACAGCTCACATTACTAGCATTGAGTCCTAATTCTTTCAATGGTCTTATGAAAACAGTATTTACCTACTACAACTCACATTATTAGTAATGAGGCCTTATTCTTCCAGTGACATTCTGAAAACATAATGATTTACCTCTTACGAATCAAATTATTAAAATATCCTCTTCACACTTATAGCATTCTCTTGTGATTTCAAGTTTAGTTTCAAAAGACGAAACAAGAAGTTAAATTAACAGTCTCTTTCCAAAAAACACAGATGAGAATTTTTAGAAAGATAAAACTCATCTCGAACCAAAACACTACAGAAATACGTTCATTTTAAGACAACTTAAAACCCAAAATCACTGTTTATCAGAAAGTAACTTATTAATACCTAATAATACCTTTTATCTTTATTATTTTCCAAATGTCAATATAATAAGTATATAAACATATAATTTGCGACACCACTACGAAATTCTCGTTTCATAAGCCTTAACGACATGAAAGCTTTAACATCCACTCCATTTCATCATCTATTTAATTACGACAGAAGTTTAATGGCTATCAGCAAATCACTCAATTAGACCAGAATTATGCATAAGAGTGTAGATTATTATCCCAACTATATTGCCTTCCTAATAAATGAGAGTGATTTTAAAGTGAAAAGTTTAAGTTTATATTAGTTTTACCAGACCAATGAGCTGATTAAAGCTCTCCAAGAGCTTGAAGGATTAGACTTATTTTACGTGGCTAAGAACCAACTGGTTTAGCAACGGGACCTACACTTATTGATGAATCTGAACCACATTATACTGAGAAATGAAATTTCTATCACCAGAAATAAATTCCTCTAATTCTTCATTAGCCGGCCGGAGAGAGAACTCGGAGAGAGTGAGCGACAACTCTACCAAGCCCAACGGAGAACTTTTAAAGTGAATATATGTTTATCATACATTTAAAGTGAATATATGTATGATTTGTTGCCATGAAATGCAAGAGTTAATGAAACGAGGACAGATAATTAGAAAGAACTTTTGATGTCTGATATTCACTGGGATGAAACTCTGCATAACAATAAAGTGTAAGACTCTTCGCTGCAAACGAGAGAAAGAGAGAGAGAGAGAGGTTACAAAATAGAAAGCAAATCACAGATTTGTTGGGATGAAATCTGGATAACAACAATTTCCAATACTTTGACCGAATAAGAGAGAGAGAGAGAGAGAGAGAGAGAGAGAGAGAGAGAGAGAGAGAGAGAGAGAGAGAGAGAGGTGCTAAATAGAAAACAAATCATAGATTTGTTGGAATGAAAATCTGGATAACAAAAATGTCCAACACACTTCTGACCGAATAAGAGAGAGAGAGAGAGAGAGAGAGAGAGAGAGAGAGAGAGAGAGAGAGAGAGAGAGAGAGAGAGGTTGCAAAAACAAACAAATCACAATAAAAAGATGATTGTGCAACACAGTTCGGAAATTAAACTACACCAGGAATTACTTAGCAATTTTCACCCTAATCTAAAATATAAAAAAATGACATCATTCAACAAAGCAAAATCATCTTACACCATCAAAGGGATCAATTCAGTGACAAGGAGGTTCGGTGCAAATTTCCTTTGGCCGTTGGAAAGCTAACACAAGTTGCATGCAATCAAAGGGGAGATGGACAGAGCAGCTTGTTCTGGAACGAGGGGAAATGAATCAGGACTCAATCGGCAAAGTAATGACAAGCAACATGCCTAAGGAACAGTTTATGAAACAAGCAATATGCTTAAAGAACAGTTTATGAAACAAGCAATATGCTTAAGGAACAGTTTATGAAACAAGCAATATGCTGAAGGAACAGTTTATGAAACAAGCATTATGCTTAAGGAAAAGTTTACGAAACTAACAGGTACTCGCTGATGACACAAAGGCAGTAGTATTAAAATTGTATATTCTTCATTGGAGGGGTGGTTAGAGCTCTCGGCTAGCACACTGTTGGCCCAGCGTTCGACTCTCCGACCGGCCAATGAAGAATTAGAGGAATTTATTTCTAGTGATAGAAATTCATTTCTCGTCATAATGTGGTTCGGATTCAACAATAAGCTGTAGGTCCCGTTGCTAGGTAACCAGTTGGTTCTTAGCCATGTAAAATAAATCTAATCCTTCGGGCCAGCCCTAGGAGAGCTGTGAATCAGCTCAGTGGTCTGGTTAAACTAAGGTATACTTAAGTAAAGTTGTATTAAACAGAGGCATTCCTAAAAGGAAAGAAAAGCAGGCGAAATATTTATATTCCCAGTAGTAAACATCAACCAGCTATGAAATCAGCCTGCCTTTTCGATCACAGATCCTTGAAAATAGCAAACGTATTTATTTTATTCTAAATTAAAGGTATGTCTCTTATCAGGATAAAATCGTTATTATTTACCCAAGACCGTCTGCTGTCACAATTCTCTCTCTCTCTCTCTCTCTCTCTCTCTCTCTCTCTCTCTCTCTCTCTCTCTCTCTCTCTCTCTCTCTCTCTCTCTCTCTCGGGTAGAAGGGATAGGAATTTAAGGATAAGTAGTTATGCATCTAGAGGAAAAGAAATAGCTTGAGGAGATGTAAAAATGGAGACAGGTATTGTATGGGAATACAAAATGAATCTGTTCACAGGTAAGGAAAGGTGAAAAGTTAGAAAAATTGGCTTTGACATTGAATCACTCAAAGATGAAATCATAGCCGAATTATAAGCTCCCTATTAAAGATAATGACAATTATAGATAACTCAGAAAACAAAAACCTCGGGCAAAAATCACATATATCACGAATACTGAATTTTATCAATGAAACAAAACACTGGGCTATGGAGTACATAACAGAACAAACACACAGAGAGAGAGAGAGAGAGAGAGAGAGAGAGAGAGAGAGAGAGAGAGAGAGAGAGAGAGAGAGAGAGAGAGAGGATTAATGAAAGAAAACAGGTTATAGTGTATTTAACAAATCAGAGAGAGAGAGAGAGAGAGAGAGAGAGAGAGAGAGAGAGAGAGAGAGAGAGAGAGAGAGAGAGAGAGAGAGAGAGGATTAATGAAACAAAAAGGTTATCGTGTGCATAACAAAACAGAGAGAGAGAGAGAGAGAGAGAGAGAGAGAGAGAGAGAGAGAGAGAGAGAGAGAGAGAGAGAAGATTAATGAAACAGAACAGTAGGTTATCGTGTACAAAGCAAAACAGAGAGAGAGAGAGAGAGAGAGAGAGAGAGAGAGAGAGAGAGAGAGAGAATTAATGAAACAAAACAGGCTATCATGTACATAACAAAACAGAGAGAGAGAGAGAGAGAGAGAGAGAGAGAGAGAGAGAGAGAGAGAGGATTAATGAAACAAAACAGGCTATCATGTGCATAACAAAACAGAGAGAGAGAGAGAGAGAGAGAGAGAGAGAACACCCCAACTGCATCCAATATTAACTGAATGGACGGCACGAGTAAGAAATGACTGGACGGTCTTTTCAAACAAAACAAAGGCATTCTTGTTTCCCATCCGATATATAGCGAACATTTGCACCCAATTCACACCCTCCAAACAAACGGCTATAAAGCACCCCTTCCTAAATTACAGAGTGATGGAAGGTGCTTAGTCAAACAGAATATACAGAATAAACATAAATAAATTTGGCTATACATATCATAAATTTCGATATTCGATCATATACGACAATGTGGAACAAAAGCTGAACTGCGTATCATGACAGTCATTACATTTCCTAGAAATACACAGTAGAAAAGTTGATTATAAACTTGAAGTAAGTAAATTCATGCGAGATGTACATGAAAATTACATTATTATTATTATTATTATTACAATTTCTCCAGCTTCTATATGCCCAGCATACACCTACACCAAGACGAATCTCCTTCTATTTTTCTATTTGGGTAATTCAACAGGAAGAGCTGCACAATGGAAGGTAATAAACACAGAAACAAGTGATTATCCGATTATTTGAGAATTAGAGGGAGACTGTTCAGAGAAACCCTTCGTACTTCTGTAAACAGCGCTTAATCTGCTGAAGCATTTGCACGCGGATTAAACCCTGTGCTTTCGGCAGCTGCAGGATAAATGATTCAACAAATGACCTTGTATTTCTTCCTGGTAACATGAATTACTTTGACTGGGGTACAGCAGTTTTCTCTTTGAATATAATCATATACGTTTGTTTGGGAAAATATACTGAAATATACTAACAGGTGAAAGCTCAAAATCATTGTCCTTTTTTAAATAAGTTAGAAATTTGCTCAAGATATTTGAAATGTAATTTCCGAAAGCCAATGAAAATCTGTACACCTGTATATTACAGTCTTTCCGAAAATGCAATCATGACAATTTACAAATTAAAGAAAACATTGCATAGAACAAAATGATACAAACTGGTTGAACGCCGTTCCTCTCAGCAACTAGACAACCAAGATTCTGCGCTTATGAAACGAAACAAAAGACGACTACAGTCAAACTTCAATTATGCAAAAAAAAAAAAAAAAAATCTCCCCTTGGTAGCAAAGGCTAAGCGGCATCGTCCATTTACGCGAAACAAAGGCCCACGGAGGCGTTCAACGTCAGCTGGAGCCAACGATAGCAGAAATTTATCTGGGAGTCAGACCAGAGGGAAAGCAATCTTGCGTTGCATGCATCAAGCAACAACTGTTAAAACAATTAATCTCGTGATTACAAGAGATTACAAGGGCTTTGTGAGGGACGAGCTTTGGAATAGCGGGACAAGAGAGCAAGAGGTAAGTTTGGAGAGTGGCTGGGAAAGGGGAAGCGGAGGGGTGGGGGTGGGGGGGGGGTTGGCTAAACGGAGGGAAATTAGTTTCACAAACATTATAAGAAATATGAAATACAGAAAAAAAGGAAGCACAGATGTGAGTACCCATGAAAAAGGTTGCATATGCATTGAGCACTTGGTATATTATAAAGAAAAACAAACGAATGTCTTGAGTAAATTATTAGGAAAAAAAATCCAAGCTGATAATACAAAAAAAGAAAGCAAAACTCGACCGCTTATTATGAAATATTTTCAATAGCTATATTATACAATGGAACGTAAATGATCTACAGACCAGATTACACCTAGGAGAAATACAACGATTACTAAAACAATATGAACCAATGATATTATGTTTACAACCTGTCAACAAAACAATATCAACAATAGGTAAATATATCTTAGCATCAACACCACGAGAAGAAGAAGGAAATTTAAGTACATAACAACGTAGTTTATGACAAAGTACCTGTTAACATTACTGACTTGTAAATATCAGGTATTAAAATTCGAATAAAAAACGATAACTACATAATTTATAATTTATACAACCAACCTAATAAAAATTACGACACTGACAAACTTAAAAAATTACTTAATAACGCCGAGGAACCTACATTAATAGTAGGTGATTTTAATGCTCACAACCCGATGTGGGACTGTAATTGTACAGACTCAGATAGAGCAGGAAGTAAAATAGAAGAATTCATAGATTCATACGACATGTGCTGTATAAATGATAACGAAATCAGCACACATTTTTCTAAAACACATGGAACATTTTCCTCAATCGACTTAACTCTATGAACATTGCCTTTTTTGTGTTTAAATATATTAGAAATTTGCTCAAGATATTTGAAATGTCATTTCCGAAAGCCAATGAAAATCTGCACACCTGTATACAGTATTATAGTCTTTCCGAAAACGCAATCATGACAATTTATAATTCAAAGACAAACATTATACAGAACAAAATGACACAAATTGGTTGAATACCGTAAAATAAGCTATCGGAATAAATTCCTGAACAATAACAGCTAAAAACCAATTGATGCAAAAAATTTAGTATAAATCAAACGAAAACCTCTGGTTCAATATTCGTTCACATAGCTTCAAACAAATCACGAAAAACAGCACAAAAAAAAAAAAATCCCCAATAAACGCACGGGGGACAATTTTCAAACATAGAAGGGAATCAATTTTTCCTCTTTTCCAAAAACCAAACCTGCCACCCAAGTGGAACCAAAAATGTTCTCCTGAGGGCACCAAAAGCATCTCTTCCCCGTAAACATCAAACGAAGCTCAACAAATCCCGCAAAATATGTTTTCCCCTCGAGGGCAAGATTCCAGCGAATTCCTTCCTCATCCATCTCGCCCCCCTCCAATAACCTATCCTGGACTCGGAATTCCAGTTTCCAGTTCTTACCAGTTGGACAATGGAAAAAATATCCTCTGGAAAAAAAGACACCTGGCAACAGTAACTGTATATAACAAACTTTCCCCTTTAACCCACTAACAAAGTTGAAGCTAAGGGGTGATTAAAAAAGGGTTGATTGTGGATTCCAGGCACCTACGCAACGTATACTGTATGAACCTTATCTCTAGTCCACAGGGTCTTTAAGAAAGGCAAAAGGTTGAACAAATTTGAGATGATATGATTCGACTTATGAAATTTAGGGTGTTAGGCCAAACACTGGGGAACTTTCAGCCATTCATCGCTAAGGACAGAGAAAAGTGGGAGTTGGAGTGGTTAGACAGCAAGATACAGTGACCTAGAAAATAAAGGTCCAGAAGAGAAAGTGGGAGAAAACCCAACAACAGCATTAAGTAGTATTAGGAGGGGCTGGAAAACAACATTGAAGAAAGAAAGCGGATATGGAGGCAAAGTAAACAACTAAAAAAGTGGATGTAACTACAAACCGAAGAAATTCTCCAAACACCCTTTAGTAATACCTACAGTGCAACGCGTAGGGTCCACTGATGGCACTAGCCCACTACGGGGCTAACTGCAAAAGAAACAAGTAAAAAGATAAAAAATGCGCCGATGTTTCTTCGGCGCAATCGAGTTTTCTGCACAGCCACTACAGCGTATAATCAAGGCCACCGAAAACAGATCTATCTTTTGGTGGTCTCGGTATAATTTTGTATGAGCCGCGGCCCATGAAACTTTAACCACGACCCGGTGTTGGCATATCCTTCATTGTTGCCAGATGCACAATTGCGGTTAACTTTAACCTCAAATAAAATAAAAACTACAGAGGCTAGAGGGCTGCAATTTGGTATGTTTGATGACTGGAGGGTGGATGATCAACATACCTAGGGTGACCATTTATCTGAGGTGTGAAAGGGGGACACCCATATAAATTAACAAGTATGTATATGCCATGCGTAAGCATAACCCTAATATAAATATATATATATATATATATATATATATATATATATATATATATATATATATATATATATATATATATATATATATATATATATATATAGAGAGAGAGAGAGAGAGAGAGAGAGAGAGAGAGAGAGAGAGAGAGAGAGAGAGAGAGAGTTACAGAATTGCAGCTGCTTGGTCTTTTCATTCTGGCATATGAGATTTATTCTTCAAAAAATTATATATTTAGATATACATGCAAACATCTGAATAAACGAAAGAGTATGATTCAGACAGCATTTATTCAGAGCAAGTGTTACTTTCAATAGTAAAATATATGCTCCGATGCAGCTTTCATACAGTTATTCAGTATATATATGAGCGGCGCACTTAACACCAATTAATATTCTTCCTAGATTTTGTTGCACCCGGTAAAAAACATTATTTTGGCTCCCCTTGATGATCCACCAAAGTTGCAATTTGTGTTGTCAGCACACAATGCCAACAATTTAGAAGACAATTCATTATAGCTGAGAGTTTCTTGTACATAGTCTGAAAGTATTTCACTCGTTTCTCCACCTAGATTTTTAACTTCCAAATTTTCGACCTTGACACTATGGCATGGCAAAAGTATCCAACCAATAAGGGACACAATTTAATATTAGCGTGATTAGAGCAGTTACAATATAAAGTCACACAATTTTTCTGAGACAAATCCTCTTTTAAGGATTCTAAGGCGTCAGGCAGGAAAACATTGTTCAAAATTGCCTCCGTTTTGGTGCGAGCGCATGCAAGCGAATTATCAAAACATTTTTAATAAGTCTGGAGGTGCAATCTACAGAACGGAATGAAAAACTGTGTCGCATTGCATGATAAGCCCAAGTTCCTTCTGCTGCTGCCAAATTCTTTTCTTTTTCTCCAAATCCTTGCTTCTGTAGGAATGTGGTCATTGGCTTGCTAGAAGAGGAGGAGGCATCAGCACTCTTGCGCCTACTAGTCTTTAAATGACGTTCAGTATCATATTTTCCACCGTTTGTCATCGAAAAGTACGACGTGCACTTTAAACGCTTGACATCACTTCCACTTTTTGTTTTTTTATGAAAGGATATTCACTTTTTGAAAGTACACTTCCTTCTGGATGCCACGATGCTTCTTGATTATTAATCGACTACCAACACGTAGCAGTTGGACTTAGCCGTACATGGACGAGTGCAAGAGAGGTATGGAGCACAATTCATAAATCTTAAGACCTACTGTAGCTATGCTGCAGCAAGAGCCTTGGAGGTTTCAAGAAAAAATATCTTAACTCTTGTCTTTGAACAATTAGCAATTTATTACTATTTGTGTATGCAATGGGGGACAGAAGGCGGGCACATTCCGTAAAGGGGGACATTAGTACGTCCCCCGAAGGTAGTGATTTTTAGGGGGACAGAGATTCGAATTGGGGGACTGTCCCCCGCAAAGGGGGACGTCTGGTCACCCTAAACATACCAATTACAGCCCTCTAGCCTCAGTAGTTTTTAAGATCTGAGGGCGGACAGAAAAGTGCGGACAGAAAAAAGTGAGGACGGACAGACAAAGCCGTCACAATAGTTTTCTTTTACAGAAAACTAACAAAAAACCTTTGCACATGAGAAAGGGAATGAGTTAAACATATAAAATGATGTAATGCTAACTCACTTTCATGAGTTTATGGTCATTTTCAAAGGTGTCAGTGTCAGCAGTACTGATACGAACAATACACGATTTTTCGTGAATTTCATAGCAGGCGATGTACCCACACCAAACACTTTAATAAATGTAACTGCAATAACCACAATGCCCTCTTAAATCCTCTATTTTTTCACACTTTGGATACGCATGTCACTACAAACCCTAAAACCCAGATGAAAGGACACAAAAACATTCTGTTGTCCGTAGCAAGATTCGAACCAGCATCTGGAGCATCAGAACAAGGGGCGCGTTACCCACCTGACCACGAGAAGGTGGGTAACTGGGTATCGTGAGCTCGTTCTGATACTCCACATGCTGGTTGGAATCCTGCTACGGCCATCAGAATTTTTTCCCATATTCTTCCATTTAGTGACAAACGTATCCAAAAAGTGTGAAGAAATTCTTGAGTTAAGAGGGCATTATTATTATTATTATTATTATTATTATTATTATTATTATTATTATTATTATTATTATTATTATTATTATTACTCAGCTTCAGGTCAATTCACTTCTCTGTTTGTGAAAAAAAAAAAAATTCAATATGCTCATCTTGAAGAGATAAAAAAAAAAATTTACAAAATGCTTAATTACGAAGAAAGTACCTTTGGAAAGGACGGGAGTTACACAGACAGAGAAATGTGAATATTAACACTTTTTGCAGCAGTTTATGAATTTAAAAATCCCCATCTGAGTCAGGCTGATTACGAGAAGTGATTTCTCAGCGTTTACAGACTAATACCATAGATGGTTTTGCGTCACTATGGCGTTCCCGTTATATACAACTAAATGAACTACTAATGAACGTTATATAAGAACCAAAATTTTAAATGACTTACTTTTTTTTAATATAAACAGTCAACTCTTTAGGATAACATATGTGATTAGGTGAATTTGAGTTCTACATTCCCGCTGCAATGAGAAATTGTACTGAAAGTATCACCTCCACATTCCAGGGTAAAACCCAACAGGGTATTTCTCATAAAACGGCTTCCGACACAATTCTGGAAACAAAAAAGCAAAAAAACTCAGCTAAATATCAGGTTCTTTGTCCCAAAAGGAAAAATGTTTTGCTGGGAATGTTCACACCCAATACAGTGATCAGGTCAGGAACCAAGGTATCTTATTACCAATTTTCCTTAACTTATTGCTCTTAATGATAATGTTCTGTGTAATTTATAACAGGGAAATTATAGCCTGGAGAGAAAGGAACAAAAATGAACTCAATATAACGATAATATGTACCAGTTATTTCACAAAACAACAAAATTTCCCACCGTAAATATATGAGTAATTTCTGTCCCCTTTAGACAACCAAATTGTTCTTTGAGTTTGAACAAAACGTAAAAGAAAAACTGGAATGAAGCAAAAAACAATCTTTCATTATTTTCACAAGCATGGGAAGAAATCGGAATATTCACTGTCCTGACTGACAACTGATGAAGAATAATCATAAACCGAGAAGGATAAGTGTAATGAGTTCGAGATTCTTAAAAAAAGAAAAAGAATTGGACCAAAAAACCCATTAGTGCGATAATTTTTTACAACCTTTAGGCAGTGATTACCATGATAAAACAATGAATATCACATTCAGACTTTTATAACAACCACAGCCCGTTAACTGATAAAATAAAATAACTGGTGATATTTCCCATTTCTGCAATTCAATTGCATCCAATCAAACTGCAAAGAGGGCTGGTCACACTTTCGCAGACGAAGATAATTAAAATCTCGATGCCGTGATGCCTAATCCGATGACGGATGGCAACGTTCTGCAAGTCGCGTGGCTTCGGAATAAAGGTGCAAACGTTTTTGAATAACAGGGGAAAACGTTCGCCATTTTGATAGAGGTAATGAAAGACAGTCAACCAGGACACAGCTTCCAAGGGCGGTCTACAAAATGAATAGTGAGGGAAAATTACCACAAATATTTTCACCATTTTTCACTGCGGCAATTCACTTGTTACGAGAGCGATAATAATAATTATTATCAATTATTAATAACGAGGAAAAACTAATCTTTCATCTTTTTTAATGAATTTGACGAATGCTTTAATCCTTTTCACATGATCTTGTTATTCTCTCTCTCTCTCCCTCTTCAGAAAAAGGGAAGAACTTGAGAATGATAGGATGAAACTCTCTCTTTCTCTCTCTCTCTCTCTGAAAAAAAGTTCTCTCTCTCTCTCTCTCTCTCTCTCTCTCTCTCTCTCTCTCTCTCTCTCTACAAAAAATGAAAATCCATTCCCCAAAAGCAAACACATCTCACTAGCACAAATGAATGACACGCCCACCCGTCCCCCTGGCTTTCCACCTCACCCGTCCAATTAAGGCCAAAGAGAAACGCCCGTTTACACATACACAAACAAACAAAAACAAACGCAAGACCTGATAAACGCAACAAAACAAAAAAAAAAGGGAGAAAACTTGTACTCGATGTAAACAGCGATTAAGTATTCCGACAGATAACACAAGCAAGCAAGCAAGAAGAAGCAGGTCGTTAGCGACCAATTAGGGGAGAAGGACGGTCGCTTCTTCAAGTTAGGGCACAGCCACAGCAGCAGCTCTCTCTCTCTCTCTCTCTCTCTCTCTCTCTCTCTCTCTCTCTCTCTCTCTCTGTACTTCACTGCTTTTTACTCTGTTCTTGTTCTGGTTACAGTTGTTGGAGTATAATAAATTTTAGTTGTATTCCGGCTGGTTTTCTCTCTCTCTCTCTCTCTCTCTCTCTCTCTCTCTCTCTCTCTCTCTCTCTCTCTCCATGTACTTCATTGCTCTTTACTCTACTCTTGTTTTGGTCACAGTTATTGGAAGCAGTGTTGCCACTCCTTGGGATTTGTCCCAAGATCTTGGGATTTCGGGTCCTACCTTGGGATCTTGGGATTTAAATGTAAAATTCCTTGCTTTCTTGGGATTTTCATTCATTCAGACCAACAATTAAAATGAAAATAGCCTCTTCTGAATATGTATCAGAACACCAACTGTCTATATCATTTTAATGTACTTGATTACTCACTCAACGTGTTACTCCCCACCCGGCCCCTCCTCCCTAGTCCCTCCTGCCCGTACAGGTACAGTACACGTCGAGATCGAGTAAGGTGATCGTAGCTTTCCTGTCTATCTCCGAGCCTTCCGAGCCTCTGAGGGTAAGTCGGCTAGCTTGATCTAGTTTGTGATTAACAGTTGAAGAACACACGTATGGACCCGCAGCAATGAGTGACTCTAGCGATCCTGAGCCTGGAACTTATAAGAGTGGCTGTAATACTCCACCAAGAAAAAATCAAGAGGGCGGTATCAACAATCATTTAATAAGCAATGGTTGACAGATGTCGAACTTAGAGACTGGATGAAAGAAGATCCGAATGATAAAAATGCTGCCATCTGTAGTGTTTGTGACTGGAAACTAAAGAACTGTAATAAATCAGCACTTATGAAGCACAAAGCTTCATCAAAGCACACAAGAAATTTAAATGCAAAAAGAACACCTTAAATATTAAACAATTTTCAAGAGGAGTGATGCAGAACTTCCACAAGATAAGGTTGCGAAAGCTGAAATGTATTTAACAGGTTACATGGCAGAACATGGTGTACCTTTTGCTCAAGCTGACCATTTGGTCGATGTAATAAAGAAAATGTTCCCAGAGTGTGAAACAGCTCGCAACATGAAAAATGAAAAAGACAAAAGCCTCATACATGCTTCAGGATGGCATTGCATGGGAAGAAAGACAGGTGGTAGCAAAGTTTTGCAGAGAAAATTATTTTCATTGATTATTGACGAAAGCACGGATGTTTCTGTGACTCAAGTTTTAGCAGTGATGGTACGAGTGTATGATGAAAAAAGTGTAAAGTTGCAGACTTACTTTTAGATTTTGTAGAGGTGGATGATGCGAGTGCAGAAGGACTCTATAAATCAGTAAAAGAGATGTTGAAAAGGAAGAGATACCCTTACAAAATATTGTAGGGTTTGCAAGTGACAATTGTTCTACTATGCTAGGGGTAAATAATGGATTTCAAGCTCATCTAAAGAGAGACCTTCCGTCTGTGTTCATTTTAGGTGTGTATGTCACTCATTTGCCTTATGTTCGAGCCATGCCAGTAACACATTGCCATCATTCCTTGAAACATTCTTAAAAGATGTGTGTTGTTATTTTTCAAGGAGCAATAAACGTCAACACCAATTTCAGATGATTCAAGATGTAGTACAGTCTCCTAAGCACAAAATGTTGAAACTGTAACAGACTCGATGGCTGTCAAGGGGGTTGGTATTATCGAGGATTTTAGAACAATGGGATGCACTGCAGTTATTCTTTCAGGGAGAAGCTAAAACAGATAAGGTGGATGGGGGCATCGCAAATTAGCAAGACCATGGTTACCCCAGGAACAAAGCACATGTTATTATTCCTTAATTACATCATAAGTAAAGTTGATAAAATGAACCTTGAGTTCCAATCTCAATATTTTCGAATTGCAACCCTATATTCTACTATATCAGATGAATATAGAAGTATCCTTGCTTTGTTTGTAGATGAAGACATTCTTCATTCACATAGTTTGGCAGAACTTGATCCTAATGATGCTGCAAAACACAAAAGCATTATAGAACTTGGTGGCAGATGTGAGGCCATGCTCATTAAGCAGCCATTAGGAGAATATGAAGGCAGATTTCGGAATGATTGTAAGAGATTTTTGGTGGAGTTGTGCACTCAAATGAAGAAAAGATTCAATTTTAAGGAGGATAGTATTCTTGCTATGTTAAGTATCATGGATCCCAAAGAAGCACTTTCACCTCAGAGAGGATTAAATCTATTGGAAAACTGGCAGTGAATTTTCCAAACTTAGTTAAAGAAGAAGATTTAGATGAATTGCAAGATCAGTGGAAGGATTTGTTGCAATTCAAGGAATCTCTGAAAAACATCTCGGATATGCCTGCAACCTCATTTTGGCTTGAGTTGAAATCAATTAAAGACGCCAATAATCAGACAAAGTTCCATCATCTCTCTACGTTTATGTGCAATTTAATGGTGCTTCCACACTCATCTGCCTGTGTAGAGAGGGTATTTTCCCAGCTGAATCGTATTAAAAATAAGCAAACTAACAAGCTGCAAGTGTCAACTGTTGCAAACCGCATTCTTGCAATGCAATCCATTTCAAGGCAAGATGGGTGCCACCGTTGGGAACCTCACCTGCACTCATTAAAGATGTTAAAGAGGAGGAAGTGTCATAAGCGATATATGGAACGAGAAGCTAGCAGAAAAGGAGGTGAACTGGCAACTTTATATGCGGATGAAGGTGATACTGAGGAGATTGAAGAAGCCATAAATGTTTACCTCAATTAGCAACTGCTTCAGGTGAGAAATATATAGTGTATCACTCAAATCAATTGGTTTTACCTTTCAAATGTGTGTTTTGAGGGTCTTGGGAATTTATAGTCATTCTTGGGATTTTTCATGGGTCGTTCTTGGGAATTACAAAATTTTATAGTGGCAACACTGATTGGAAGGTAGCAAATATTCTAGTTGTATTCCGACTGGTTCTCTCTCTCTCTCTCTCTCTCTCTCTCTCTCTCTCTCTCTCTCTCTCTCTCTCTCTCTCTCTTGTACTTCACTGCTTTTTACTCTGTTCTTGTTCTGGTTACAGTTGTTGGAGTATAATAAATTTTTTTGTTGTATTCTCTCTCTCTCTCTCTCTCTCTCTCTCTCTCTCTCTCTCTCTCTCTCTCTCTCTCTCTCCATGTACTTCACTCTACTCTTGTTTTGGTTACAGCTAGTGGAGTATAATAATTTTTAGTTGTATTCTGGCTGGTTCTCTCTCTCTCTCTCTCTCTCTCTCTCTCTCTCTCTCTCTCTCTCTCTCTCTCTCTCTCTCTCTCTCTCATACAACAAACGGCCATCAGAGCAATTGCCGACGTTAGTTCATCCATTAGTCAGACTACTGAGAGAGAGAGAGAGAGAGAGAGAGAGAGAGAGAGAGAGAGAGAGAGAGAGAGAGGGGGAACTGATTCAGTTCAGCAACTATCAATGAAAAAGTTCGGATACTTTTCTGATTTATTGTGGAATATAATTTTCTGTGCCAAAAGCAATAAAATGGCCGAAGTTAAAAATAGCTGTGGCAGGAGTTACAATGACATACTACAAAAAATAAATAAATAAAAAAAGGTCGTAAAAATAATTAGAGGAGGACAAAAATAAAAAAATCTGAAATATTTCGCCAACATTGACGAGGATATTTCACCAATACTATATAAATTTCTCTTCGCATTACAGCAATATAAGGGAAAGGATAAAAATGTCTGTAAAATATAATTGTTAAAATCCTTGATGCCCAGTGAGTTAAATATTAGCGCCATAAAAACATATACCAGTTGTACTGCCAAACAATCTTTTATGAATTTCTTGCAACATGTATATTGCACTTAATAACCCCTACATAACATCATAGACATCATTTTATTCTTGATTTTGTAGAAGATACAGAGGTTTGAGAAAGTCTACTATAGCATAAACCTAACATCAATGTTAAAAAAAAAAACCACAAACTGAAATTTGACCAAAATGCTTATATTCAGTAACAAATCTGGACCTATCACTACAGAATACTTTCGACCCTTTACAGAACTCTGTAGATCATTTTTAGTTTTCTGTAAAAGGAAACTATTGTGCCAGCGTTGTCTGTCCGTCCGCACTTTTTCCGTCCGCGCTTTTTTCCGTCCGCCCTCAGGTCTTAAAAACTACGGAGGCTATAGGGCTGCAAATTGGCATGTTGATCATCCACCCTACAATCATCAAATATACCAAATTGCAGCCCTCTAGCCTCAGTATAATGTTTATTTTATTTTATTTAAGGTTGAAGTTAGCCATAATCGTGCTTCTTTAAACTGTATAGGACAGGCCACCACCGGGCCGAGGTTAAAGTTTCATGGGCCGCGGCTCATACAGCATTATACCGAGACCACCGAAAGATAGATCTACTTTCGGTTGCCTTGTTTGTACGCTGTAGCGTCTGTACAGAAAACTGGATTGCGTTTTTTTTTTCCGAACAGCCTCTCATTACAATCTCTCATTACGGCCTCTCATTCCCTCATTCCCCTGGCACTCCAGCCTCACAATAATCCATTGGCACTCAAATCAGCCCCTTCCATCTACTCTGCTTACGTCATCTGAACCCATTCATGAGGCCCATCAACGTCCGATGCATGACTGCTCTCAAAGAGGGTCGACCACCCCCCACTTTCTTCCTCCCTCTGTCTCTCCAGTTTTTCCTTGATAATATTCGTAAGCTTTTTTATCGGCCGGTTCTTAGAATTGTTCGTTCGCGTTAAAGCAGAAATGTAGCTTCAAAAGTATCATTATTACATTTTTATTTATTTACTAATTTATTTGTTATTTATTTCTGTTTTTCTAACAAATAATCTCCTCTTTCTGTATTTCCCCTTACCTTCTGTTACTTCTCGCGAATAAAGGCCGTAACATTCTTTGGGAGCCTGAATTTCAAGTCAATGGCCCCTGTGGCGGGCTTGTTCCGTATGAATAGGGTTCATCTTCTGAATAATAATAATAATAATAATAATAATAATAATAATAATAATAATAATAATAATAATAATAATAATAATAATAATAATAATAATAATAATAATAATGGGTTTACTTCCTCTGGCGTTTATTTTCAAAGAGTGAATGGAATGGCGTTTGAAACGCCAGAGGAAATAAGCCTTTGAAAACAGAAATTTTTGTATGTCCTTGAGTAACCTGATTTACCAGTTGCATGCTGATGAAAATAATAAGAAGAGTAGAGAAGATTGTACAAATTAAATGCCGTGGAAACAGCTATAATAATAATAATAATAATAATAATAATAATAATAATAATAATAAAACATTTCTCCATTTCAATAATAATAATACTATGAGTATTTTAATAATAATAATAATAATAATAATCAAGAATAATACTAATAATAATAATAATAATAATAATAACAATAATAATAATAATAAGGAATGCTAACAGCGGCACACGATCAGCCCCTAAGAACAAGATATGTCCAAAGAACAGTAGATGGAAATATGAACTAAGATTATGCAATAATCTACCAAAGTAAACTATCTAAAGATTAATTTCCCTTCTAAAGTGATATTGCGCAAAAATAACACTGCAGGTGAATAAAAGATACCTCGTATAACAAACAATGAAGAAATCTATACTAGACTTCATTTCACCTTTCACAAAATATATCTGCTTTCTCCTTTCTCATACAAATATTCCCCAGTGCACAAAGTATTATTAAAAGGTAATCTGTAGTTATTCTTGTCTTTCATTTAAAAATATTAACCTGCAGGAAAGATTCTTGCTAATAAAACTTCTACTCTTCAGATTAAGTCAAGAACGGAAGCCACCACCTGAGAGATAATGGCCAGAAGGTAGCCTATGCCACCTGCAACTCAGGTGGATATTTAATACTGCAGGACGATGAATTCCATCTGCCGGGCAACATTTTACAGTAATAGACATCCTGCACATGGACCCTACTGCCAGACTCTAGGAAATTCATGAAAAGAAATGAATAAATATATAAATATGTAGATAAATAAATAACTAAATATATAAATCCTCATATGCAGCAGATGGCGTCATGCCAACACGACTGCTTAAATACCCTCCCACAGGGGAATGGGAGGTTCCTACTGTCCCAAAAACTGAGAGAGCCCTATCTGACCTGACGTCGTAGCTACTGGCAACTGATGTCAGAATTTTGCATTTGCATAGGATCTGACCTGTTAGGTCAAAGCTCACACAGGGGGAATGGGAAATCCCGTAGCTACTGGCAACTGACATCAGAAGTCTGCATAGGATCTGACCTGTTAGGTCAAAGAAGAGCCAGGTCATGCCCCAAAAGAACTCAAATTTGAGATGACAGGTCTTGGTGAATGGGTGTTTTCGTGTTTGGGGAGGCTATAAATACACATGAATTCTGAGTTGACAGATCTGATATTTAACAAAAATTCTAAATTAATTTTATCCCAGAGGATTTGGGATGAAATGAACACTCTACAAAAGTGACTATGAACGTTATTAAAAAGATTTCTTATATGAATATATGATCATTGAAAGATTTTTTATATGCATCCATGATCATTAAAATAAAATTACCTATCCACGATAAAAATGTTCCTGCATTATTTTTTAAACTGAGGGAGGAGACCTTAAAAATATCCCATCCTCGGTGTTTTTTTAAACTCCACAAATCAGAGTTGCATAAAAAAAATTATATCTGGTTCCCAAAGCCACATTTATCAAGTACGACACCACATCTCTCATACTTTCATTTACTTTCTCACTATCTTTCCCCAGTGAGAAAGTTCAAGTCAGGGTGAAAATAACCAAGAAGAAAGCTCAAATGAAATGAACTTTCCTGAATAAATTTCATAAACTTTAACAATTTAAAGGACTGGGGGAGGAGGAGGAGGAGGAGGAGGAGGAGGAGGAGGGAGGAGGAGGAGGAGGAGGAGGAGGAGGAGGAGGAGGAGGAGGAGGAGGAGGAGGAGGAGGAGGAGGAGGAGGAACTGTCTTCATAAAAAAAAATTTGCCAATCATCTTCTTGGAGGGAGGGATGGGGAGGGGGAATGTGAGAGTGAGGGAGGGGAAACGGAAGGGGAGGGGGAATGGAAGGGTGAGGGGTGGAGGAGGGGGGAGGGGGAGAGGGAGCAAGAACGACTGGGCCAAAACCTGAACCATGAACTTCATTTTCTGTCGCCATAATGGAAAAAAAAATCCTATGACCCCCCCTCAAAGGATCCATCCAACTCTTTGAGAAGGAAAATTATGTTAACCAGAGCTTTCCTTCGAGTGAATGTATCTTCAAAGGACTTCTGTGACTTTCATCGAGCGCAGAAAAGACTATTTTCGTCCTCGAGAAGGGAGTGAGAGCGAAGACATCTAGTGACGGAAACGGAAAATATTGACGGGAGAGTAAAGCATTTTCTGAAGCGCCACAATACGGAGGAAGAACGAACTTTCTGGAATGGAATGGAACATAAAATTTAGACCAGAGTCCAAGCGCTGTGACCTTTGAGGTCATTCAGCGCTGAAACGGAAATTGAGAGTAAAAATTTTTTAAAGGCGTAACAAGAGGAAAACATCGCAGTTTCACTACGAAACAATTGTTAGGAGAGGATGGAAAGTAAGATGGACGAAAGAGAATTTGTACGGAGGTACAGTAAAAGGAATGAAAGGGGTTGCAGCTTGGGGCCGAAGGGACGCTGCAAGTAACCTTACGTAATGCCTGCAGTGCACCGCGTTAGGTGCAATGATGGCGCTACCCCGCTACGATGCTAACTTCCTGGTGATATCAATAAGGCAGATTTCAAACCTACTCTTATTTATCTCTTACGACGGAAATTATCATTCCATTCTCTCTCTCCGCTATAGCAAAGAAAACCAAATATTACTGGCATCATATTCTTATCCTTGTTTCAATGCTCCAAAATCATACCAACTTTCCACCTCCATCATATTTCAATGTTTATATTTTCTCGTTTTCCTAAACACCAAAATACCCACAGAATCACAGGAATAAGCAAGTTAATAACCTTAGCAGACCACTGAGCTGATTAACAGCTCCTAGGGCTGGCCCGAAACGATTCATTTTACGTGGCTAAGAACCAACTGGTTACCTAGCAACGGGAACATATTGTGGAATCCGAATTAATGATAGCGAGAAATGAATTTCTATCACCAGAAATAAATTCCTCTTATTCTTCACTGGTAGTCGGAATTCGAACTCGCGGCCAGCAGATTTCTGAGAACTGTCTAACAAGGAAGAACTTAACAAAACTGGGACAAACGTTATATTACAAAACATATAAGATTAAATAAGTATATGAGTAGTAAAAATTTGTGTGTGTCCAATCGAGAATAATTGAAAAAATTAGTGAATAACCATGAGGCAAATGCACATTCAAATCACAATAGTACAGCAGTATAACATACCATGGCTAACAATTACTGTAAATTAGGAGTCTACTTACAGTATAATTTTATATCTCTTCCAACTCCAATTCTGAGGTCACTTACCTGTAAAAAAAAAAGGAAATCAGCTTCTTATAGTTCATTTCATTTCTAAAGTACAAAATGAAAGAAAAAACTGAGACAAGAATATACATAATATATACATACATACATACATGTATACTGTATATACATATATATATATATATATATATATATATATATATATATATATATATATATATATATATATATTATATATATATATATATATATATATATATATTATACATCACATCCAGAGGCGAGGCAAAACAATCAAAGCACCAACGTCCACACTAAACCATTAGGACATATAGTAACTCCATTCAGTTCACATCAAATAACAATGCTTCAGTACCATTTTCACCACGATTAAAAGCAATAATATTATGCAAATGACTTATTATTTAATTATTCTTAATTCCAGGTTCCAAGAGTAAATCCCACATTTAAAACCAGCGAAGAAATTTATATTAAAACTTGATTTACAAGAATGCCAAAGAAGAGGAATAATTATTATAAACGATGGTTATACCAGCACTGTAATTAAGGAAGGGTGTCTGAGAATTACTAAGAATATTAAATGAATGACAGGGATTACCTGTAAAATATAAGGGTGTTACCAACAATTAAACATATAAAGAGAGGGTAACAAAATGTACAGAAAAGCCATCAATAACGAAAGAAATTCATTCTTAATCACATATTCCAACTCAATGAGTAAGGGGAAAGACAGCGAGAGGATATCATATCTGATTATTATTATTATTATTATTATTATTATTATTATTATTATTATTATTATTATTATTATTATTATTATTATTATTCACTGATGAAAGATAGAAACTGGAGAAAGACGACGTTGAAAAGATAAGTGGAAAGTGATGAAAGTAACTGGAAAAATATAAAAAGGTAAAAATCAATGCCAGTAAGGTAAAAAAAAAAAAAACACTGCAACTGCAAAGAACCTTCTGTACTCTCTAATTTGCTATTTTACCTACAGTAAAATATCTATGAAAGTTTTTTGCTTTATAACGTGTTTATAATTTTATATTTAACCCAGAAAGTAAATATAAATCTAAGCAAATCTATTTTCAATTTATGCTGGTGGAATACACTTAACTGTATAATGCGTTTTTCGCAATTGTCCCTGACATGGCACATAAATATCATGAGCAAATCTGTTAGTAATTTATGGTTGTGGATATGACGTCCACCCTCATAAAGTACCAACAGATTTGCTCATAATATTTAACAACGATGGGTATAAGGTATGTATGTATGTATGTATGTGTATATGTATATATGTATATATATATATATATATATATATATATATATATATATATATATATATATGTGTGTGTGTGTGTGTGTGTGTGTGTGTGTGTAAGCTGAAATGCGAGGCAATCCCTCTCTCTCTCTCTCTCTCTCTCTCTCTCTCTCTCTCTCTCTCTCTCTCTCTCTCTCTCTCTTTCTTTCTCCACTCCGGGTAGGGAAATAGAAGCCGGGGAAATATTTTCTGGATCCAGACTGTGATACGTTCGGTTTGTTGATTCTGTCCTCTTGCGTCACGGAATAAACCACACAGAGAGAGAGAGAGAGAGAGAGAGAGAGAGAGAGAGAGAGAGAGAGAGAGAGACTCGCAGGGTCTGTGGGATCACTAACTCATTCGACCGTTCGGTTTTGCGGGCACAAACGTCAACATTTCTCTCTCTCTCCCTCCTGTCTGTTTTCGAGGGGAAATGTAAATTTACACTGTGTATGAGAGAAAAATATTTTTGGGAAAAAATAACTGGTCCTTGGTTTTTTTCCATGTGTGCTTTTAGCGTGTGTGCATGTATTTTTGTATATATATATATGTATATATATTTATATTTAAAAATAAATATATGTATATATATTTATATATATATTTGTATGTAGGTATGAGAGAAAATTTGAGAAAAAATGGATCCCAGATTATGCATGTACACTTTTAACGTGTATATATAAATTACATGCGTATGTATATGTATATATATACATATATATACACGCACACGTTAAAAGCATACACATGAAAAAACCAAGGACCCAGTTATTTTTTTCCAAAAATATTTTTCTCTCATACACAATGTTTACGTTTCCCCTCGAAAACAAACAGGAGGGAGAGAGAAAATGTTTACATTTGTGCCTGCAAAACCGAGCGGTCGAATGAGCGAGTGATCCCATAGACCCTGCGAGTCTCTCTCTCTCTCTCTCTGTGGTTTATTCCCTGGCGCAAGAGGACAGAATCAACAAACCGAACGTATCACAGTCTGGATCCAGAAAATATTTCCCCCGGCTTCTACTTCCCTACCCGGAGTGGAGAGAGAGAGAGAGAGAGAGAGAGAGAGAGAGACTGCCTAGCATTTCGGCTTTCAGAAGTTCATGACCAAGGTCATTCGAGTGCACTAGAGAGAGAGAGAGAGAGAGAGAGAGAGAGAGAGAGAGAGAGAGAGAGAGAGAGAGAGAGAAGTAAGCATTTGCCTCGCATTTCAGATTACAGTGGGTCTTGACCACGCCCACTCGAATGCTCTAAGATTGTCATCCTATTCTTAACTTAGCAGAAAGTTGAATATTCATCCTTCACGGCAGTGTCTTACTTGATTGCACAAATACAACTTTGTTGTTAGGAAGTAATTCTTACATTTTGTAGGGAAATATATCTTAAATTCTTCCTCACCTTTAATGAGCAAATATTTCTTACAATAAAGAAATGTCTTACATTCTGTAAGGAAATAATTCTTACATCTTGTAAACGAAACTGTTCTTACTGCGATCTAAGGGTTATTAGTGACCATTATTTATCACGCATATCTTGTGTTCATGTGCATAAGTATTCGATCAATCCTGAAGGATACTGACTTAGTCTTACATGCTGTGGAAAATGATCATTCCTGAAGGATATTAATTTGTCTTACATGCTGTGGGAAATCAAATTTAGGGAAATTTGAGGACTTTGAAGGAACAAAGGCATAGTCGTGAGCGTTAATTTGAGATAATTTACAGAAACATATATTAATTTAACTGACGCTCTTTTCCGACTGAATCTGTAAATTACAGAGCAACATATTAATGCTAACTGAGCTCTTTTACAAATGAATCGGTAAATTATGGAGAAATATACTAATGTCAACTGAGGGTCGTTTACAACTGAATCTGTAAATCATCGAGAATTATAATAATAATGTTAACCGAGGCTGGATCTTTTACAACAGAGTCAAATGTCATTAGAGCATGTTGCCCCTTTAAGAGAATAAGCAAAAATAAAAAGCAAGCATTATCAAGAACAGATTATATTCTAATCTTAATCTCACCCCACCGCTCCCATTTGCTATTTATGCAAAAGCAAAGAAATCCTTAAAATCGGGAAAAAGGTTTTTCTTTTTTTCTTTTGTCGAATCACTCTTGTATTAAGACTTCCAGGAAAGATGGAAATGTAATAAGATTTCCAGGAAAGATGGAAATGTATTAATATTTCCAAGAAAGATGGATATGTATTAAGATTTCCCGGAAAGATGAAAATGTATTAAGATTTCCAGGAAAGATGGAAATGTATTAAGAGTTCCAGGAAAGATGGATCTGTATTAAGATTTTCAGGACAGATGGAAAGGTATTAAGATTCCCAGGAAAGATGGAAATGTACTAAGGTTTCGATGAAAGATGGAAATGTATTAAGATTCCCAGGAAAGATGGTAATGTATTAAGGTTTCCAGGAAAATGGAAATGTATTCAGATTTCCAGGAAAGATGGAAATGTATCATGATTTCCAGGACAGATGAAAATGCATTAAGATTTCCCGGAAAGATGGAAATGCGCCTGCCGTCAATCTCGAGCTTCTTTGACAATCTTTGTTGTTCTTTCCATTTCCAGTCCTTGCTGGAGTGTCCTGGAAGCATTTCCAGTGTTTGCTGTCTTTCGACATGACGCTGGATTTGATTAATTTTTTCCGTCCCTGGTCCCTCGTACCTGTCAGCCCTGAGCTCGAAGAAAATCATTATGGTATAATGAAGGGGGAAAATTCTTAAGCAAACCTATTGTCTGTGATACAATAGCTTTATATTCAAGATAAGAGGATTAATTACTAAAAAGCATACTGATTTGTAATTCAATCAACTAGGGTGCTTTGAATCGGGTGATTCCATTTAAAGTTTATGACCAGTCAGTCAGAGAACAGTCCTATTTTCATTAAGACCTTGTCACTTTTTTATAACTGACAAAAAGGATTTCGTTTTGTGATACTGTTTAGTGGTTGATTTTTTTGTAAACCATGTCATATGCGGCTGCTTACCTACGACACTTATTAACTAGAGATGCTTGAGACCTTGCACTGGTGGTGAAATTATAACCATATCCATCCGCGTATCACTGTAAATCTGCTGATAACAGTGGCCCCAGAAGATGACAGGGAATGTCTATTTAAAATTTATTTGTTAGAAGACATTAACAATATTATTTATTGCAACTCCATGTGAGCATATAGAAGATCTGAAGGAGATATTCAGTTGAGTGTTGTTTCATAACAATGGATGTCATGTCCATTGGAAACTCTCTCTCTCTCTCTCTCTCTCTCTCTCTCTCTCTCTCTCTCTCTCTCTCTCTCCTGGTGCCATTAATTTTATGTACAGTTAACATGTACATGTTAACTGTAACAAACAGTTTTAAGAGTCGATATCTTTGTAAATCACCTTCGGTTCCATTTATTATTTTTGGTCAACACTTTGGAATATTTTCTTAAATTATCGTTTAGTGCCAAATCACTTTCGATTTTATCAATCATTTGTTTTCAAAACCGTGGAATATTTTTTCTTAAATTATCATTCAGTGCGAACAAAGAACGCATATTTAAAACAGAAAGTGAGTGAAAGGACCCACTCAGTATTTTTTCACTGTTCGAGAGAAAGTTCAAGTTCACTGAAAGCTGACAAGTTTCTTTCACTCTCCTCATCTGACTTCGCGTTGCATAACAGAATATATATATATATATATATATATATATATATATATATATATATATATATATATATATATATATATATATATATATATATATATATATATATATATATATATATATATATATATACCTTTGTTTCCTCTCTCCCGTAATTTCTAAAAGGGGATCTTGATCTGTAATTATAATCACGACTTCATGCCATTACCTCCTCCCCGTGAATCCCAAGAGGATTGTATATAAGGGTCGAGATCTCCGTCCCTGTGGAAAAAATAACCCTTCATTAGACGAGCGAATTGTCTAAAGTTTCCTTCTGTTTGATCTTTTTATCCCAATCTTGTTCTTTAGTTTGATGTCCTTTTATTACTAGGTTACATATATATATATATATATATATATATATATATATATATATACATATATACACATATATATATATATATATATATATATATATATATATATATATATATATATATATATATATATATATATATATATATATTTTAACGCTTGTAGCTTTGTGTTAGTGCAACGATTTTGAAATAGACAAGTAAGCATTGCGCCGAAGTTTCTATGGCGCAATCGAGTTTTCTGTACAGCGTATAATCAAGGCCACCGAAAACAGATCTATCTTTCGGTGGTCTCGGTATAATGCTGTATGAGCCGCGGCCCATGAAACTTTAACCTCGGGCCGGTGGTTGCCTGTCCTATATTGTTACCAGAAACACGATTATGGCTAACTTTATCCTTAAACAAAATAAAAACTACTGAGGTTAGAGGGCTGCAATTTGGTATGTGTGATGATTGGAGAGTGGATGATCAACATAACAGTTTGCAGCCCTCTAGCTCAGTAGTTTTCAAGATCTGAGGGCGGACAGAAAAAAGTGCGGACGGGCAGACAAAGCCGGCACAATAGTTCTCTTTTACAGAAAACTAAAAAAACAGGCGGTATTTCTCCAGAGTTACTTTTGACGCGGCTAAGTGGGAAATCGTGTGTATATATTATATATATATATATATATATATATATATATATATATATATATATATATATATATATATATATATATATATATATATATATATATATATATATATATATATATATATATATATATATATATATATATATATATATATATATATATATATATATATATATATATATATATATATATATATATATATATATATATATATATATATATATATATATATATATATATATATATATATTATATATATATTCCAAATATCAGCTACTGACAATGTCTTGATTGACATTCTGACATTTAGAAAATTACAGTTTCGAAGCCGCTATAATAAAAATCATATTTTCTTTTCACGTCCTCTCTGTGATTCTGCTTACTTTCATTTCGCTTATTCTTCGTATTTGCCTTTCTTTTCTTTTCCTCTGTCAACTGATGCAGTAGTTTGGAGTTGGAATATAAAATTTAGGCCAAAGGCCAAGAGCTGGGACCTATGCGGTCATTCAGCGCGGAAAATAATATTGAAACCATTAATAGGAAAGCGTGACAATAAGAACCACTGAAAATAATATTGAAACCATTGATAGGAAAGGGTTGAAAGAATGATGCAATGAAGAGAATATAAACGGAGCTATCGTAAAAGGAAGGAAAGGGGTTGCAGCTAGGGGCCGAAGGGACGCTGCTAAAAAACCTCAAGTAATGCCTACAGTGCACCGCGCGAGATGCACTGACGGCACTACCTCCCTACTGGAAACTGACGTAGTTGCTTGGCCAAGGTATCGAGTGGTTGGTAAAAAAAAAAAAAAAAAAAAAAAACTGACATCTCAAAGAGATCTTATCTGATGAAAATGGATAAGGAACACCTGATAAGAGAATCAGGACAAAGACCTTTAGAAAATCTTAGGAAATGATTGACAAATGGAATAAGGAAATACATGAAGACCTATGCGCTTGATTGGAGCTCATGCAGGAAAGAAGGTTCAGTAAAAATTCTAGTTGTTTCGTTCTTATAGTTGAATGAAATACAATAAATTTAGTTTAATAAAGTGTAGCAAAAACTCAGATTGTTAAGGAGGAGTCGAGATATTACGACTAGTCAAGCGTTCACTGTTTTTAGTCTTCCGTAAAAGAAAACTTGCCTGTCCGTCGGCACTGTATTTCGTCCGCACTTTTTTCTGTCCGCCCTCATATCTTAAAAACTACTGAGGCTAGAGGGCCGCAAATTGGTATGCTGATCATCCACTCTCCAATCATCAAACATACTAAACTGCAGCCTTCTAGCCTCAGTAGTTTTTATTTTATTTAAGGTTAAAGTTAGCCATAATCGTGCGTCTCGCTACGATATAGGTTAGGCCACCACCGGCCAGCGGTTAAAGTTTCATGGGCCGCGGTTCATACAGCAATATACCGAGACCACTGAAAGATAGATCTATTTTCGGTGGCCTTGATTATACGCTGTAGCGGCAGTACAGAAAACTTATCTACAGGTTGCTTCGTTCTTGTACGTTTTAAATACGTTTTTTTTTCTTTAAATAATGTACAACAAAAAGCATTAGAGTGTGATGAAAAAATCGAGATACTGAGACTAATCAAGCTTGATTCAGAGGCAATTAATATTTTTTTATATCTATTTCTCACAGGTAAGCGTCAAGACGAATAATTGTATTCCAGGTAAGACACCTTTAACTAAGTTGATGCAACTGAAGTGGGTGACATCTTCTGCCAATTAACTTTGAAATTGCAGGCGGGTGACTTGACTGCTCACCTCTCTCTCTCTCTCTCTCTCTCTCTCTCTCTCTCCAAATTTTAACTTTATTTTTTTAAGCCTAATTCGCTGAAATGTTCACTGACAGTTGTCTAATTTCAATAGACTTTGTGAGTTGTTGAAAGACCTATTCTAGTCTAGATTTCAATAGATTTTGTGCGTTGTTGAAAGACTTATTCCAGCAAGTTATAAAGAATGTATTTATGCATACTTACTGTATTTTGCCTAGCATTTATTTTCTGTGTATGCACTGTTTCCGGAAATCTACATACACACTTCCATGTTTTGTTCCCATCTCTGCAATTTTCTCTCGTTCACGTTTTTGATATTTTTTATCTGAAAGCTTTTGTTTTTACTCACACGTGAGTATACGGAATTCACTGAATATAAAAGAACAGAATGCACTAAATAGAAAAAGAGCGCACTCACTCAACATAAAAATAACGATTCGAAACTAAGTCTGACTATAGTCTCAGTATCTTAACTTAAAATGGAACTAGAATGCAAGGAAAACTAAAAATCCATGAGGTATATCATGAAATATGCGATATAGCATAATAAGATAGTCGAAATATGAATGCTACTAAATATTCTTGAAAAAAAAAAAGTAAAAGTGAGCCGAAGTTTCTTCGGCGAAATCGAGTTTTCTGTACAGTGTATAATACTGTATGAAACTTTTAGCCACGGCCTATGAAACTTTCAGCCGCGGTGGCCTGTGTTGTTGGTACCTATCGTGGCGCCAGAAGTACGATTATGGCTAACTTTACCCTTATATAAAATAAAAACTACTTTATGCAATATTGTTTATACAATATCGTTTATAAAAAAATGTTGAATACAACGAAGCACGTTGCATACACCGTTTCCAATATCCAACGCAATCCCGGCCTGCAAACGTTGCCAGTATTTCTATCTCACTTTCAAAATATTATATATATATATAATATATATAATATATCATATATATATATATATATATATATATATATATATATATATATATATATATATATATATATATATATATATATATATATATATATATATATATAATATATACACACACATACAAGTCGTAAAAATCAAGAACAAAAGAAACCACATTCAAAGTATAATAAACATCAAAGCGTATGATTTCGTAAGATAATAGTTCCTATTTTCGCTCGTCGCCTATGCGTCAGTATGGAAATAGTGGATTCTTTGGTGACCAGTTACAGTTAAGTAAAAAATGTAAAGAAAAAGTCATATACAGAACTTTACAGTTACAGGATCTTGAATATCGTATCAGCCCTGTCAATACAAGAAAGGAATCAATATAGTAAAAGGTGAGTGCTTGGAATGGACTAAGGAACATTCATAAAGATTCGACAGTTATGGTATGTGAATAAATTCTGAAAGCTTTATACACCCAAGAACTTGCGTCTTGTTTGTAATTGTAGATACAGTGATATCTGGAATTGCAGATCAGTGATATCTGGAAATACAGGTGTGTGTTACCTGCTCTTTTTAATTCTGTAATTCCAGGTATCGCTGTATCCGTATTCCAGACACCACCATATCCAGATGTCACCGCGTCTGTAATTCCAGATATCACTGTTTCTGTAATTCCAGGGATCACTGTATCTGTAATTCCAGGGATCATCGTATCTGTAATCCCAGAGATCACCGTATCTGTAATCCCAGAGATCACTGTTTCATGAATTCCAGACATCACCATATCTTCAATTCCAGATGTCACCGCATCTGTAATTCCAGATATCACAGTATCTGTAATCCCAGAGATCACCGTTTCTGTAATCCCAGAGATCACCGTTTCAGTGATTACAGAAATCGCTGTATCTGTAATCCCAGATATCACCATATCTGCAATTCCAGATATCACCGCATCTGTAATTCCAGATATTACAGTACCTGTAATTCCAGATATCCCCGGATCTGTAATTCCAGATATCCCCGTATCTGTAATTCCACATAACACCATATCTGTAATCCCACATATCAACATATCTGTAATTCCACATATCACCGTATCTGTAATTCCAGATGTCACCACATCTGAAATTCCAGATACCACAGTATCTGTAATTCCAGATATCCCCGTATCTGTAATTCCACATATCACCGTATCTGTAATCCCAAATATCAACATATCTCTAATTCCAGATATCACCGTATCTGTAATTCCAGATGTCACCGTATCTATAATCCCAGAGATCACCGTACCTGTAATTTCAGATATCACAGTATCTGTAATCCCAGAGGTCATCGAATCTGCAATTCCAACTATCACCGTATCTACAATTCCAGTCCTCAGGACCAGTCAGAATATTTGCTTTACTCCTACGAGGTAAAACCTGATTCCGACGAATCTCCGGGATTATTTCAGTTCCGGGAATGTAATTACATCGATTGGCACTAACCGGTCATTTGTCCGGCTTAGGACTCTTTACGATGTGATTATGGTTAAAAGCTAGATTTGGGAATCTGAGTCTGTCTGTCTGTCTGTGTCTATGTTTTCAATACAAGTGGAATTTTGAGTGTATATTAATTTTTTACATCTGAAGATTCTGGAATTTTGAAGGTATATTAATTTTTTACATCTGAAGATATTTACTGAAAATTTTATAAATGAGGAACTGGAATTGACTGATAAAATTTAGGCCAAAGGCCAAGCGCTGGGACCTATGACGATGGGGTCATTCAGCGCCGGGAAAAATCTTTGAAAAAATTATAGGAGAGCGTTGAGGAAAGTATGATGGAAGAATAAGAATATGACCGGAGGTATAGTTAAAGAAATAAAAGGGGGTTGCATCTGGGCGCCGATGGGAAGCTGCAAAAGACTTTTTAAGTGATGCCTACTGTGCACCGTGTGAGGTACACTGACGGCACTACGCCCCTTATTGGGTTATTACCCGAGGATGTTTTGAAAATAGTGATTGTCCTATCGCGTAAAGGGAACATTTTATAACTGATACAAATCATTCTTGTCTTCTAAAACTGGTGTTTTTGGCAATGATAGATAAAACAGTTATATTACTATGAAGTAAAACTTCATCATAAAATGCCTGTATATCATCTTATAACAAATTAATTTTTTAAAGTAACCGAATTGAATTAAACTAATTTTAATTCATGGTGCTCATAACGACACTTCATTACATACCAATTTCGTGCCAATGATCTGGCAACTAATTTTGCAACAGAAGCGTATACGCCCTGAACCAAATATGTTTACCCAAACGCCCAAATTTAATGCGGTTCTGATAATATCCAAGCGTCGTTAACACAGTACTAAAAACGGCAAATGGTGTCATTACTGGGCATTATCTTAGCGCTGAAGTGGGCATTACTGCACCTGCAATGCAAGCTTGGGCAAGATATCCTCCACTATGATAATTATGGAGAGCATCTGCTATGCATAAGAAATCCTATGAAAAGGAAGACTCTCTCTCTCTCTCTCGCTCTCTCTCTCTCTCTCTCTGATTGTCTACTGGTTTTCGTGGTTGAAAGCACTAAGTTCCAGTGTATGTTGAACAGTTAATAAGAACCAATGTATCTTATATATAATATACAGTTACTGCCACTACATCCTTTCTCGACTCCGAGTAACCATCCACAGCTGGGTCAACTGGTGATAGTAGTTAAGCACACGGATCTTACATTTGGGAGCTCAGCACTTTACCACTGAGCAAAGGCAACCATAACACGCATTCACACAAATTATATATATATATATATATATATATATATATATATATATATATATATATATATATATATATATATATATATATATATGTGTGTGTGTGTGTGTGTGTGTGTGTGTGTATGATATAATATATATATATATATATATATATATATATATATATATATATATATATATATATATATATATATATATTTATACATATATATATTAATTTCTCTCTCTCTCTCTCTCTCTCTCTCTCTCTCTCTCTCTCTCTCTCTCTCTCTCTCTCTCTCTATATATATATATATATATATATATATATATATATATATATATATATATATATATATATATATATATATATATATATATACATACATATATATATATATATATATATATATATATATATATATATATATTTATTTATATTTACATATATACATATATATATTAATTTCTCTCTATTCTTGCGACATAAGGATATAGAGTCTTCTCGTTTCTCCCTATCTTTTAGAGATGGTTTTGTTGACCCTCAAATTCAACCAGGGCAGATTCTTGGACGTTCTGCTGGTAGCTATCGAAAGACACCGTACCTGCGACCAAAGAGTGATTGATTAATTGACGGTTTCTAAAACTAGCGTCGCATCCCACAACGACTGACTGCAAAATTCCCACGAACGTAAATCTGTGCAATTGTGCTCGTGTAGTGCAAAATAATTTTAGACACAAGAACTACGCAAGAATGCTACTGAGTGCAACATACATAAACCAAACATCTACAGGCCTATTGAGCAACATACATAAACCAAACGTCTATAGGCCTATGAGCAACATACATAAACCAAACGTCTATAGGCCTATCCAAAATATATGTTTATATCACACACTTATTTCTCCCAACGTTCCGAAGTCCATCTCCCAGAATGCCTCTCGAACGGTGGGAGAAATAAGGGTGTGATATAAACATACATTTTGGATAGGACGTTTAGTTTATGTATGTTGCCCATAGGCCTATAGACGTTTGGTTTATGTATGTTGCTCACTAGATCGATAGACTTTTGGTTTATGTATGTTGCACACAGTGGCACTCTTGCGGTGTTTTTGTGCCTGAAATGATTTTCGAGAGGCATTCTGGGAGATGTACTTCGGAGAGGCTTCGGAACAGAAGACGTGACGATGCATAAAAAGCGCACTGGTGTATGTCACGAAGACCCAAGGGATCTCTTTACGAATCGAGAGGAAGGAATCCCAGGACGATTATCCCACATATATATCGCTGGATTTCGTGGTATCGAAAGGATTTCGAGGGATTTATGCGGTTGAGTTTGCATTTATGGGTTGATAGGTTATGAAAAATCTAAAGAAAACAAGACAATGCAGTAATAGTGATTATCGTTTTGGTCTTAACAAATCTTGAGTACTAATAAAATTATTTCGAATTTTGTGGAAACAAAATTATAAACAAGTACAAAATGCGCCGAAGTTTCCTCGCCGCAATCGAGTTTTCTGTACAGCTTATAATCAAGGCCACCGAAAATACATCTATCTTTCGGTGCTCTCACTATAATGCTGTATGAGCCGCGGCCCATGAAACTTTAACCACCGCCCGGTGGTGGCCTGTCCTATATCGTTGCCAAATGCACGATCATGGCTAACTTTAACTTTAATAAAATAAAATCTACTGAGGCTAGAGGGCTGCAATTTGATATGTTTGATGATGAAAGGGTGGATGATAATCAAACCAATTTGCAGCCCTCTAGCCTCAGTAGTTTTTAAGATCTGAGGGCGGACAGAAAAAAGTGCGGACGGACAGACAAAGCCGGCACAACAGTTTTCTTTTACAAAAACTAAAAACCACAAAATAAAAATACTGAATTAATTTTCTGATCGTGAAATTCAGACTGAGAATGAGAGGTAGAGATAACAGCAATTATGCTAGTCACATCCACGTGATCTTTCACTACCAACTTTTTTTTTATATACATTACTAAAGTCATATTTTAATCAGACGACTGTCATTCAAGTTCTTGCCCGAAAACGAATTGGCGAGTGAATCTGGTCTAATTGAAGCTATATTTTATGGGGAATGACGGCATTCAGTCCTAATTTACCGAACTGAAATGAAAAGGCGACCGGCCAGAGCGTAGAATTATTCGAAAAAATAAATTAGATTGTAAATTGGAAGCTTCATATTATGAATAGAGGCCTTATGTCATACTGATGATTATGATGATGATATTGGTTGTGGTCAAGATATCACAGTTTCTAGTTTCAATTATTATTATTATTATTATTATTATTATTATTATTATTATTATTATTATTATATTATTATTATCTGGTGTTCATTAGGAAGTAAGAGAAGATAAAAGAAAATACAGAAAGAAGAGATCTCACTCATTAAAAAGAAAAAAAAAATTGGTAAATTAATAAATAGATAAAAATGTATCAAAGTGCAAGGAGAATAGCATTTGGGTAGTATAGCATTCCATCTCTGCTTGAACTTTTGAAGTTCCAATTCAGTTCTTGAAGTTCAAATTGAACTTTTGAAGTTCTAATTGAACTTTTGAAGTTCCAATTGAACCTTTGAAGTTCCAAATGAACTTCTGAGCTTCCAATTGAACTTTCGAGTTTCCAACTGAACTTTTGAGCTTCTAATTGAACTTTTGAGCTTCCAATTGAACTTTTGGAGTTCCAATTGAACTTTTGAAGTTCCAACTGAACTTTTGAAGTTCCAACTGAACTTTTGAGGTTCCAATTGAACTTTTGAAGTTCCAATTGAACTTTCGAAGTTCCAACTGAACTTTTGAGGTTCCAGTTGAACTTTTGAAGTTCCAATTGAACTTTTGAGGTTCCAACTGAACTTTTGAAGTTCCAATTGAACTTTTGAGGTTCCAATTGAACTTTTGAAGTTCCAATTGAACTTTTGAGCTTCCAATTGAACTTTTGAAGTTCCAACTGAACTTTTGAGGTTCCAACTGAACTTTTGAGGTTCCAATTGAACTTTTGAAGTTCCAATTGAACTTTTGAACTTCCAACTGAAATTTAGATCTTCCAATTGAAAATTCAACTTCCAATTGAACTTTTGAAGTTCCAAATGAATTTTTGAACTTCTTACTGTGGTTAGTCAGTTGGGAGTTTTCTGTCCTCAGGCGAGTGCTACTGAAAATACAATTCATAAAAAATGCAAAAGAAACTACACGACATAAAAAATGGCTTATTTTAAAATTCACGTCAATTTATAACCAATGCATCTGTCGATATGAAGCAGGAGAATGTGGAATATGGGTCCTTCTTACATGAGGCTGGAGAATGGGTTCATTCATAGTTCAAACAAGATCCACTGAGGGAGAATTGGTGAATGTTTGGATTGTGGATTGTATCACGTAAGAATCTAACTAAAAAAAAAAAAAATATTAGGATATTAGGATATCATATAGCCTTACTTCGCCGCCTTTATAAATGCCTTATTCTATCGTTCTTCCGCAACTTTTACATTGATTCTTTACTAAAGGATACTGGAATGCTTATCAGTGTGAATCTTTATGCACTGAGAACTGCTTGAAGTCTTGGTATCTTTTCCTGTTTTTGTGTATGTTTAGGTTTTGTTTATTACTATTATTTTTGTGTGTGTGTGTGTGTGTGTGTGTGTGTGATTAGTTTTATTTTAATAGCATACGGCTATCGTACATTCCCTTGTATAAATATTCAAAGGAATGATGAATGATTTGGATTATGGTGATATTATAATCACCACAACAGAACAAGGTTATTACAACCGTTCTTAGAAAAACGCGATTTAGTCAAGCGCAGGCGCTTCCACCACCCACCGCCCCCTCAAAAAAAAAAATTAAAACTTTATGTAGCTGTTTTCTTAAACGAAAATTTATTTAGATTCACAAAGATCGTCTAACCATTGTAAAGCAAGAAACATCCGTTGTTGTTGAATAAGGAAATTCCAAGAGTTGGCTCTCTCTCTCTCTCTCTCTCTCTCTCTCTCTCTCTCTCTCTCTCTCTCTCTCTCTCTCTCTCTCTCCTGTTAGAGTTTCTTTGAACCGTGAAGGTGATTATGTCGTAAGATATGTGTGTGTGTGTGTGTGTGTGTGTGTGTGTGTGTGTGTGAGTGAGAGAGAGAGAGAGAGAGAGAGAGTCTCTCTCCTCCTGTTAGAGTTTCTTTGAACCTGTGAAGGTTATGTCGTAAGATATGTGAGAGAGAGAGAGAGAGAGAGAGAGAGAGAGAGAGAGAGAGAGAGAGAGAGAACATTTACACTTAGGGTGTCTTTGAAGTGTTGGAGGTGATTAAGTCGTTAAGATATGTGAGAGAGAGAGAGAGAGAGAGAGAGAGAGAGAGAGAGAGAGAGAGAGAGATGAAATATTTACAAAGAGGCGTTTAAAGTCTGAACTTTTTTAAACCCAACATTAATGTCCAAAAATCTGTTCTACTTATTGGGATTATCAGCCCTGTTGCAATATGGTATTTGACCTGCAAAGCGTTGAATAGGAATAATGAAATATGTTTAGGAAGCCTACAATGCAAAAATTGCTATTTGCCAACAGTGAGGGTTTAGAAGGACCACTTAATTTAGGGGGTTTATTTTTTCTTGCATATAAACATTTTTTCTTTTTTCTCTACCGTTCGGAGTTTAGCACTAAACAGAGTTTACTTTTGTTACACAGTAATTATCAACACCTTTTATTCACTTTTCACGAAAATTAAAGAACGCAGAAGATGACTTTCCATATGAAATGGAATGCAATATAAAGTTTTAGGCCAAATGCCAAGATCTGGGACCTATGAGGTAATCCAGCGCTGAAAAGGAAAATTGAGAGTAAAAAGGTTTGAAAGGTGTAACAGGAGGAAAACCTCTCAGTTGCACTATGACACAAGTGAAAGGAGAGAGTGGAAAGTAAGATGGACGAAAGAAAATTTGATGGTACATAACGACATGAACACCACACTAGAAATTAAAGGTCATCGATAAATTAGCATTTAATTCACAGCAATCTGTGACCTTCCATATTACCTATGGAATCCAATTTGAACTCCGGTGTATGACATTGCATCCAATGAGTCACGAGAGAGCCCACCTACTGTCACCAGCTTGCTAGTAATTACGACTGAAGGTCAAACCGCTCCCGTTTTGTAATACGAACCAAAAATTGATTATCGGTACTCTGGCATACGTCAACGTTTTGATGATGCAATCTTTCCCGGGTTAATGTCAAGTTAGTTCATATACCAGGTTATGGGAATTTATGTTAGTTACGAAAGAGTAAAAAAATTTTTAATAACCACAAAATATTAAGCCATAAATTTTTTCAATGTAGAATTCACTATACCTCGGTAACAATTTACGCCCAAGAAAATATTTAAAGTAGAATTCACTATTTCCTAGTAATAATTCACACCCAAGAAAATGCTATTTAATGTATACATTCACTATACCTTGGTAACAATTCACACCATAAAAATTTTGTTTAAAGTAAATTCACTATACCCTGATAATACTTTACAACCAAGAAAATTTTTAATATAGAATTCCCTATACTTTGGCAATAATTCACACCCAAGAAAATTTTTAATGTAGAATTCACTATACCCTGGTAATAAATCACACCTAAAAAAATGTCGTTTAATGTAAATTCACTATACCCTGGTAATAATTCACCCCCCAAAATGCTGTTTAATGTAGAATTCACTATACCCTGGTAATACTTAACACCCAAGAAAGTTTTTAATGTAGAATTCACTATACTTGGGTAATAATTTATACCCAAAAAATGTCGTTTAATGTAAATTCACTATACTCTGGTAATAATTCACACTCAAGAAAGTTTTTAATGTAGAATTCACTATACTTAGGTAATAATTTACACCCAAAAAATGTCGTTTAATGTAAATTCACTATACTCTGGTAATAACTCACACTCAAGAAAGTTTTTAATGTAGAATTCACTATACTTAGGTAATAATTTACACCCAAAAAATGTCGTTTAATGTAAATTCACTATACTCTGGTAATAATTCAAGAAAGTTTTTAATGAATTCACTATACTTGCGTAATAACTTATACCCAAAAAAATGTCGTTTAATGTAATTCACTACATCAAGAAAATGTTTAATGTAGAATTCACTATACCCTGGTAATAAATCACACCCAAGAAAATGCTATTTAATGTAGAATTCACTATACCTTGATAATAATTCACACCCAAAAAAATGTTTAACGTATAATTCATTATACCCTGGTTATAATTCATACCCATAAAAATGTTGTTAAATGTAAATTCACTATACCCTGGTAATAATTCACAACCAAGAAAATATTGTTCAATGTAGAATTCACTATACCCTGGTAATAATTCACACCCAAGGACATGTTTATTACAGAATTAACTATACCCTGGTAACAATTCATCCCCAAGACAGCTCCAGACACAAGCGTCGTCGAGATCCTTGAAGCCAACTATGCCCTGGTGACAATTCACCCCCGAAGACAGCTCCAGACACAAGCGTCGTCGAGATCCTTGAAGTCTTCAGGAACACTGTGTTGTCTTATTCTAGAATGAGGGTAAACGGAAAGCACAGTATAGGAGTTAAACATGTCACATTACGTGAATGTACTATTTGTATCTGATAGAATTATGTATAGTGTCGAAAGTCCTGCTTTCGGCAATTATTGTTTTGTATGGAAAACTTTGCTCTTGGCAGCAATGATTATATTATTAATTTACATTTTAAATAATTTTCTAACTTGCAGGCAGGCTGACTGGACGAGGCAACACAACGAATTTGCTGGCCTGAAAGATTTACAGAAGAAAACCGCAAACGTGGAGAGAAGAGTGGATGTTATGGACCGCAAGCGCGTTCAATTAAAGGCCCGCTTGAACAAGCAAGACCGTGAAATCGATCAGCTGGTAAATCTTCTCAAAGGGAGAGACGAATCTCATAACAGGAAGCTTCAGGAGGTAAGTGGTTTGGAGGAAGAGGCGAAAGCACTGAGAAACGACAACTTTGTAAAAGATAAGGAAATCGAACGTCTGCACCGAACAATTCAGGGTTTGAACGAAGAGCTAAAAGAGGCTAAGATTGCATCACAGAAGATAAGTGAAGAGTACGAAGGTGTGTGGATATCTTGAACGCAAAGCAAGACCAAATAGAAGAATGCATGGAAGAAAATAAAAGACTTCAAAGAATAAGAGAGGAAAAAGAGAGACAGTTATCTACCGCAAATGCAGAAATTGTGAGACTTCAAGTGAAAAATTACGAGAATGAGAAATATATTAAATTGAGAGATAATATGAACTTGCATAAAGAACTACTTGAGCTGGACATACATAAGAATGCATACATAAGAATGCATTCTAGCCTTTGCTGAATGGAGCGACATTCGAAAAGGCTTCGCATTCTAGCCTTTGCTGAATGAGGCGACATTTCAAGGCTTTGCATTCTAGCCTTTGCTGAATGGAGCGACGTTCGAAAAGGCTTCACATTCTAGCCTTTGCTGAATGGAGCAACATTCCAAGGTTATGCATTCTAGCTTTTGATGAATGGAGCAACATTCGAAAAGGCTTCGCATTATAGCCTTTGCTGAATGAAGCGACATTTGAAAAGGCTTTGCATTCTAGCCTTTGCTGAATGGAGCGACATTTGAAAAGGCTTTGCGTTCTAGCCTTTGCTGAATTGAGCGACATTCGAAAAGGCTTTGCATTCTAGCCTTTGCTGAATTGAGCGACATTAAAAAAGGCTTTGCATTCTAGCCTTTGCTGAATGGAGCGACATTCAAAAAGGCTTCACATTCAAACGTTTGCTGAATGGAGCGACATTCAAAGGCTTCGTGTTCTGGCCTTTGGTGAATGGAGTGACATTTGAAGGTTACGCATTCCAGCCTTTGCTGAATGGAGCAACATTTGAAAAGGCTTCGCATTCTAACTTTTGCTGAATGGAGCGACATTCGAAGGCTACGCATTCTAGCCTTTGACGAATGGAGTGACATTCGAAAAGGCTTCGCATTCTACCCTTTGCTGAATTGAGTGACATTTGAAATGGCTTCGCATTCTAGCTTTTGCTGAATGGAGCGACATTCGAAAAGGCTTCGCATTCTAGCCTTTGCTGAATGGAGCGACATTCGAAGGCTTCGTGTTCTGGCCTTTGCTGAATGGAGTGACATTTGAAGGCTACGCTTTCTAGCCTTTGCTGAATGGAGCAACATTCGAAAAGGCTTCGCATTCTATCCTTTGCTGAATGGAGCGACATTCGCAGGTTACGTATTCTAGCCTTTGATGAATGGAGCCACATTCGAAGGCTTCGTGTTCTGGCCTTTGCTGAATGGAGTGACATTCGAAGGCTACGCTTTCTAGCCTTTGCTGAATGGAGCGACATTCGAAAAGGCTTCGCATTCTAGCCTTTGCTGAATGGAGCGACATTCGAAGGTTACGTATTCTGGCCTTTGATGAATGGAGCCACATTCGAAAAGGCTTTGCATTCTAGCCTTTGCTGAAGTCAGCGACATTCGAAAAGGCTTCGCATTCTAGCCTTTGCTGAATGGAGCGACATTCGAAAAGGCTTCGCATTCTAGCCTTTGCTGAATGGAGCGACATTCGAAGGCTTCGTGTTCTGGCCTTTGCTGAATGGAGTGACATTCGAAGGCTATGCATTCTAGCCTTTGCTGAATGAAGCAACATTCTAAAAGGCTTCGCATTCTAGACTTTGCTGAATGGAGCGACACTCGAAGGCTACGTATTCTAGCCTTTGATGAATGGAGCGACATTCGAAAAGACTTCACATTCTAGCCTTTGCTGAATGGAGTGACATTCGAAGGTTTCGTGTTCTGGCCTTTGCTGAATGGAGTGACATTCAAAAAGGCTTCGCGTTCTAGCCTTTGCTCAATGTAGCGACATTTGAAAAGGCTTCGCATTCTAGCCTTTACTGAATTGAGCAACATTCGAAAGGCTTTACATTCTAGCCTTTGCTAAATGGAGCAACATTCGAAAAGGCTTCGCATTCTAGACTTTGCTGAATGGAGCAACATTTGAAAAGGCTTCGCATTCTAGACTTTGCTGAATGGAGCGACATTCGAAGGCTTCGTGTTCTGGCCTTTGCTGAATGGAGTAACTTTCAAAAAGGCTTTGCATTCTAGACTTTGCTGAATGGAGCGACACTCGAAGGTAACGCATTCTATTCTCTGCTGAATGGAGTGACATTCGAAGGCTATGCATTCTAGCCTTTGCTGAATGGAGCGACATTTGAAAAGGCTTTGAGTTCTAGCCTTTGCTGAATTGAGCGACATTCGAAAGCCTATGCATTCTAGCCTTTGCTGAATGGAGCGACATTCGAAAAGGCTTCGCCTTCTAGCCTTTGCTGAATGGAGCGACATTCGAAAACGCTTCGCATTCTAGCCTTTGCTGAAATGAGCGACATTCGAAAGGCTCTGCATTCTAGCCTTTGCTGAATGGAGCGACATTCGAAAAGGCTTCGCATTCTAGCCTCTGCTGAATGGAGCGACATTCGAAAAGGCTTCAAGTTCTAGCCTTTGCTGAATTGTGCGACATTCGAAAGGCTTTGCATTCTAGCCTTTGCTGAATTTAGCGACATTTGAAGGCTTCGCATTCTAGTCTTTGCTGAATGGAGCAACATTTGAAAAGGCTTCGCGTTCTAGTCTTTGCTGAATGGAGGGATTTTCGAAGGCTTCGCGTTCTAGCCTTTGCTGAATGGAACGACATTTGAAAAGGCTTCGCATTCTAGCCATTGCTGAATGGAGCGACATTCAAAAAGGCTTCGCATTCTAGCCTTTGCTGAATGGAGCGACATTCGAAAAGGCTTCGCATTCTAGCTTTCTGAATGGTGCAACATTCAAAAAGGCTTCGCATTCTAGCCTTTGCTGAATGGAGCAACATTTCAAGGCTGCGTATTCTAGCCTTTGCTGAATGGAGCGACATTCAAAAGGCTTCGCATTCTAGTCTTTGCTGAATGGAGTGACATTCGAAAAGGCTTCGCATTCTAGCCTTTGCTGAATGGAGTGACAAACAAAAATGCTTCGCATTCTAGCCTTTGCTGAATGGAGCAACATTCGAAAAGGCTTCGCATTCTAGCCTTTGCTGAATGGAGCGACTTTCGAAAAGGCTTTGCATTCTAGCCTTTGCTGAATGGAGCGACATTTCAAGGCTTCGCATTCTAGCCTTTGCTGAATGGAGTAACATTTGAAGGCTACGCACTCTAGCTTTTGCTGAATGGAGCGACATTCGAAGGCTACGCATCCTAGCCTTTGATGAATGGAGCGACATTCGAAAAGGTTTCGCAATCTAGCCTTCGCTGAATGAAGCGACATTTGAAAAGGCTTTGCATTCTAGCCTTTGCTGAATGGAGCGACATTTGAAAAGGCTTCATGTTCTAGCCTTTGCTGAATTGAGCGACATTCAAAAAGGATTGCATTCTAGCCTTTGCTGAATAATGGGCATTAAAAAGGCTTTGCATTCTAGCCTTTGCTGAATGGAGCGACATTCAAAAAGGCTTCACATTCTAGCCTTTGCTGAATGGAGCGACATTTAAAGGCTTCCTGTTCTGGCCTTTGGTAAATGGAGCGACATTTGAAGGTTACACACTCCAGCCTTTGCTGAATGGAGCGACATTTGAAAAAACTTCATGTTCTAGGCTTTTTTGAATGGAGCGACATTCGAAGGCTACGCATTCTAGCCTTTGACGACTGGAGTGACATTCGAAAAGGCTTCGCATTCTAGCCTTTGCTGAATTGAGCGACATTCGAAAAGGCTTTGCATTCTAGCCTTTGCTGAATGGAGCGACATTCGAAGGCTTCGTGTTCTGGCCTTTGCTGAATTGAGTGACATTCGAAGGCTACGCATTCTAGCCTTTGCTGAATGGAGCAACATTCGAAAAGGCTTCGCATTCTAGCCTTTGCTGAATGGGGCGACATTCGAAGACTTCACGTATTCTAGCCTTTGATGAATGGAGCAACATTGAAAAGGTTTCGTGTTCTGGCCTTTGCTGAAGTCAGCGACATTCAAAAGACCGCATTCTAGCCTTTGCTAAATGGAGCAACATTCGAAAAAGGCCGCATTCTAGCCTTTGATGAATTGGGCGACATTCGAAGGCTTGGCGTGTTCTGGCTTTTGCTGAATGGAATGACATTCGAAGGCTATGCATTCTAGTCTTTGCTGAATGAAGCAACATTCAAAAAGGCTTCGCATTCTAGCCTTTGCTGAATGGAGCAACACTCAAAGGCTACGCATTCTAGCCTTTGATGAATGGAGCGACATTCGAAAAGGCTTCGCATTCTAGCCTTTGCTGAATGGAGCGACATTCGAAGGCTAAGCATTCTAGCCTTTGATGAATGGAGTGACATTTGAAAAGGCTTCGCATTCTAGCCTTTGCTGAATTGAGCGACATTTGAAAGCTTTTGCATTCTAGCCTTTGCTGAATGGAGTGACATTCAAAAAGACTTCACATTCTAGCCTTTGCTGAATGGAGCGACATTCGAAGGCTATGCATTCTAGCCTTTGATGAAGGGAATGACATTCAAAAAGACTTCACATTCTAGCCTTTGCTGAATGGAGCGACATTCGAAAAGGCTTCGCATTCTAGCCTTTGCTGAATGGAGCAACATTCGAAGGTTTCGTGTTCTGGCCTTTGGTAAATGGAGCGGCAATCGAAGGCTACGCATTCTAGCCTTTGCTGAATGGAGCAACATTCAAAAAGGCTTCGCATTCTAGCCTTTGCTGAATGGAGTGACATTCGAAGGTTTCGTGTTCTGGCCTTTGCTGAATGGGCGACATTCAAAAATTCTATTCTCTGCTGAATGGGTGACAGTCTAGCCTTTACTGAATGGAGACATTTGAAAAGGACAGTTTAGCCTTTGCTGAATTGGCTATGCATTCGAAAGGCTCTGCATTCTAGCCTTTGCTGAATTGAGCGACATTCGAAAAGGCTTCGCGTTCTAGCCTTTGCTGAATGGAGCGACATTCAAAAAGGATTCACATTCTAGCCTTTGCTAAATGAAGCAACATTCGAAAAGGCTTCACATTATAGCCTTTGTTGAATGGAGCAACATTCGAAGGCTTCGTGTTCTGGCCTTTGCTGAATGGAGTGACATTTGAAAAGGCTTCGCATTCTAGCCTTTGCTGAATGAAGCAACATTCGAAAAGGCATCACATTCTAGCCTTTGCTGAATGGAGCAACATTCGAAGGCTTCATGTTCTGGCCTCTGCTGAATGGAGCGACATTTGAAAAGGCTTCTAGCCATTCTGAATAGCGACATTTGCTGAAGCCTTTGCTGAATGGGCGACATTCAAAAGCTTTCTGAACAACATTGAAAAGACTTCTCATTCTAGCCTTTGCTGAATGGAGCAACATTTTTGTATTCTAGCCTTTGCTGAATGGAGCGACAGGCTTCGCATTCTAGCCTTTGCTGAATGGAGTGACATTTGAAAAGCTTAGCATTCTGGCCTTTGCTGAAGGTTTCGCATTCTAGCTTTGATGAATGGAACAACATTCAAAAGGCTTTGCATTCTAGCCTTTGCTGAATGGAACGACATTTAGGCTTCGCATTCTAGCCTTTGCTGAATGGAGCAGCATTTGAAGGCTCGTGTTCTGGCCTTTGATGAATGGAGCAACATTCGAAGGCTCGCATTCTAGCCTTTGATGAATGGAGCGACATTCGAAAAGCCGATTCTTTGCTGAATGAAGCGACATTTCAAAAGGCTTTGCATTCTAGCCTTTGCTGAATTGAGCGACATTCAAAAGGCTTCGCGTTCTAGCCTTTGCTGAATAAGCGGCATTAAAAAGGCTTTGCATTCTAGCCTTTGCTGCACATTCTAGCCTTTGCTGAATGGAGCGACATTCAAAATGCTTTGAAGCGTTCTCAGCCTTTGCTGAATGGGCGACATTTGAAAAAGCTTCACGTTCTAGCCTTTGCTGAATGGAGCGACATTCAAAAGGCTTTGTGTTCTAGCCTTTGGTTGACTGGAGTGACATTCGAAAAGGCTTCGCATTCTAGCCTTTGCTGAATTGAGCGACATTGAAAGGCTTTGCATTCTAGCCTTTGCTGAATGGAGCGACATTCGAAGGCTTCATGTTCTGGCCTTTGCTGAATGGAGTGACATTTGAAAAGGCTTTGCATTCTAGCCTTTGCTGAATGGAGCAACATTCGAAAAAGGCTTCGCATTCTAGCATTTGCTGAATGGGGCGACATTCGACAGGTTTCATATTCTAGCCTTTGATGAATGGAGCAACATTCGAAAAGACTTCTCATTCTAGCCTTTGCTGAATGGTCAGCGACATTCGAAAAGGGTTTGTGTTCTAGCATTTGCTGAATGAAGCAACATTCAAAAGGTTTCACATTCTAGCCTTTGCTGAATGGGGCGACATTCGAAAAGACTTCTCGTTCTAGCCTTTGATGAATGGAGCGACATTCGAAAAGGGCATGCGTTCTAGCATTTGGTGAATGGAGCGACATTCAAAGGCTAAGCATTCTAGCCTTTGCTGAATGGAGCGACATTCAAAAAGGCTCCGCATTCTAGCCTTTGCTAAATGGAGCGACATTTGAAAGGCTTCACATTCTAGCCTTTGCTGAATGGTGCAGACATTCGAAAAGGCTTCACATTCTAGCCTTTCCTGAATGGAGCGACATTTGAAGGCTTCGCATTCTAGCCTTTGCTGAATGGAGCAACATTCGAAGGTTTTGCATTCTAGCCTTTGATGAATGGAATGACATTCAAAAGGCTTACGCATTCTAGCCTTTGCTGAATGGAGCGACATTCAAAAAGGCTTCGCATTCTAGCCTTTGCTGAATGGAGTGACATTTGAAGGTTTCGTGTTCTAGCCTTTGCTGAATGGAGCAACATTCGAAGGCTATGCATTCTAGCCTTTGATGAATGGAACAACATTCAAAAAAGCTTGGAAGGCGCATTCTAGCCTTTGCTGAATTAGCAACTTTCAAAAGGCTTTGCATTCTAGCCTTTGCTGAATGGAGCGATATTCAAAAGGCTAACATTCTAGCCTTTGATGAATGGAGTGACATTTGAAAAGGGCTTTCACATTCTAGCCTTTGCTGAATGTGCGACATTTGAAAGCTTTTGCATTCTAGCCTTTGCTGAATGGAGTGACATTCAAAAAGACTTCACATTCTAGCCTTTGCTGAATGAAGCAACATTCGAAAAGGCATCACATTCTAGCCTTTGCTGAATGGAGCAAGATTCGAAGGCTTCATGTTCTGGCCTCTGCTGAATGGAGCGACATTTGAAAAGGCTTCGCATTCTAGCCTTTGCTGAATGGAGCAACATTTGAAAAGACTTCTCATTCTAGCCATTGCTGAATGGAGCAACATTTGAAGGCTTCGCATTCTAGCCTTTGCTGAATGGAGCGACAGTCGAAGGTTTCGCATTCTAGCCTTTGATGAATGGAACAACATTCAAAAAGGCTTCGCGTTCTAGCCTTTGCTGAACGGAGTGACAATCAAAAAGGCTTCACGTTCTAGCCTTTGCTGAATGTAGCAACGTTCGAAAAGGCTTCGCATTCTAGCCTTTACTGAATTGAGCGACATTCGAAAGGCTTTACATTCTAGCCTTTGCTAAATGGAGCAACATTCGAAAAGGCTTCGCATTCTAGACTTTGCTGAATGGAGCGACATTCGAAAAGACTTTGCATTCTAGACTTTGCTGAATGGAGCGACATTCGAAGGCTTCGTGTTCTGGCCTTTGCTGAATGGAGTAACTTTCAAAAAGGCTTCGCATTCTAGCCTTTGCTGAATGGAGCGACACTCGAAGGTTATGCATTCTAGTCTTTGCTGAATGGAGTGACATTCGAAGGCTACGCATTCTAGCCTTTGCTGAATGGAGCAACATTCGAAAAGGCTTCGAGTTCTAGCCTTTGCTGAATTGAGTGACATTCGAAAGGTTCTGCATTCTAGCCTTTGCTGAATGGAGTGACATTCGAAAACGCTTTGCATTCTTGCCTTTGCTGAATGGAGCTACATTCGAAGGTTTCGTGTTCTGGCCTTTGATGAATGGAGCGGCATTCGAACGCTATGCATTCTAGCCTTTGCTGAATGGAGCGACATTCAAAAAGGCTTCGCATTCTAGCTTTTGCTGAATGGAACGAGATTCGAAGGCTTCGCATTCTAGCCTTTGCTGAATTGAGCGACATTCAAAAATGCTTTGCGTTCTAGGCTTTGCTGAATGGAGCGACATTCGAAAAGGCCTCGCATTCTAGCCTTTGCTGGATGAAGCAACATTCGAAAAGGCTTCACATTCTAGCCTTTGCTGAATGGAACGACATTCGAAGGCTTTGTGTTCTGGCCTTTGCTGAATGGAGCGACATTCGAAGGCTTCATGCTCTGGCCTCTGCAGAATGGAGCGACATTTGAAAAGGCTTTGCATTCTAGCCTTTGCTGAATGGAGCGACATTCGAAAAGGGCTTGCGTTCTAGCATTTGGTGAATGGAGCGACATTCGAACAGGTTTCATATTCTAGCCTTTGCTGAATGGAGCGACACTCGAAAAGACTTCTCATTCTAGCCTTTGCTGAATGGAGCGACATTCGAAAAGGGTTTGCGTTCTAGCATTTGGTGAATAGAGCGACATTCGAAAAGGTTTCACATTCTAGCCTCTGCTGAATGGGGCGACATTCGAAAAGACTTCTCATTCTAGCCTTTGCTGAATGGAGCAACATTCGAAAAGGGCATGCGTTCTAGCATTTGGTGAATGGAGCGACATTCGAAAAGGTTTCGCATTCTAGCCTTTGCTGAATGGAGCGACATTCGAAAAGGCTCCGCATTCTAGCCTTTGCTAAATGGAGCGGCATTCGAAAAGGCTTCACATTCTAGCCTTTGCTGAATGGAGCAGCATTTGAAAAGGCTTCGCATTCTAGCCTTTCCTGAATGGAGCGACATTTGAAGGCTTCGCATTCTAGCCTTTGCTGAATGGAGCGACATTCGAAGGCTATGCATTCTAGCCTTTGATGAAGGGAATGACATTCAAAAAGGCTTCGCGTTCTAGCCTTTGCTGAATGGAGCGACATTCGAAAAGGCTTCGCATTCTAGCCTTTGCTGAATGGAGCGACATTTGAAGGCTTCGCATTCTAGCCTTTGCTGAATGGAGCGACATTCGAAGGCTATGCATTCTAGCCTTTGATGAAGGGAACGACATTCAAAAAAGCTTCGCATTCTAGCCTTTGCTGAATGTAGCGACTTTCAAAAAGGCTTCGCATTCTAGCCTTTGCTGAATGGAGCAACATTCGAAAAGGCTTTGCGTTCTAGCCTTTGCTGAATGGAGCGACATTTGAAGGCTTTGCGGAATTTAGCAACATTCAAAGGCTTCGCGTTTTAGTCTTTGCTGAACTTAGTGACATTCAAAGGCTTCGCGCTTTAGTCTTTGCTGAATGTAGCTACATTCAAAGTCATCGCATTTTACTCTTTGCTGAATGTAGTGACATTCAAAGGCTTTGCATTTTAGTCTTTGCTGAATATAGCGACATTCAAAGGCATCACATTTCAGTCTTTGCTGAATTTAGCAATCTTCAAAGGCTTCGCAATTTAGTCTTTGCTGAATTTAGCAACATTCAAAGGCTTCGCAGTTTAGTCTTTGCTGAATTTAACGATATTTAAAGGCTTTGCATTTTAGCGATATTTAAAGGCTTTGCATTTTAGTCTCTGCTGAATTTAGTGACATTCAAAGGCTTTGCATTTTGCTCCTTGCTGAATTTAGCAACATTCAAAGGCTTCCCATTTTACTCTTTGCTGAATTTAGCTACATTGAAAGACTTCGCATTTTCCTCTTTGCTGAATTTAGCAACACTGAAAGGCTTCGCATTTTACTCTTTGCTGAATTTGCAACAATGAGAGTCTTGGCGTTTTAGTCTTTGCTGAATTTTGCGACATTCTAAACCTTCGCGTTTTAGTCTTTGCTGAATTTGGCAACATTCAAAGGCTTCGTGTCTTAGTCTTTGCCGATTTATCAACATTCAAAGTGATGCCTACAGTGCACCACATGAGGTGTACTGATGGTACTATCCCCCTACCAGGATGATGACGGTGTTGATGAAGAAGTTATGAGGTGGAGGGAACTTGTTTTAATTGCTCTGGAAGCTTTAATTTTAAGAACAGAATCTCAACATTAATTTTGTACATTCAACAATAATGTATGTTATTACGTAATAAAAAAAGCCCCTCTCTCTCAATCCTTCCCTGCCTCAAATAAAACAAAGAACGTAAACAAAAGACAAATAAAAATGCAACATTGTCGGGAAATACTGAGACATTGCGTACTGTGACAGAGCTTCTTTTGAGAAAAAAGAAAGAGCTCTCAGCTGCTGACATCTCTTGTTCACAGTAGTGACACGAACAAAACATAACGCCGAGCCTTGGAAGAGACAGCTGGAAAATATTCGTATTTCGGAATGCCCTGATATTACTTTTTATTTTTTCACTTTTTGTTGCAGGTTCGCGTATCTGCATGTCATATGTTTCTTTACTTTTTGTTGGTTTCATGTTTTGGTAAAGGGGGTTATACACATTCTCATTTTTTTGTGTGTTCTTTCCTGTTATTGGTTAACTTAATGTCTGCTGCCGTTAAGGTCAAAAGGTCTGAAAGTGAGGTATGGTTCGAAGTGGAGTGGAAGGCGTTTATAAGGGGTAAGCAATAAACATGGACGGGGTATTGACATTTTACTGTCTGCTTGGATGCTTATATATATTCATAGGTAATCATGTGCTGCGCTATAGCATAAAAGAGAGAGAGAGAGAGAGAGAGAGAGAGAGAGAGAGAGAGAGAGAGAGAGAGAGAGAGAGAGAGAGAGAGAATACTGTATAAACATTAGAAAATTATTTACTTGACAGGTTGTCTCCGGACATCAAAGGATTTTATCACTGAAAGGTACGATATCCTACATAGCATCTTGCGCGCGCTCGCGTGTGTGTGTGTGCTAAGGGAGAAAGGAAAAAAAAAACGATGAAGAATGATTCATATTCATAAGATTCAAATCAGGTAGTGCTCTCTCTCTCTCTCTCAAGACACCTCCTGTTTGTTGTCATCGCTTTTACCAATAGGTAGATTATCGACTATATACTGCTTGCCATTATTCGATTACAACGTCAGTAAATAACACAATCTCTCTCTCTCTCTCTCTCTCTCTTAAGAGATCTCCTGTTTGTCGTCACTTTTAGCAATAATAAGTAGATTATCGACTAAATATCGTTTGCCATTATTCGATTATAACGTCAATAAATAAGACAATCTCTCTCTCTCTCTCTCTCAATTAAAGCCTACCTAGGGGTGTCGTGAGGCACCGAGAAAGAAATGGCTCCATCAGTTCCTGGAGGAAGGGTGTTAATCATCTCGAGTCTGGAAATAGCTCCTAAAAGCGAGGTGATTTGGAGGAGTGGTCTGAGGTCATTTGGAAAATGAGGGAAATTTGTTCTAAATAGAATAAAAAATAAATGTTTTCTGTACATTTTCTAATTTTCTATTCAATTACAAGTATAATACAGGTATAAAGTGCTTTGAACCACTCTGAATGTCAGCACTTTTTCTGTCCGCCCTCAGATCTTATAAAACTGAGGCTAGAGGGCTGCAAATTGGTATGTTGATCATCCACCCTCCATTCATCAAACGTACCAAATTGCAGCCCTCTAGCCTTAGTAATTTTTACTTTATTTACGGTTAAAGTTAGCCATAATCGTGCTTCTGGCAACGATAGAGGACACGCCACCACATGGCCGTGGTTAAAGTTTCATGGGCCGCGGCTCATACAGCATTATACCGAGACCACCGAAAGACATATCTATTTTCGGTGGCCTTGATTATACGCTGTAGCGGCTGTACAGAAAACTCGATTGCGCCGAAAAACCTTCGGCGCATTTTTTACTTGTTTATATTTGTAAGGGGTTATTCATGCATCCTCATGTACTGTATATGTGCATATAAGTCAAATGTGTTCGTTTAGTCAATTTTAACCTTCACAAATATATTTCACATGGAATACTGTAGTATTACCTTTAAGTAAGTTGAAACACGTAAGGTAAACGAACTTTAATCCGGGTAATGAGAATCTGTTATCAGGTTTAAAACTAGGACGCATACTCTTTACGTTTTATGGCCACCTTTCTAGATCCGTCACTGAAAAGTACATAAGCTGAAGGGTTATGGAACTGATTGTATATGTGGCTGTATGTAAGTAGGTTTATTTGTTATTCACACACACACACACACACACACATATATAATAAATAAATAAATAAATAAATAAATAAATAAATAAATATATATATATATGTGTGTATGCATATACAGTATATATCAAGTATCAAGAGCCCACAAAAAAAGCCAAAATGTAGAAAATAAATGCTATATTTCAGATATCAAATTGTCTCTCTCCTCAGGCAAAGTAATGTATATGTATGTGTATGTGTGTGTATGAAAGTAAGTCCAATTTCCAAGTAGCCTTGCGCTGGCCGTGTTCCACCGACGCAACCAGATTTCGTCGGCCCCGTAGGAATAATTGAGTCAATTTCATTTTTGAATGGAGAATGTAATTACTTCGATATCCAACATCCCAGATACTGTACTTGGTAATTACACCTTGCCGGGGAATACGCGCTTTGAGAGTATAGTCTTGTCATTCGACAAATGAAATAACAAGTAAAATATGCGCCGAAGTTTCTTCGGCGCAATCGAGTTTTCTGTACAGCCGCTACAGCGTATAATCAACTCCACCGAAAATAGATCTATCTTTCGGTGGTCTCGGTATAATGCTGTATGAACCGCGGCGCATGAAAATTTAATTACGGCCTGGTGGTGGCCTATCCTATATCGTTGCCAGAAGCACGATTATGGCTAACTTTAACCTTAAATGAAATAAAAACTACTGAGGCTAGAGGGCTGCAACTTGGCATGTTTGATGATTGGAGGGTGGATGATCAACATGCCAATTTGTAGTCCTCTAGCCTCAGTAGTTTTTAAGATCTGAGGGCGAACAGAAAAAGCGCGGACAGAAAAAAGTGCGGACTGAATAAAGTTCAGACGGATAGACAAAGCCAGCACAATAGTTTTTTCTACAGGAAACCAAAAAGGCTATGTCACTCAGGCGTATCTTTCGTCTTCAAATTAAATAACGGGTTTAGTAATACTGGAATTTGTCATATAAAAAATGCAGACATACCTCCCATGGCTTATTTCTTCCTCATCAACAGAAACTGAATGAGTGGCCCGCTAAGAGCATATTAGGTTTACTGTGTTAGAAAACAATATCAGTCCTTTTAGTTTTCTGTAAAAGAAAACTATTGTGCCGGTTTTGTCTGTCCGTCCGCACTTTATTCTGTCCGCACTTTTTCTGTCCGTCCTAAGATTTTAAAATCTACTGAGGCTAAAGGTCTGCAATTGGTATGTTGGTCATCCGCCCTCCTATTATCAAACATACTAAATTGCAGCCTTCTAGCGTAAGCAGTTTTTTATTTTATTTAAGGTTACAGCTAGCCATAATCGTGCGTCTGGCAACGATACAGAACAGACCACCACCGGGACGCAATAAAAGTTTCATGGGCCACGGTTCATACAGTATTACACCGAGACCACCGAAAGATAGATCTACATTCGGTGGCCTTGATTGTACTCTGTAGTGGCTGTACAGAAAACTCGATTGCGCCGAAGAAACTTCGGCGCTTTTTTTTACTTATTCTCTTTCTTTGGAGCACGTGCAGGGTAGAACTGAGGGCGTGATGAAATGATATGATAAACTACAGTTAAGAGAGAGAGTTTGAGAGAATGAAACTCTGGAGGTCGAGGTATCACGTTTGAGAAGGCGCTACTGAATGGATGGATGGATGGATGGATGGATGGATGGATGTATGATATTTAGGGCAAAAGCCCAGGCACTGGAGCCAAGAAGGCCATTCAGCGCCGTAATGAAGAGAAAATAAATTATGTTAAAGTTATGAATTCATGCAGGAAATTATTAATAAATAAAATGAAGTGATGTGACCAATAAATAATGGTATGAAGTTTAATGAATGATGTGATATAAACATAATAAAAAATTTAATGCCATTAAAATTCTACGTGATGTAATACATATATTAAGAAATAAATTAAATATCGTTAAAAATTTTAACACATTTTAAAAAAGAGATGATGGTAGAAATATCTGCTTCATCTCCCAAAATATCAGACAGGGATTTACCCTGAAAATATCTTTCTCTTTGGTTAAAATATCTGGGGCAGACCACCAGAATGTGCTCCACTGTTAGTGTCTCGTCACAGTAAGCACACTCCGGAGGGCTGCTTCCTTCTAAAATAAACTGATGGGTTAAACGAGTGTGCCCAATCCTTAATTTGGTTAAAATAACCTCTGTTCGTCTGTTAAGCTGGAATGACGAAGACCACGGTAGTATATTATCCCTAATATTTCTATATTTCTTATTATTGGCAAGAAGAGGAGAGGTCCACCTTTCTTGCCATTTACTTAAAACATAAGATCTAATAGGACCTTTTAGGTCTGTATGAGGCACTTTTCTGAAAGAGGTGTCTGGTAAAATACTAGCAGCTTTCGCTTCCCTGTCTGCCATCTCGTTTCCGCGAATCCCCACGTGAGAAGGGACCCAATAGAAAGAGACTGATTTACGCCTACAATATATACGAAAAAGCCACTCCTGAACTGTTTAAATTAATGGATGAAAGCTATTAAATTTTTTAATAGCTTCTAAGGCACTTCTAGAGTCTGAGTATATGACAAAATCAGTCACTACTTTGAAAAACTAAATCTAGGGCAGAGACTACGGCTGTTAATTCGGCAGTAAATATTGATGCAGAGTTAGGTAATTTAGCTGTGTACGCTGTATCACCAAGGATAATAGCGCAGCCAACACCCCTATCTGACTTTGATCCATCTGTATAGATCTTTGTAAAATTAGCATGGGTAACATCGTGCTCTAAGAATTTTCCCCTAATCTCTTCTTCAGTGCAGTCCTTTTTGTTAAACAGTTTCTTACATACTGATGCTTCTGGAATAAGCCATGGAGGATTTACAGGATATTCTACTTCCAAGACTTTTTGGGATTTAAGATGATTATTCCTAACATCCTCATTCAGTCGAATTTGGAATAGTTTTGAAGCTCTTGTACCAGAAAAACTTCGAGAGTGTTTCCTTCAGTACTTGAAAGGAGGGAATTTTGGGAGCACTTTTCATTCTAGCCATGTATTGCAACCCTAGCTCTTGCCTTCTTACATCAAGGGGAAAATGATCTGTGTCGACATATATGCTTTCAATAGGCGAAGTTCTAAAAGCCCCTGAGCATATTCTCAACCCCATGTTGTGTACAACATCCAGTTCCTTTAGCTTGGTTTTACAGGCTGAGGAATAAATTTGACAGCCATAGTCTAGCTTAGATCGACACAGAGTGTCATATAGTCTCAGAAGGGATTTCTTATCAGCCCCCCAACTAAATCCAGAAACAACCTTTAAAATATTCATAGATTGTTTAACATTAAACTTAAGGGCATTTATGTGGCTAGCCCATGTCAATTTATGGTCAATAATCATCCCCAGAAATTTAACTTCACTTTCGTAAGGAAGGATGGACCCTTTTAAACTAAGTGTGGGAACCTCTTCCACACGCCGGCACCTGGTAAATCTTACTGCAACTGTTTTGGAAGAGGAGAATTTGAAACCATTCTCATCAGCCCACTTAGTAATGGCATTAATAGACCTTTGCAAATGTTTACATACAGACAAGGAATCATATCCTGTGCAGTATATTGCAAGGTCATCGACAAAAAGCGAGCATTTACCAGGGGGTGAGATTTTTTCAACCACACTATTTATTGCCACTGAAAAGAGTGTTACACTTAAAACGCTTCCTTGGGGAACTCCTTCCTCCTGCATAAAAGGTTGGGGGCGGGAGTTTCCCACTCTTACCTTAAAAAGTCTGTCTGTTAAAAAGGAATATATAAACCTGATCATTCTTCCACATATGCCCATCCTGTGCAATTGTTTCATGATGGCAATTCTCTAGGTAGTGTCATATGCTTTCTCTAAGTCAAAAAATATGCCAATGGTCTGACATTGTTTGGCGAATCCTTGCTGGATTCGGTTGGTCAGCCTCAGCAAGGGATCAAGGGTGGAGCGGTTTTTTCTGAAACCAAATTGAAATGGCGATAGTAATCCACTGGTTTCCAGGTGCCAAACTAGTCTGGTATTTATCATTTTCTCCATCAGCTTACATACACAGCTGGTAAGAGCTATTGGTCTATAGCTGGTGGCTTGGGAAGCATCTTTGTTAGGCTTTTTAATAGGGACAATTATGGACATTTTCCAGTCCTTCGGTAAAATTCCAGTTTCCCATATTTTGTTTATAATCTTGAGTAAATATTTTTTGGCATCATCTGGGAGGTGTTTCAGCATTTCATATATGATTGTATCCTCACCTGGAGCTGTGGATTCACTTGAGGAGAGCGCCTCACGAAGTTCTCTTAGGGAAAATTTGTAGTTGTATGGTTCCGACTTTCCCGAATCAAACCTCAGACACATTTCAGAATTCCTAATTCTTTGAAATTCTGGAGAATAATTGTTAGGGCTGGAAACTTTAGAAAAGTGTTTTCCTAGCTCACTGGCAACTTCAGTGGGCTCTGTGACTAGACTGTCATTTATTTTTAATGAGGGTAATGGTGACGCAACAAATTTTCCACTCAGTTTCCTTATTTTGCGCCACACCACTCTTAGTGGGGTCTTGGAGTTTATTCCATTAATATAGTAAAGCCAACATTCTCTTTTGGCTTTCTTATAAAAGCGCCGCTGCTTGGCTAAAGCACGTTTGTAGATTAATTTAGACTGAGGGGAGCCACTAGTTTTGTAACGTCTGTAGCACTTCCTAGTCACTTTTCTCAGAATACCACGTCTTATTCCACCAGGGAACTGCAGGTCTACGAGGTTTGCCTTTTGTTTTTGGAATCGAGCCTTCAGCACTCTTCAAAGTAGATTCAATAAAGTAATCATAGGCATCTAGATGAGAATGAAAGGACTCAAACTCCCTTTCTAGATTGACACCCTTTCTGAATTTATCCCAGTCTGCATCCTCTACCTTCCACTTAGGTAAAACTTCAGATGGAGCATTCGCAGCATATTTCAAATGGATCGGGTAGTGATCACTTCCACTTAAATCTTCATTAACAGACCAATTAAAATCAAGGTGGATACTAGTTGAAGAAATACTAAGGTCCAGTGCAGAGAAATGATTATCGTGAATGTTGTGGAAAGTCATTGACCCATTATTATATAGGGTAACATCATTCCTGTCAATAAGGTCTTCGATTAATTTCCCTTTACTATCTAAAAACTGACTTCCCACAGGGGTTGTGGGCATTAAAATCACCTAGAGAAGTAAAAGATCTGGAAGTTGGTCAATTAACGACTGAATATCTCCAATGTTAAAAGCAAGGTCTGGTGGAAGGTATAAGGAGCAGATTGTTATCCTCTTTTCCAAAATGACTGAAATAGCGACAGCTTGTAGTGTTGTATTTAATTGTATTGTGGAGTGCTGTAGAGATTTATTAATAATAATTGCAGCACCTCCATCGGCACGATCACCAGTTGGGGGATATGATTTAAATATTGAATAATTTAGTCAAGGATTATAAGCAGAGTTGCCTAACATTGTTTCCTGTAGGCATATAATCCCTGGATTGAATTTATGCATTAAAACTTTAAGGTCTTCTGTACGGACTCCGAGACCTTTACAGTTCCACTGAAGGATATCGAGCAAGAGTGCTAAGGTGGTAAAATGTGCTACTTCCCACTCCTTGGAGGGGAAGTACTGTTCCTAAGGTGGAGCGGGAAATTCTCCTTTATAAGAGGTTGTTTTCTTAATACTTTTTCATCTGAATTGGAGTTCAGGGTCTTTGGTTGATCTTCATATTTTTTATTATTGACCTGATGTTCAGAATTATTACTGTGATTCTGTGCACCACTAATCCTATTTGTCTTAGGGCGGCAAGACTGAATTGAACTCGGATGTTTTTGTTCTGAATCTACTTTTGGAACCACCTTTCTAGGAGGAGAGATCTCCTCCAAAACACTGTACCCATTTGAAGTTTTTATTATAAAGTTATCATTATTTGGGGAAGTATTTCTTGTGCGCTTCTTGGTGGTTGCAATTGTAGCTTTATTATTATTTTTGTTTGTGGCTGTGACGACTGATGGCTCTGGACTGCGATTGTTCCTTTAGCTTATTTTTGTTTGAAGTATTTTCAGAACATTTTCCTGAAATATTAGTTGATTTTGGCACCCTTATTTTTGAAGATGAATCGACAGCTGTGGATGTGGAGGTGGAAGATAAATTTTCTGTGCTTTTGGAAGTACAATGTTTGGTACTGGACTCCAAAGCACTTGCCGACGAAAGTTTCTGACCAGTTTGGAGATTTTCATTATTATTTATAGTTCGAGAAATAGGAGGTTTGTGATATCTTCCATCAGACACAGTTATTGGTGGCCTTACATTGCTGGAAGTTTTCATAAGTTTTATTACAGAAGCATACGTAGAGTTGGCACTTTTGTTTGCCCCCATTACCGTGCGCTTTGCTTCACTAATGCTGATATGTTCGTTATCTGCCACAGCCAACACTTCTTATTCAAATTTATATCTGGGACAAGCCCTAGAGTTTGGAGTGTGATCACCTGCCATTACAAAAAAAAACAGTATCGGGCTACTTTGCAATCATCAAAATTATCGTGCTCTGCAGAGCACACAGGACATTTTTTATTGTTATCGCAAGAGTTTTGAATGTGGCCATATTCAAAGCATTTGCGACACTGTCTAGGACTTCTTTTATATTTTTAACCTGCATCCTCTCATGGCCAACAATGATGGTACCAGGTAGGTAATTGGAGGAGAAGGTTAAAAGGATAGATGCATCACCACCCAGTTTTTTTACATGAGATACACAAGGAGGGCATCGATGGAGAATCTTCTCCTCTTTAAAAACATGCAAATCTTTTGAGTAAACTACTCCTTTCAGTGTATTAAAGAATCTGTGAGATGAAATAGATTCAATATTTCCACTTTCAGGAGGTTTAAAGTTAGATAGCAGAACTGCTTGAGTCTCGTTACCAGCTTTTATTAGAAGGTTCTTTCCATAGCGTTTTAAATTTCCAATGGGAATGGAACCAACCTTGCTCTCAATGCATTCAGCGGCTTTTATTAAATTTTTCCCTCCTTCCTTGGAGATAGCAACGTGCCATAAAGAGGGGGGAAGAGCTCTGGTACACGGGGCTGGTCCATGTTCTTCAGTCTTTGGAATAAAGTCAAATGGCTCATCATTTAAGTTTTTCACAGAAAACAGTTTTCGTGCTGAGAACCGAGTCATTGAGAATGTGGCCATGGAGTCTTTGTTGTGCCTCACTAAATTTCCAAGGGAGAGGAAAATTTAATAAAAGCAGAAAATGACTGCATATCTTTTTCTAGGATTAATTTAATTCTTTCCACTTTTCCAAATTGTTTTACTACACTGTATAAACATTCATAATCTAATGACAAGCTTTACATTAGTGCAATAAAGGACCCTATTATTCGAATCAAATCCACCAGATTTATTAACAACCTGGTGTCTCAGTGTTTGGTTCTGTCCAACAGCCAAGCTCGTATCCATGTTCATGCCAAACAGCAAGTCGTTGCCAGTGCCGTTAAGTCGTCGGATCCAGGGGAGGGAGAACTAATAGCCAAATCCATAAATTTTAACCAGTTCACATGCAAAAAGTCCAAAAGGTTCACACCTGACACCCAAGAGCCCTGCACAAACCCCGACAGCATATCAAAATGGCAAACTGGGCAGCTCTGCACTGCCCAGCTTTCCCCACCCCAACACACTCCCAAAGCCCGCGAAGAGACCCCAAGATGTCAAGCATGCACACATCAGACCACCACACACAAACTGGCTCATCCACCCATCCAAAACAGCTTGGTTATATCAAGAAAGTATCGTAGATCAGTCAGGTATTCGCATTCTCCACCAATGGCACAAGTGAGAGTTGACTTTTCAACAGTCCACCCCATACCCTACCCTTTCAGGATAGCACCAGTACGCTTGCAGTGGCCCAGGTATAAGCCAATCCGCCTGCTGGGAGTTCTGCCCCCACTAATGGGGACTGACTCCCCCACTGCCCAACCATACTGGTGGGCTTCCGGACAAAAAGCCAGGAGTCCCACCTCCAAAAACCAGCCCCCTGATTCCGATGGGCTGACCCCAGAAATGGTTCCGCCCTCAAGATAGCAAATGGGGAAAATCCCATCACCATCTCTTAGGTCCAAACTATCTCAAGGTGGTGACTCAGCCACCACAACTCCCACCCACAATTAGCTTCGAATGCGAACCCCTTCCAAAAAACGATCCCTTCTCAGACTCACCTAAGCAGTAAAATTTTGCGAATGTGGAAATGTCCACGCCATTTAAACCAAAAACTATGTAGGATGATTCGTCAGGACCCGGGCCCAAAGGCCAGGGTCCCTTAGCCCCTCACCTCGTCAAGGCGTCCTACTCGAGGGGCGCTACTGAATGGGGACTGGGAAATGTTTTTTGCTTCTTTTCCTCTCTCTCTCTCTCTCTCTCTCTCTCTCTCTCTCTCTCTCTCTCTCTCTATATATATATATATATATATATATATATATATATATATATATATATATATATATATATATATTTTTTTTTTTTTTTATATTTTTTTTTTTTTTTTTTTTTTTTTTTTTTTTTTTGAGAATTACTGACGGCGTTGATAACTGCCACGAGAGTTTATAGATCTGTTTCCTGAGGTGAGAGTTACTCATATTAGCGTAATTTCTGAGATGTGAACGATACCGATATTATTTTGATGGATATTATGATTAAAAATGTCTCTCATGTTTCAAGTACATTTTATTCATACAGTATTCAGGTATATAATATAAAGTAATCTGATGGAAATTATGACTGAAAAGGTGGTCTCAGTTTTAAGTATACTTCAGTTATACAGTTTACAAGTATACAGTGCACAGTAAAAAGGTATTTCTGTGAGAAATTCGTGTCCAGTAACAAAAACACATTCTTCGTGTCTGTCTTCAATGGTTAAGAAAAAAGCGACTTTATAAAAACAAGTTTAAGTGAATAATAAACACAAAACAAGACCTTACGCCCTTCACTAAGGTCTCTTCAGCAGTTTTATATTTATTATCCACTGTTTTACATCTATTATTCACTTAAATTTTGTTTCCTACAGTGGCGTTTTTCTTAGACATTCATATAATACGAGTCTTGTAATTATACCAATAACATTTGCCAGAAATGTTTATGTAAAAAGTTTATGATAAAATACCTGTAACTGTGAGATACCTCTGAAAAAAAACTGTCCTCCACATTTGACAGAGGCATAAGTCTGATTCGGAAATACTGCTTTCATTTTATCATCCCGCACCACCACACGCGAACTCTGGACGCAGGAAAGCTGTCGGGGAAAATGTACCGAGGCTTTTGAAGATTGAGCTGTAACATGCAAACGCTTCCCGTGAACGTTTTCAGGCGTAAGTCAGCCAGGCATTGTGTGGGACAGGCGGACTGGCATCAAAGAAACGGCGTCATACGAACCCGCGATGCTATTTTGCTTTGTGTCTCTTGTTAAGGATATAAATTTCAGAACGTTGTAAAGACGTACTTTGTAAATCTTCGTCGGAATTCATTCCGGTTTTGTTTATGTCTTCCCGTGACGGAAAATCTTTTGTATACGAGATGAAAGAAGTAATACTGGATATATATGTGTGTATGTATGCATGTTATGTGCATATAGGTACGTGTGTGTGTGCGTGTGTGTGTGTGTACGTACAACTGCTGCCGTTTTTGAAGTAAGGACAAACAGAAATGCATTAAAAACATGCCCGTGTCAGTTGTATGTTAACCTTAAGAACTGAGAAATTGCCTACTTTTTAACCTATTAGTTAATAAGAACAACAGAGAGAGAGAGAGAGAGAGAGAGAGAGAGAGAGAGAGAGAGAGAGAGAGAGAGAGAGAGAGAGAGAGAGAGTAAATGATGGTCTTTTGTGAAAAAAATCTGCCAAATTTAGTTACGAGTTCTTCTCCAACCATCAAACGTGAAAAGCAAATATCCTTCTGCATCATTCAAAAGGCAATTAACAAGAGATATGACGCATTCATATTTCGCCTGTATCATACTGATTGAACAATTCCATTCAGACGAACAATTACAAGAAACGCAGAGATAATTACCAACTTTATTCCAAATTAATGGCGAATCACAATGTACATTAATTACCTCTATTTGATGGCACTTCATGCAAGGACACGAGAAAGAATCATGTGATTGTTTTGATCCCAAGAAACAATTACCCGTGTTATTTTTTCTTTATATTCTCGTTTTACAGTAATTGGGCCTTTGTTTTGACGCTATTGTACTATGAGTACTTCGTTTCATATATTTACACCCATGAAAATTACTTAGTTGTTCCTTTTATTATTTTCTAGTTCTTGCTGGGTGAGCGGGTTCCGTTCTCAGCTACCACTCTGTTGGTCGCGAGTTCGAATCTCCGACCGGCCAGTGAAGAACAAGAGGAATTTGTTTCTGGTGATAGAAATTCATTTCTCGCTATAATGTGGTTCGGATTCCACAATAAGCTGTAGGTCCAGTTGCTAGGTAACCACTTGGTTCTTAGCCACGTAAAAATAAATCTAATCCTTCGGGCCAGCCCTAGGAGAGCTGTTAATCAGCTCAGTGGTCTGGTTAAACTAAGATGTACTTAAACCTTTATCTGGTTCTCGCTTAACAGTTATTGGGTCTTTGTTTTCCAATGACTGTACTTTGAATACTCCATTTCATGTATTTACGCCCAGAGTTGAATACAGAATATAGGCCCAAAACCCAAGCAATGGGGCTTATGAGGTCATTCAGCGCTATAGAATTTAGGCCCACAGCCCATGCAATGGGGCTTATGAGGTCATTCAGCGCTATAGAATTTCGGCCCACAGCCCAAGCAATGGGGCTTATGAGGTCATTCAGCGCTGAAACGGAAACTGACCGTAAAAGTTTGAAAGGTGTAACTGGAGGAAAACCTCGCAGTTGCACTGTGAATCAATTGTTAGTAGAGGGTGGAAAGTAAGATGGAAGAAAGAGAATATGAACGGAGTTACAGTAAAAGAAATAAAAGGGGTTGCAGCTAGGGGCCGAAGGGACGCTGCAAAGAAACTTAAGTAATGCCTACAGTGTACCGCATGAGGTGCACAGACGGCACTAACCCCCTACGGGGTGTTTACACCCAGAGAATGTCTACTAATTGTCCCTCTTCTCTTTTCTTTCTAATTTTCGATATACAGTACTTAATATGAATATACTTTCATTAGCTCATTTAACGTAGTTCTACCTCAAGAATATCTTCTTCCATAACTTCCTTCGTGATCAAGCTTCCCCAAATACTTATTTAAGTTTTGGCAAACACATCGTTCTGTTTTTTACTTGGCTTTTGCTGAAATAAATTTTATTATTATTATTATTATTATTACAAGGTGCTCATTTTAAGTATCGTCATGTACTGATAAATATACAGTACTACTGATTTACTTAACCTAAGGTACATATTTTAAATATCTTCACTCATTGACGACTGCGCAGTAATACTCACCAAACTAATTAGGTACTTGTACAACACAAAGCTTAACGATGCACTATCTGTCAAGAGAGCTGCCTAATCACAGAAGTTTGGTCCTCCTGATTAGCTCCACGTAGTTCGACGGGAGAGAGAGAGAGAGAGAGAGAGAGAGAGAGAGAGAGAGAGAGAGAGAGAGAGAGAGAGAGAGAGCTCACGCTTCCCTGAAACCAGGTCTCGACAATCTTTTGGAAATAACAAGTAATCGAGACACACACACACACACACAGAGAGAGAGAGAGAGAGAGAGAGAGAGAGAGAGAGAGAGAGAGAGAGAGAGAGAGAGAGACTTAAACAATTGACTCTGCCCTAAAACCATATCTCCACAATATTATGGCCGTGACGAGCAATACAGAGAGAGAGATTTAAACAACTGACTCTACCCTAAAACCATATCTCCACCATCTTATGGACGTGGCGAGCAATCGTGAGAGAGAGAGAGAGAGAGAGAGAGAGAGAGAGAGAGAGAGAGAGAGAGAGAGAGAGAGAGAGAAATTTAAACTGTCTCTGCCCCAAAACAATTTCCACAATCTTATGGACGTGACGAGCAATCGCGAGAGAGAGAGAGAGAGAGAGAGAGAGAGAGAGAGAGAGAGAGAGAGAGAGAGAGAGATTTAAACAAATGACTCTGCCCTAAAACCATATCTCCACAATCTTATCGACATGTCGAGCAATCGAGAGAGAGAGAGAGAGAGAGAGAGAGAGAGAGAGAGAGAGAGAGAGGATATGATGGAATAGGATCAGAAACCTCCGTGTGTTCTTGAGCCTAATTGGGCTTCATTAGGAAACTTCTCGCGTCCTCACTGAACACTGATTCGTACCAAACGCTGATTGTAAACTGGTCGAATGAAGACCAGAGTCTTTGGAAGCTTGAATTTCAAGTCAATGGCCCCTTTGGTGGGCTTGTTCTATATGAAGAGGGTTCATCTTCTCAATAATATAATATATAATAATACTTTGTTGTTTATATTTTATTATTAAGTAGTATATAATTATGGATTTTTGTGGTTCCAAGAATATATCTCATTTGTAAATTCTATTATTCTTTTGTGTTATGTTGATTTTGTGAATAAAATATACCTTTTTTATGTACAGATGCTATATATATATATATATATATATATATATATATATATATATATATATATATATATATATATATATATATATATATATATATATGCACACACACATATATACATATATGGCTTACTACGATGGCACGTTATTAAAGTATATTGCGAAGAGTATTCTGTGCGCCATAGTAAGTATGGTGCCTCTCTCTCTCTCTCTCTCTCTCTCTCTCTCTATCAAACTTTTGGTAGGGTGGAAACGCTAATTAAAAAATGAAGTTCGTTATTATATTTCAAATCTGTCAACCAACATTTAAAAATTATATACTAAAACTATATCAAACTAAAACTAACTCTCTCTCTCTCTCTCTCTCTCTCTCTCTCTCTCTCTCTCTCTCTCTCTCTCTCTCAAAAACCTTTGGTAGGGTGGAAACACTAATTAAAAAATGAAGTTCGTCGCTGCATTTCAAATCTTTGCAACATGAAAAACATATTTTACACGTAAATCATATCAAACTGAATCTCTCTCTCTCTCTCTCTCTCTATCAAAACTTTTGGTAGGGTGGAAACGCTAATTAAAAACTTGTGTCGTTACGAGACAGTGATTTTTTCTTCTTTTTTTTTTTTTTTACTGGCAAGATTTTTTTTACTAGCAAGATCTTTTCTTTTCTTTTTCTTTTACTGGCAAGATTTTTCTTTTCTTTTTCTTTTACTGGCAAGATTTTTTTCTTTTTTTTCTGGCAAGATTTTTTTTTTTACTTGCAAGATTTTTATCTTTTCTTTTTTTTGTACTGGCAAGATTTTTTCTTTTCTTTTTTTTTTTACTGGCAAGATTTTTTTTTTTTTTTAACGGGCAAGATTTTTTCTTTCCTTCCTCCTCTCTCTGAGCAAGATGGCAAATAGTCTGAGCCTACAGGACAGGAAGGACTAAAAACCCTGGTCCATTGGAGAGCCACTTTTCTTCGCAAATATTAGTTTTGGGAAGAAAAAGATAACTGAATACTTTTTCTTCTTGGCGCTATGAACCACTTATTATTGAATTCATTATCATTACTGTTTACTGTGCAATTAGAACCTCTAAAGGTGAAGTGAAGATGCAATGTATTAATACACTAAAACAATTCAACGCGTACGTTACCAATTTATTTATATTTTTATCTTTTTACTTAATTCATATTTGCATATATATACATATATTTATATATACATATACATACACACATACATACATACATACATATATAGACTATACAAATTTCTGACTCACATCAGGATCGAACCCAGGTCTTTCAAATGAAAGACCAGACCAGAGCGCTACCAACCAGGCCACACAAGTCATAAAAGAAGTTGGAACCTGCGCACAACTGTACCCAAGGAATTACCTGGGTAGAGTTCCACACGTAATTATGTGTTGATATTTGTACCTATACTATATATACATATACATAGTGTCTGCGTGGAATCGAAATATCATAGTAGCTTAGCAGTTCATAATTTTCAATTTTATTTCCTTTACAAATTAGCACAATTTTTTTTTCATTCTACTGGCAATTGGAAGATCATGGCTCCAGCCATGGACTCCCCACAGAAGGATGTAAACCAAACCAAAACTGACCGAATGCTAATTTGAAAGTGTCTCTGGAATTCGTACCAGGATGACGCATGGCTGTGCCATTTTGAAATGTGGGGCCAATTCTTCAGGGCTGAGACAGAATTTACCCAATCTATAACAATTTCTGCCAGCGTTTCCGCAGCCAAGACAGCTGGGTGTTTTACGAGTCTCTTATGATGAGATTTTTTGGACTGTTCTGAAACCCCCCACCTCCCCTCCACCCACCCCCACCTCCCAAGAACGGCGTGTACAACATAAAGAAAAAAAAAAAACAGAACAGAAGATTCCCTTTTGAAGGATTATTTATTATTTATCTTCCTCCGAGTAAAATTGAAGACAGAAATCGAATGACGAGGTCAAAGTTAAACCATGGACGTATTTCTTTTGCTATTAAAAACCAAACAAACAAACACACAAACACACACACACACATACACACACACACACAACGTTTCCCTTTTAAAAGACAAGCATGGTTCTTGCACTGCTGTTTTCCTTTTCTTTCATTATAATTAACTTGGAAGGTCAAAGGATTTCCCTCTCTCACTTAAGTAACCCAAACGTTTTCCGTAGCATCATATGAGAAACGTTGGTAAACATCGAGAGCTTGGAGGATATATCTATTCTCAAGACGGAATGATGGATCATCTTGGGAGTGTCATATCAGCGTGGGAGAAACGGTTTCAAGTAAAAACAAGTAAAAATTGCGCCGGATTTTCTTCTGCGCAATCGAGTTTTCTGTACAGCCGCTACAGCGTATAATGAAGGCCACTGAAAATAGATCTATCTTTCGGTGGTCTCGGTATAATGCTGTATGAGCCGCAGCCCATGAAACTTTAACAACTGGCCGGTATTGGCCTGTCCCATATCGTTGCCAAATACACGATTATGGCTAACTTTAACTTTAAATAAATAAAAACTACTGAGGAGGCTAGAGGGCTGCAATTTGGTATGTTTGATGATTGGAGGGTGGATGATCAACATTCCAATTTGCAGCCCTCTAGTCTCAGTAGTTGTTAAGATCTTAGGGCGGACAGAAAAAGTGCGGACAGAATAAAATGTGGACGGACAGACAAAGCAGGCACAACAGTTTTCTTTTAAGGAAAACAAATAAAAATGAAAGAAATGAAATTGACGTTTCCAAAAAATCACGCCACTCAATTACAGAGCCCCGAATTGAGACAGGTAAAACAAAAATATTAACACCCAGAAACCCCAATATAGCTTATAAAGGCTGCACAGCCGCATTTCCCAGACTTAATTATTTTGGCTGTTTATACCCTGGTAATCGCACTGAACTAACTATATTTGCTCCTGTGATGAAAAACGCCGAGTGTAATGCGCACGGTGATCTGGATGAGTTTATTTTGCTGTGTGACGCCCAAAACCTTATATGTTAATGTCAAATGTCAAATTCTAATTACTTAACCCCCACCCCCTAAAACCCCAACCCCAAAGCCTGAGCTGGCTCTAATAGCCAATTAGTTCGTTCGGAATAAGGACAGGAAATGATGTTTGTCGATATTTGTGCATGAGACTCAATCTCACTCACTCACAGAACAGGTCAGGCAGAAGTAAATTAAAAATATCATTATGAAAACATTTGAGAAATTTGGAATATTTTCCATACTTTGACGAAATTTAGCAACGGTGCTTTTATGTGACTTCCTAATTATTATTATTATTATTATTATTATTATTATTATTATTATTATTATTATTATTATTATTATTGCTAAGAAATTCACAATCTCGTGAAAAACAATCTGCGTAATAAATATCCACAATTATATAGTAAACTATAGTTTACTATATAACTGTGGATTTTTATTACACAGTATTATTATTATTATTGTTATTATTATTATTATTATTATTATTATTATTATTATTATTATTATTATTATTATTATTATTATTATCTGTCAGAAGATGGACCCATTCATATGGAAAAACCCACTGGGACCATTAAAATATAAATTAACAAATAAATCAATAAATCGATAAAAATGTAAATAAAGCACTAAAATACAAGGAGAATTGTTTTTGGGTAGTAATGCATTGCACCTCTGCTCAACATTTGAGGTTTTAATTGCACAACATCCGGAGGTATTCTATTTCAGGGAAGATATCAAACAGACAGAATTTGCTAAATGAAACTTCACTATGACAAGAATGAAAAAAAAAAACATTTTATCTTGTAATGAATATTCTGCGATCTGTTGGGACATGCAGAACTTCTTATAACACAAATCAAGAAGGTATTTTTTTGAGACAAGGTTCATTTATGGAAATGAAATTAAAACTGACATATACAGTATATATATATATATGTATATATATATATATATATATATATATATATATATATATATATAATGTATATATATATATATATAATGAAACATTATCAATTGCCATAATTACAGAAGCAAAAAATATAAAACTCACATTATGCACCTCAATAATATTAACAATCACATTACTACTGACATGTGTATTTATTAATACCCCTAGGTGTGTGTACATTGTGTATGTGTGTGCGTGTATATATATATATATATATATATATATATATATATTTACACTATATAATACATATATTTACTATATATATATATATATATATATATATATATATATATATATATATAACTGCCATTAGCAGTTGGGCAATTAAAGAAAAACCGAGAAGCATCACAAATTTCGCGGATGGTTCCACCTTGGCGTGTTATTGACTCTTTTGTCTGCGAAAGTTCAGAGTTCTCGGAAAGTTCTTTGCAGAAAGTTTTGCCTTTTAACAATTGCGAGAAAACTTTTCTCATTTAAGGGACCAAGCAATTCTCAGCTGTTCCGAGATGTTAAGTTGATTCTTTTACGTCTTTGTTCCTTCTTCGTATCCGAATGGGTCTGAAGAGTGAGCGTATCTGACAAGGATACGGTTTTATGCATTTCTTTTCTAAATAATTCCCAAATATCCAATTTGAGAATAACTGATGAATTATTATTGAATTCTCGCGCTGATATTGAAAGATGAGGACATCAGGAGACAGCAAGGTTTAGCTGCCAGTCTTAAGCGAAGCACAATCATGACATATTCAAAGTGAGTCACTTAATAATATTTTTAGAATCGACGTAAACCTGCAACTGGGAAAATCCGCATGACTCCATTCGGCTATCTACTGAATTTTGTACACCGACCTGAAACGTTATTTTATCATGCGGCTGCACTCTACCCTGGCTGAGAGAGAGAGAGAGAGAGAGAGAGAGAGAGAGAGAGAGAGAGAGAGAGAGAGAGAGAGAGCATTGGTTTCTACAGCACAAATAGTATTTACTTCATCCAAAATCTCATTACTGCTGCTCTCTCCCTATCCAAGAGAGAGAGAGAGAGGATTGGTTTTTAAAGCACAAAAAGTATTTATTTCGTCCAAAATCTCATTACAGCTGCTCTCTCCCTAGAGAGAGAGAGAGAGAGAGAGAGAGAGAGAGAGAGAGAGAGAGAGAGAGAGAGAGAGAGAGAGAGAGAGAGAGAGAGAGACTGGTTTCGTCGAAAATCGCATCAGTAAACTGACAAATGAAACTTTCTCAGAAGCGAAACTGAATCTTTTGAGATATACTTTGTAAATACAGTGAAGTAATTATGAACCGCCATTACCTCTTGCAATGAGATTATGATTTTCAGCGCAAAAAGGAGTTTCCTTTGTTCGGTGAGAATTTAAATTAGATTAGACAAGCGCACTTGCGTAATATTTGCTCCTCTTTGTTTTACCTGCATTAAATGCTCTTGCAGAATTCCTATTAAAATTTACTGTATTTCGTTATTATTATTATTATTATTATTATTATTATTATATTATTATTATTTATTATTATTATTATTATTATTATTATTTATTAATTAATTAATTAAGATAAAAAAAATACTCTCATTCATCTTTCTGTTTACTGGAGTGAAAACTTACATCATTTACAAATATTTTCATTTATGATTATATCAAAATTGTACATGGTCATTGCAGTTTTTTTTATGAAGTAATTCTACTCTGGAAATTTATGGTGTTACTGTTATTGCTTAAGAAGGAATTTTCATTTTTATTATCGATGTAATGAGGCAAGTCAGAAAATAATATTCGGTTATTTGTGTTTTCACGTCGCTTTATGATATATATATATATATATATATATATATATATATATATATATATATATATATATATATATATATATATATATATGTATATACATATATAATATATATATAACTGGATCTATATCTTTCAACACAAAGTTTTTTTATTCATTAAGAAAAGGAATGTTGTAGCTTGTACAACCCTCCACTATTCTGAGGGATAAAAAGTGTACACTAACGTCTTAACCCACTCTCTCTCTCTCTCTCTCTCTCTCTCTCTCTCTCTCTCCTTTTACCAAGGTCAATTATAAAGACCCGCCTTATTTTCGGAAATGTAATTATTCAGAGGAACTCGCTTGGGCAAGTATTATCGAGGGCAGGAATCCCCAGCCTAGCGTTCCTTCATCCCCTTTCCCCGAAAATGTAATTTAGACTTGGTAATTGGATTCCAGAAAGACCAGTGGGACTGATTTTTTTCTCTTTTTTTCTTTTCATTCAAAAAATGTCCTTTTTATTTATATTGCAGGGTTCTGCGACTATGTAGTGGTTTGGATGGGGATATGATCTACAGTTTGCATTCCACGACTGAGTTGCGAGTTGTCGAGGCTTTGCAATGGTTTATTAAAGTTTGGTCCATTTATCCTGTCCTTTGGGCTATTATTATTATTATTATTATTATTATTATTATTATTATTATTATTATTATTATTATTATTATTACTCGTTGTGCTTGACCTTTCCGTAGGGGCCTTTCATGTAAAAACAACTTCTAGTCATGAAAACTAAAAATTATTATTATTATTATTATTATTATTATTATTATTATTATTATTATTATTATTATTATTATTATTATTATTATTATTATTGCTGCTGTGCTTGACCTTTCATGTAAGAAAACTTCTAGTTATGAAAACTAAAAACTGTTGTTATTATTATTATTATTATTATTATTACTCAGAAGATGAGCCCTGTTCATATGCAACTAGCCCACAGCGGCCACTGACCTGAAATTCAAGCTCCCAAATAATTTGAATCTTGTCTCTGGAAGAACTTACGGACCGTGAATAATTTTATTTGAATCTCAAAGTAGGCTATGAATATTCCCATATACATTTATTGAATCCGCTTTCGTCTGTATCCTGATTCCTGTAATTTAATGAATGTGATTACTTCTGATGCAAATCGTTGATTGAACAAACCTCAATCATCTCTTTCACTTGCGCGTTTCTATTTCCATTCGATAACTATTATTTTAGCTAATAACTCTGGTTAAATCATAATTATCTATTAATTCAGTTCATAACCCAAGTTAAATCATAGCTATCAGTTATTTAAGTTCATCATAACTCAAGTTAAATCATAATTATATATATTATTTTAGTTCACACATCAAGTTAAATCAAAACTATCTATTATTTTAGTTCGTAACTCAAGTTGAATCACAATTATATATATTATTTTAGTTCATAACTCCAGTTAAATCACAATTATCTATTACTTTAGCTCATAACTCATGTTAAATCATAACTATCTATTATTTTAGTTCATAACTCAAGTTAAATCTTAGCTGTCTATTATTTTAGTCCATAACTCAAGTTAAATTTTAACTATTTATTATTTTAGTTCATAACTCAAGTTAAATCATAGCTATCCATCATTTTAGTTCATAACTCAAGTTAAATCATCATCATATATTATTTTAGCCCATAACTCAAGATAAATCATAATGATCTATAATTCTAGTTCATAACTCATCTGAAATCATAACTATCCATCATTTTAGTTCATAACTCTAGTTTAATCATTATTATCTATTATTTTAGTCAATAACTCAAGTTAAATCATAATTATCTACAATTCTAGTTCATAACTCAAGTTGAATCATCATCAAGTTTAATCATTATGTTACTAGTATCACTGCAGTGGCATTTATCATATTTTCCAATCAATAAAAATTTGAACACATCCAAGAGTTTGTTCCTTTACAAAATATGAAGAAAACAATTAAGAAAATTTCACCCCTTTAAAAGCACGTAATGGAAATTCAATTCTCCAACTCCCCGGCGCATTTTTCCCCGCTTCCTTGTTAGACAGTCAGGAAGAGGAAACTTCATAATTTTACGAAAAACGACACGTAATTCACGAGGCAATTATGGAAGATCAAGGTTCCTCATTATAATGTCCGGATTTTGTAAAATGGCGAAAAATTAGTCAGCGAGATGTGCAAAAATAGAGAGCTTGACTTATTTCTGTTTGATCAGTTTAGTTTTCTGAAAAGAAAACAATTGTGCCGGTTTTATCTGTCCGTCCGCACTTTTTTTCCCCCTCACTTTTTCTGTCCGCCCTTAGATCTTAAAAACTACTGAGGCTAGAGGGCTGCAAATTGGTATGTTGATCAGCCACCCTCCAATCACCATACATACCAAACTGCAGCCCTCTAGCCTCAGTAGTTTTTATTTTAATTAAGGTTAAATTTAGCTATAATCGTGCATCTGGCAAAGATATAGGCCAAGCCACCATCGAGCCGTGGTTAAAATTTCAAGGGCCGCGGCTCATACAGCATTGCACCGGGACCACCGAAAGATAGATCTATTTTCGGTGGCCTTGATTATACGATGTACAGAAAACTCGATTGCGCCGAAGAAACTTTGACGCATTTTTTATTTGCTTGGTTTGGAATAAGTTTTCTGCTTAAATGAAAACATTTTATTTTTTGTGTATGCATACACGCACAAATCCATAGTCAACAATTATTAACCTACAGTTATCACTTAATATCGAGCGCACTATATCCTGGGCGTACCTTACAATCAGTGGAATTTTAATCGTTGAGTGTAACTGCCCTGGCCAGGATTCGAACCTGGGCCATTTGTTTCCTTCGATATACAACTTGAATAAACACTCGGAAAACATTCCAATAATGCAAATGTTGAATTCAGCGCCTGAATTTGTCATGCAATTTTCGGTCAATTACTGGAACATGTTTAATCTTCACATCATTTTTGGCCCTAAATATTCGTTGATGATATAAGTGAATTTGATGGAAGAATCAACATTTAAATCTCTCTCTCTCTCTCTCTCTCTCTCTCTCTCTCTCTCTCTCTCTCTCTCTCTCTCTCTCTCTCTCTCTCTCTCTCCTGTACTAGGATATTCAACTCTGGGGTCTTTTACAAATTTGACAAATTAACTGTCATATTAAAATGTACAATTAAAAAAAATAAATCTTGTAAATTAAATTCTCAATTTAAATTACTATTTAAAATAAAAAAAATTCAAATTAAACTCTTATATTAAATAACAGCATTCAAAATGAAATTTAAAAAAATTCTAAATTAAACCCTCTTATCAAACGACAGTATTCAAAATTCTTTAAAAAATAAAAGTTTCTCATGACTTCGATGAAAGAAAAGTGCTTTCGTGAAGGAACGACTGAAGTGAAGGAACGACTGAAGTGAAGTCATGACTGAAGTGAAGTCACCACTGAAGTGAAGTCACTTCTCCCCGCGTTCCCACCTATTATGCAGAAAATGCAATTCTGACTTCGGTAACTGGGTTAGTGTAAAACCAGCTGGGTCCTTTTTTTGTTTTCCAGGTGTTTTTCCTTCTCACAGGTTTCAGTAAGTGTTGTTTTAGTTTGCACTGAAATTGTTTTGTTTTATGGAGGAACGTAAGTTTTTCTTATTTTATTTTACTTTTCCGTATGACTGCTTTATTTATTTAATCTTTTTACCAGATGAAGTGAAGACATAAATTTAGCCGGATAGGTATATACTTTTACCAACAAGTATATGCAAATAACCTCTTTAGCATATACTGAATGACAGCATATATTTAAAATAAAAATTATTTTAATAAAACTCTCATATTAAATTACAGTATTTAAATTTATTTCCCCCAAAAATTTATATTTTAAACTCTCATATTGAGTGAAAGTATATGTATGTATACATATATATATATGTAATTCTAATAGCCACAATGCCCTCTTAACTTCGCTAATTCTTCGCGCTTTTTTGGATATGCTTGTAACTACGAAGCCGATATCCAAAGGGAAGAAATTGAAGAGCCTGTGACGGCCGGCCGCAGGAAGCGAGCCCGAGTTACCTTAATCACAAGGAGGTCACGTTGCCGACCTCGGGCTCTCTGTGATGTGACATTCTCTCGGTGAGACGTAATCGTTCATGGTCTGGATAATCTACCCGATAATACGCGTCTTACATACAATTAGCGAATGAAATATAGCTAAAAGTGTTCGTGAACTATCGGTGATTAGCTTAATATCAGATTAGAGCGAAAAACCGTCTAATAAGTTGTCTACGAGTGAATTAATAAAATCAGAAAATCATGGAGGAATCAGCCAACAGTGGCAAAAGGTGGCGAAATCTAGCTTGCATCGGTGATATTCAATACGATGAATTGGCAGGAAGGGAACTTGGTTTGCTGATCATGGAGATTAATTGCAGCATTGACCAAAAAGATGTGAAATCATTCACAGACATATTGAAAGGATACGATCCTTCAAGCTGGAGCAAATCTGTAGAAAATATAATGAAAATAATAGAAGAGATACCTATGAAAGTTCAAGTTATCAAAAGACTTATAAAGAAAATCTACAAAATCAACACATTCCATCAAAGAAAGTAAGTAAGGTGGAATTAGTGAATATATTGATTGATGCAATAGGCAAACGGATGCCTAAAGCATGTAAACTATGTAGAGTGTGGTATAGCATTGTAAATCCACAAAACCTGATTAGGAAATGCTATGCTTGCCACGTGCCGACACACCCGTCATGTGCTGAAGTTGAGCAAAATAGAAATAAGGACACAAAATATTTTGCTCAACATGTCTAGTATGGATAGACAAGGTCATTAAATCAAGACTTAATGTACAGATTGTGGAGGATGAAGAAGATGAAGAAGATGAAGAAGAGGAAGAAGAGGAAAATAGAGAAGAAAATAAGACTGAAGAGAGAGAAAAGATTAATGAAAACAAAGAACAGGATAATAGTATGGATGCAGAGAAACTCATAGATTCTACATATGAGGCAATACAGCAACATACATATGAAGAAATAAATTATGACCTGATAAATCAAAATAAAATCCCAAAGAGGTTGTACCCGGATCTCCATACTGAGGGGAATGAACAAGAAAAAGAAAAGAAAAGAAAGACACAGTATGCACCCTTTTGAAAAGAGGGAATTGCAGGTTTGGTGAAAGATGTTATTACAAACATCCCAAGATATGTCACAATTATGAGATCTATGGCAAATGTGCATATCTAGATGGCTATGAAAGAGGAATGCAGAGATCTACATCCAAAAATATGTAGAAACTGGAAAGAAGGAAATGGATGTAGGTTTAATAAGAAATGTAGGTACATGCATCCTGTAGCCATGAAAGACCAAAATCAAAATAAAAAAATCAAATACATATAAAAACCAAGGAAAAAATGAAACAAATAAAGAAAAGAACAAAGATCATGTGATGAAGGCAAAAGCAAGCAAACAACACATTATGAAAAGTCAGCACCACGATATGAGCCATCAGCACCTAGATATAGCACAAGGAACAAGCAATGTATCTATGATGCAAGGGGATGGTGCAGATATGGAGATAAGTGCAGGTTTATGCACAAAGTGAATAAATATGAAGCTGGAAGAACAAATATAATGGAAAAGTTGGATTTTTAATGTACGAATTTCTGGAAATGAAAAAAGATCAACATATCAGAACAGGAAAGAGACATGGGAAAATCCTTATTATTACCCATATTAGATAATGGAGATAATATGCAAACAATCATAGTGATGAACGCGCAGGGTCTAGTTACGAGTAACTCAAAAGAAAGATAGAGTTCTTAGAAGAACTAACCCAAAATGAAAAAATAGAAATATTGAATATAAGTGAAACCTGGTATTCCCAAGAGACTGGTAATGATGACCAGATAAAGGGTTTCCAAACTTATAGATCAGATAGAAAAATAGAAATCAAGGGGGAACCGCGATATATGGGAGAGATGCCAATCAAGAAAAAATCTGTGAGAAATATAGTAACACAGAATGTGAATTAATAGCGGTAGAATTTGAATCTGAAAAATTAGTGAACATTGTAATATATAGACCCCTAATACTAAAGAGTTTGACATAATAATTGAAAAACTGGATGAAATATGTAGAAATCACAAGGACTGGACTATACTCCTAACCGGAGACTTTAACTTTCCTTTTGTAGAATGGAAAGAACGAATAGGAGACTGTGGTTGTATTTATACATATAAAAAAGAGAGCAATAGTAGTGCAGAAGATAAGAGGCAATTTGAAAAGCTATTAGATATGCTACTAGAACATAACATTCAGCAAATAAATCACCTACCAACAAGAAAGGATAATATTTTAGACCTAGTATTTGTGAATGAGGTGAACTATGTTAAAGAAATAATAGTATATAACACGAGTATTTCGGACCATAATGTCATAGAACTAACAGTCCGTTCCAGAACATACGAAAACAAAGAAAAGCAAGAGACGAAAAAATGGGAAGGATATGGAAAATACAATTTCTATAGTAAGAATATAAATTGGTCAAAAATAAATGAAGAATTAAACAAAGAATGGGAAAACATATTTGTAAGTGATGATATACAGGTAAATACCGATATATTATATAAAATATTAGAGGAAATAGTGGAAAATATATACCGAAGAAAAAAGTAAGCATCAGTCACGAATTCCAAGAGACAGAAGGATCTTGTTCCAGAAAATTAGAAAGTGGAAAAAGCTCTTGCAAAAGAAAAGAATGCATGGAAAGTGATGGAACTAAAAAGTAAGATAGAAAATGCAGAACAAAAGATTATACAATCAAAAGAAAATGAAAAATGGAACCTAGAAGAAATGACACTACAAAATATCAAGCAAAATCCCTAAAATTTTTTTATTCATATGCAAAAAGATGAATAAAATAAGAGTAGAAATAGGCCCTCTAAGAATTGAAGGGCGATTAACGAATGAAAAAAGGAAATATGTAACATATTAGCAGAAAGATATAAGAGTGAATTTACACCTAGAATTGACAATGAAGATAATGATACAGAAATAAGAGATGAAAATACTGAATACTTATCAGATATAGATATTACAGAAGCCGATATTGTGCAGGCTATTAATGAAATTAAAAATGGATCAGCAGCAGGACCAGATGGAGTACCTGCCATATTGTTAAAGAAAGTGGTTCATTCAATCGCAAAGCCGCTAGCAATATTATTAAGGCAAAGTATAGATACAGGCAAGATTTATGATGAGCATAAATTAGCATATATTACTCCTACTTTCAAAAGTGGTTCAAGACTAGAGGCAAGTAATTATAGGCCTGTGAGTCTGACATCTCATATTATGAAAGTATATGAAAGGGTAATGAAAAAAATATAATGAAACATTTAATGAAAAATAGATTGTTCAATATAGGACAACATGGTTTTGTACCCGGAAAAAGTACACAAACCCAACTGTTAGTCCACCATGAAAGCATATATAAAAATATGATAAATGAAAAAGATACAGATGTGGTTTACCTAGACTTTGCAAAAGCTTTTGACAAGGTAGATCATAATATATTAGCGAAAAAATTAGAAAACATAACATTGTTGACAAAGTAGGAAGATGGATAAAAGAATTTTTGCAAAATAGAAAACAGATAGTGATTGCAAACGATGAGAAATGGATGAAGCTACGGTAATATCCGGTGTACCACAGGGTACGGTGTTAGCTGCATTGCTGTTTGTGATTATGATTGCAGACATAGACAGTAATGTTAAGGACTCAGTAGTAAGAAGTTTCGCAGATGACACAAGAATAAGTAGAGAAATTGCTTGTGATGAAGATAGGAACTCGCTACAAAGAGACCTAAACAAAATATATAAATGGGCAGAGATAAATAGGATGGTATTTAACTCTGATAAATTTGAATCAATGAACTATGGTGATAAAGTAGGAATGCTATATGCATATAAAGGACCTAATAATGAGACAATCACAAACAAGGAAGCAGTTAAAGACCTTGGTGTGATGTTGAATAGGAATATGTTATGCAATGATCAAATAGCAATTCTATTGGCAAAATGCAAAGCAAAAATGGGAATGTTGTTCCGGCACTTCAAAACTAGAAAAGCTGAACACATGATTATGCTTTATAAAACGTACGTACGTAGTCCACTTGAATATTGCAATATAATATGGTACCCACACTACCAAAAGGATATTGCACAAATAGAGAGTGTACAAAGGTCATTTACAGCTAGAATAGAAGAAGTTAAGGACCTTGACTACTGGGAAAGACTACAATTCTTAAATTTATATAGTCTTGAAAGGAGAAGAGAACGTTACATGGTAATTCAAGCATGGAAACAGATAGAAGGAATTACCGAAAACATCATGGAACTAAAATTATCAAAAAGAGCAAGCAGAGGTAGATTAATAGTGCCAAAAACTATACCAGGAAAATTAAGGAAAGCACACAGGACATTAATCCACCACGCACCAGCATCGATAATGCAGCGTCTATTCAATGCGCTACCAGCTCATCTGAGGAACATAACAGGAGTGAGCGTAGATGTGTTTAAGAATAAGCTCGACAAATATCTAAGATGCATCCCAGACCATCCAAGACTGGAAGATGCAAAATATACCGGAAGATGCGTTAGCAACTCTCTGGTAGACATCAAAGGTGCCTCACACTGAGGGACCTGGGGCAACCTGAACGAATTGTAAGGTCTGTAAGGTAAGGTAAGGTCCTGCGGCCGGCCGTCACAGGCTCTTCAATTTCTTCCCTTTGGATATCGGCTTCGTAGTTACAAGCATATCCAAAAAGCGCGAAGAATTAGCGAAGTTAAGAGGGCATTGTGGCTATTAGAATTACATATGTGTCTGGTAAATGTGACCAGTAGATTCTGCATATATATATATATATATATATATATATATATATATATATATATATATATATATCTAAAATAAAAAAAATGAATGCTAATTCATACCATCAGTTGATCTTTAGCACCCTATTTTATTAAGGTAAATCATACTGTTTTCTTTTACAGAGATGGACTTACAAACTGAAAAAGAGAGGAGTATTTATTTACCCCACAAGCCATTTAACTTGAGAGTGAAAAGAGAGAGAAAGAGAATTAATATAATTCCGTGTAATTGATGATATACTCCCAGCATAGTACTGAACGGTCACTTAATTTCAATAGCATGGAAACTTACTACTTAAATTTGATTTTGAAAGAATTGTTATATCTTGTAATAAAAAAGAATAGTCTGACTGTGAATCTTCTCTCTCTCTCTCTCTCTCTCTCTCTCTCTCTCTCTCTCTCTCTCTCTCTCTCTCTCTCTCTCTCTCTTTTTCAAGGGGGAAATATTTGTAAAAATGAATGGGGAAACACGAAGTAAATCTCAAGACCATGACTTTCTCTCCTGGGATTCGTATTCATTTTACCTCTCTCTCTCTCTCTCTCTCTCTCTCTCTCTCTCTCTCTCTCTCTCTCTCTCTCTCTCTCTCATAAGAAGAAAATATTTGTAAAAGAGAATAATAAAACTCCAAGTATATCTCAAGGCCACGATTTTCTCTCCTGATATTTCGTATTTACTTTACCTCTCTCTCTCTCTCTCTCTCTCTCTCTCTCTCTCTCTCTCTCTCTCTCTTAGTTAAGATATTTGCTGAAAGGAACAAATAACCACTTACTGACTTTTCGTATCAAGTTTATGTTCTATTTTTCTGTTTATTTAATTTACTGTATCACTGTATATTGATGCAAATTAAACATCAGTGGTGAAAGTAACTGGTTTTAATTCTTTTTGTCATCTTCAATTTCTTTTCTAGAGCTGCGCACTAGCTACCATTTAACACATAAATAATTCCCCTTGGGAGTTAGGTACTCCCTAGATAACATTGATTCAATATTAATCAACTTCTGATGCTTAATATCTCATACGTGTGGATATATTTGTACTTGGATTTTACAACCTGAGTTCCGTTCATTTGTTAACTTTTTCTTTGTCTATTGCCATTATTTTTTCTAACCGCTAAAAGTTGTAGATTTCTGAAAGGATGTTCTTGAGAATTCATGAAAGTTAATAAGCCATTTCAATCTTAACAATTATAATTCAGAAAAAATAAATCTGCTTCTATGAACTCTTATATTTCTGAACTCCACCATATCATATATAGTGTTGGTTTATCAAAACTACAGGAGCTTCGTCGTATTTTATATATTTTACTATTATTCAAAAATAGCGTTTTCACTAATAAGGAAGTTCATTTAAAATATTAATGATAATACGAAACGTCTGTAGGAGAAGAACACACAAACCGGAATTTCCCAAAAGCGAAACGGATGGCAGTAAAAAGATAAACGTCTGATAAACCGTCCTCGAGTGAGTGAAAGAGAAGGAAACAGAAACAGGAAATGAGAGAAGAGTAAAACTAGTCCGGGCAGTAAAAGGTGAAACTAGAAAGCACAGAGGACGTCGAAATAAGAGACTCGAAGGAATGTTAACACGATCCCGTGAATTCGGAATTGAAAAATTACTTCGCTATTTCTCGGCGCTACAGAGGAACCCAAATCACGAATTTGATTTCAAAATTCCTTTGCAACAGTTCGATATAAAGACAATTTTGCGGTGTATGTGTGTGTGTGTGTGTGTCTGGGTGAGACGGAAATTTCTGAAATTTAAGACTAAATTTGATTTTAAAAATCCTTTGCAACAGTTCGGTAAAAAAACAATTTCCCCTGAATGTGTGTGTGTGTGTGTGTGTGTGTGTATGTGTGTTTGCGGTGAAACGGAAATCTCTAAAAATTTGAAACGGAATTTAATTTTAAAATTCCTTTGCAATGGCTCGATAAAAACACAATTTCACCTGAATATGTGTTTGTGTGTGTGCGGTGAAACGGAAATTTATAAAAATTTGATACGTAATTTGATTTTAAAATTCCTTTGCAATAGCTCCACAAAAACACAATTTCTCCTGAATGTGTGTTTACGTGTGTGTATTAGTGTGTGTGTGAGTGTGTGTGTGTGTGTGTGTTTGCGGCGAGACAGAAATTTCTGAAATTTAAGATCAAATTTTACTTTCAAATTACTTTACAACAGCTCGATATAAAGACAATTTCGCTGGAATGTGTGTTTATGTCAGTGTGTGTGTATTTTCTACGAGACGTAAACTTTCTGAAATTTCGGATCTAAACTTGGTCGCAATCGCCCCAAGTTAACAACAGTTTTGTCTTGCACGAATGTGTTGCGGAAAGGGAAAAGATTTGTATGGCTAACTCTTTGCAACGGCTCGATGTAAAGACAATTTCTCGGAATGTGTTTTAGCGCGAGTGTGTGTGTGTGTGTGTGTGTGTGTGTGTGTGTGTTTGAGGCGAGACGTAAACTCCTTAAATTTGAGACCAAACTTGGTCGCAATCGCTCAAAGTTAAAGAAAAGTTTTGTCTCCCGTGGATGTGTGTGGGAATGGGAAAAGATTTGGATCGCTGATCTGGTACGCATTCCATTTGAATAATTCTCAGGAATCAGATTTTACGGGAAAGCAGATTCGAAGCCGTTCCAAATCGCATGACGCCCTGCCCTTACAAGACGTGACCGGAGATGTGGGTATGAAAACAGTTAGTCCAACTTTACTTAGGTTCCACAATGTAAGTTTCATTTATCTCTTGTGAAGTTTATCGATTACGCATGACTGGGCAAATTTCACGTACATACGCAGGTATATGATACCACAGATAGTTATACAACACCACAGATAGTGCTATATAACACCCTAGGTAGTTATATAACACCACAAGTAGTTATATAACACCACAGACAGTTATAGAACGCAACAGACATTTATATAACCCATAGATAGTTATATAACTCATTTTAGACAGTTATATAACACCACAGAAAGCTATATAACACCATAGATAGTTGTATAACATCATAGATGTTAAATTACACCACAGATAGTTATATAACACCATAGACAGTTATATAACACAATAGATAGTTATATAACGCCTAGGGCATTTATATAACACCCTAGACAGTTATATAACACCACAGATAGTTAAATAACATCACAGACAGTTATATAACACCACAAATAGTTATATAACACCACAGATAGTTATATAACACCATAAATAGTAATGCAACACCACAGATACTTATATACCACCACAGATAGTTATTTGCAAAATCTTTGCAAATATCTCTACAGCCACCACATATATGTTGGAAATATATGTTGGAAATTCTAAACGCTTAATGTCACCGGAACATTCCTCTTTCCCAGCCTCGATTTTCATGCGAGGAGGGCAGCGCCATGTTGATTGATTGATTGATTCATGAAATTTGAGCCGTCAAGCTATACTCTGGGACACACTCTCAGCCATTCAGCGCTGGAAATTTAGTGTGGAGCTCTGCAGGTAGTTGATCAAAACACACACACACACACACACAAACACAAACACACACATTTTATATGTATGCATATTATATATATATACTGTATATATATAATATGCACACATTTTATATGTATGCATATTATATATATATATATATATATATATATATATATATATATATATATATATATATATATATATATATACACACATACATGTGCATATACATAATATATACTGTATGTGTGTATTTATTAGCACTAATACTTTTTGGATACGCCAGTATTTTAAAATGATGGAAGTCAGCGTACGTGTCTCACCATCTAATACAACATCTAGCCACTACTAAAAATGTTCAGGTAATACCAAGTATAATTTCGCCATCCATTTCAGAAAACCCAGAGAGAGAGAGAGAGAGAGAGAGAGAGAGAGAGAGAGAGAGAGAGAGAGAGAGAGAGAGAGAGAGAGAGAAGCCCGAATTCAAGGAGATTCATTCCCGGAATATATTCATTTCTAAATTTATTTTGAAAACGCAAATCCTTTTAGAGAGCCTCTCCGCTATTTAAAGACTGAAGAATTTCCATTCTCGGCTATCAGGAGCGGATGGAAATTCTTTGTTTATTTTATGAGAATATTAAATTCGGTTCTTTTGTGCGGCGGAAAGAATTCTTTAGGGTCGCGTTTTTGTCAAATATTTCTCGGAGATGCCTCGAATTTCCGGATGAGGGAAATGTACGTAAAGGCTTTTAGGCTCTCGACACAGACCGCTTATTTCAGGGTGAATTATGCTTCGTCTGAATATATTCGCGTTGTACGATTAATTGAATGAAGGAATAAGGAATTCAGTTGAGATTTACACTGGAATAAGGCATTCAGTTGAGTTTTACATTGTACGATCAATTTAATGAAGCAATAAGCCATTCACTTATAAAAGATATAAAAAAAAGTTGAGTTTTACATTTATGATTAATTCATCGAAGGAATAAACCGTTCAGTGAGTTTTCTTGACATGTTAGGCAGTTTTAATGCTTCATAAAGTAAACAATGTTCATAATTATTAAAAGATGGAAGAAAAATGGATTTTATTACAAAATGTATCACGTTGTATGACTAATTTAGTGAAGGAATACAGCATTCAGTTAAGTTTTCTTAATGTGATACGCAGTTTTAAACCTTCATAAACTAGATAATGCTCATAATTAAAAGAGATAGGAAATACGGATTTCATCACAAAATCTCTATAATAATTACAGTGACGGAAAGATTGCAATTGTGTATGAGTAGGTATAATAAAAAATAATAGAAATAAACCCTGAAAAACGAATTTAACATCCATACATTGTTCAATGACACTTTGTAATGCATGAAGGTTGTTAAATGCAAATTCTCTCAACAAGGGCAAGAAAACTTTAATTCATTCCGTGTTGTTCCCATGGCTACCTTACCTTACCCAGGCAAATCCATAGTATTTAGGCAAGTCATGGTAATTCCCGAACTTTAAACAAAATTTGGCTTAATGTACTATCCAAGGAAGGCGCTTTGAATATGTATTTCTTTAAAAGTTTTAAAATAGTATGCATAAAAGTGTAGTAAGTTTGGGACGGGCTCTAGTTCGTCTTCACTTGATCATTTTCTCCACGAAAATTCTGTAAGGAAACTTGAAATCCTACATCTTCAATCCTATACTGAAAAGGGGAATTATGCTGTTGAAAGGATCCTAATCAACACCAATAATCTTATCGTTAAAGAAATATACAAAAATCTCATAATCGCATAAATAACTAAAATGGTGAAGAAATTCACAATGATTTCAGTATAAATATATATTAAAAAGTGTATAAAAAACGAGAGCTTTCGAGAACCTGCTCGACTCTCCTTATCAAGGAGAATCGAGCAAGTTTTCGAAAGCTCTTGTTATTTATATACATTTTTAATATATATTTACAATGAAGTCATTGTGGATTTATTCACCGCGTAAAAGTGATTGCCAATCCATTACATAATTACAATTTTTATTTTCTAGGGTATTATTATTATTATTATTATTATTATTATTATTATTATTATTCAGAAAATGAACACTATTCATACGGAACAAGACCACAGGGGCTACTGACTTGAAATTCAACCTTCCAAAGAATACGGGGTTCATTTGAAAGAATTCCGGAAGGTAATACGATATACAGAAAGAAGAGACCAGATATTACAAAAGAAAAAATATATTAAAAAAGTAACAAATAAACAGATAATAAATAAATGGTTACGTAGTTCCTTCATACAGATTTACTCATTAACTCATTTCAAAGACTGGATATATTGAATAAACGGGATAAAAGTTCTTTACCGGGGTATTGGCTCTCGGTGTCTGATGACCTTGGCATAACAGCAGGCGAGTGTTAAGTGTTAATTTCTTCCTCAGAGTCTCTTTGAAGTGCAAGAGGTCCTTTGATCGTACAACGAGAAGTCTTTTAAAAAAAAAAAGTGATTTTAATTACGGAGATAATTTATCACTCTCTTAAAAAATATTGAATTAGTAATTACTTTGCATTTTATTTTCTAAATATAATGGCTACGTACTGATACGAAAACGGCGAAGGGGGTTGGGGTTATGAAAGCATTTATCGCTTTTTTTTTCTTTAAGAAATCCAGTAAAAAAAAAATAAAAGGTAAAATTGTGTTCAGAGGATATCTGATGGCATTTTAATACGCATAATCTAGGTATACCAACTTGGTAAAAAAAAAAAAAAAAAAACTAGGGATGTAGTAAACTGTAATTATTTGGTGGGAAGAGGGGGTTACCTATTATCGTGTAGGAAAAAACATATGAATTTAGTATAATGTAATTTTTTTTTGGGGGGGGAGGTTATCCCCTATCGTGAAGAAAGTGCAGAAAACTGTAGGGAATGAAAAAAGAATATTACCAGAATGAAGAAAGAACTAGTTCAAGTGTGAGTACATTTTTTGCATACATTTAAGTTTAGTAAATATTTATACAAAGGAAGGAAAAATATCAGACCATAGGGGGAATCGGTATTGAAGTAGTAAAGAGAAAAAAGGTAAACAGAAAATACATGGAGGTAAACATTTTAAAAATGGGTGTCCATCACAGATAAGAAATCGAACCAGAGTAGACCCGAATATCAAAGAGATCTAATTGCGAAATAAAAGTAAAAATGCAACATAGAGCTGTTAGAAAACAAAAACAAAAAAATGCAGGGAAAATAAACTTAAAATCAGAAGGACTTGATGGCCACCGAAAGGTGGATGTGAAATTGATGTCCCACCGAATGTTGCAAATCCGTCGCCTTCTAAAGGAAAGTGTAAGTATGACAGAGAAAACGCTTTTGCTTTTTTTTGGGGGGGTGCTTGGTCATGCTCCTACCTGAAGGCTATCTGTAATTCCTATAACTGGAATCTAACGTTATATATTAATTTTGGAGACTGCTAATGCCACATTCAATATGGTCATATGCTATAGATATGTTGATGAATTCTGAGATAAAATCATATTTATATATTAAGACATAATAGCAAAAACTGAATTTTTGTAGTTCTCATCAGAAAAGAAACATTGCAGAGTAAGAATAGTTCTTCCCTTTACAGTCTCTCTCTCTCTCTCTCTCTCTCTCTCTCTCTCTCTCTCTCTCTCTCTCTCTCTCTCTCGTGTGATAATGACGATACTGCTGGAATATGTATGTTTTCTCCGCAATAAAGGATCTCTCTTTCTCTCTCTCTCTCTCTCTTCTCTCGTGTGATGTGATGATACTGCTGGGTTATGTATGTTTTCTCCACAATAAAGAATCTCTCTCTCTCTCTCTCTCTCTCTCTCTCTCTCTCTCTCTCTCTCTGTGTGATGATGATGATATTGCTGGATTATGTACGTTTTCTCCGCAATAAAAGATCTCTCTCTCTCTCTCTCTCTCTCTCTCTCTCTCTCTCTCTCTCTCTCTCTCTCTCTCTCTCTCTCTCTCTCCATGATGCTGATGATGGTGTCTACACTGCTTGATTATGCAAATCAGCAATAAAAGTGTCTGGAGGAAGAGGGGAAATAATCTCCTCAGCCGTGTAATGACAGACTAATGAGATTATATTCTTTTCTGAATTACCTACATTCTTGGTTAAAAAAAAAAAATAAAGACCTCAAAAGCATGAGCACGAGTGAACTTAGAATAAAATCAGCCAATGTAATGGAGTAAGTTCTATTTTTTGAAGAATATTAAGTATATCAGGATATTAAGTATATTTAAGTATAATGGCACTCAGTTTCGAGATGTTTCTTGTCTTCTCTCCTTATATATTTAAGCATGCATTAGGGTTTGCTGTGTGTGGTATAATGAATTAACTATTTGTTATCGATTGTATAATGAGCCAAATATTTGTTCCTATAGCATAATGAACTATTTGTTACCTATTGTATAATGAACCAAATATTTGTTATCTATTATATAGTGAACCAAATATTTGTTACCTATTGTATAATGAACTAAATATTTGTTATCTATTATGTCGTGAACCAAATATTTGTTACCTATTTTATAATGAACTAAGTATTTGTTAGCTATTGTATAATGAACTAAATATTTATCTATGCACAAATGCATAAAGAACTAAATATTTGTTGTCTATTGTATAATGAACTAAATGTTGTCCACTAAACAATGAACTAGACGTTTGTTATCTATGTATTTTATATTGTACAACGAACTAAATATTTGTTATCTATTGTATACTCAACTAAATATATGTTATCTATTATACAGTGAACTAAATAGTTTTTATCGATTGTATAATGAACTAAATATAAATATTTATCTATTGTATATATAATGAACTAAACATTCATTATCTACGTATAATGTGCTAAATATCTGTTTTCCATTGTACAATGAACTAAATATGTTATCTATTATGCAGTGAACTAAATAGTTATCTATTGTATAATGAACTAAATATAAATATTTATCTACTGTATGATGGACCCAATATTCATTATCTATGTATAATGTACTAAACATTTGTTTTCTATTGTACAATGCATTAAATATTTGTTATCTATGGTATAATGAACTAAATATACCAATGATTCCTTTTATGAGCTAAACATTTTAACATTATTAATGTTACTGGCACGCAGTGTTGTATTTACATGGCTTAGATAAAAGTGACCGTGATTACATTTATCACATCTGAGAACTGAATTGAACTGAACATAGAGTTTAGGCCAAAGGCCAAGCGCTGGGACCTATGAGGTCATTCAGCGCTGTAACGGAAATTGGCAGTATAAGGTTTGAAAGGTGCACCTGGAGGGAAACCTCTCAGTTTCACTATAAATCAATTGTTAGGAGAGGGTGGAAAGGAAGATGGGAGAGAGAGAACATGAAAGGAGGTACAGTAAAAGGAAAGAAAGGCACGTTTATAAAGTTTTAATGGCGCCTGCCGAGTGATTTTTCAAGTCAAAAAGAAGGAAATAATTTGAAAGTTGTCGAAATGAACTTATTTTCAATAAGAAACAAGTAAAAAATGCCCCAAAGTTTCTTCGGCGCAATGAGTTTTCTGTACAGCGTATAATCAAGGCCACCGAAAACAGATCTATCTTTTGGTGGCCTCGGTTTAACGCTGTATGAGCCACGGCCCATGAAACTTTAACCACGCCCCGGTTGTGGCCTATCCTATATGGTTGCCAAAAGCACGATTATGGCTAACTTTAACTTTAAATAAAATAAAAACTGCTGAGGCTAGAGGGCTGCAATTTGATATGTTTGATGATTGGAGGGTGGATGATCAACATACCAATTTGCAGTCCTCTATTCTTAGTAGTTTTTAAGATCTGAGGGCGGACAGAAAAAGTGCGGACGGACAGACAAAGCCGGCACAACAGGTTTCTTTTACAGAAAACTAAAATATGCTTGTTCATTTTTAACTAGTTGTTTTATCACCTCTTAAATCTGGGGTTTAAACACAATTTTTGCACTTGCCTAAAGTTGCTCTCAGATTCATCTTATCTTACTACTGTAGTAAGACAAGATCAAATATTGACTTGGCAGTCCCACTAAAAGAATCATTGTTTACTTATCTTTAAGCGTCTTCTGGGAGTCCTGACTCTTCGATAAAGAAAATATCAAACAAAAGACGCCGTTTAGACAATATGGATTTTGTTCCGATTGCAGATAAAACATTCGTTCAGCGTCTCCTTATCTTTCCTTTGTGTTTCCAGGGATTTTTAATTCAGTGGTGGCATGATTTCACAACTTGATATTATTTTAAATAATTATCTGATGATGAAAAAAGAGTTCGTTGTTTATCGCCACAAAATATTCATCGCTACTGGTTTTTAGTTTTCTGTACAAGAAAACTATTGTGCCGACTTTGTCTGTCCGTCCGCACTTTTTTCTGTCCGCACTTTATTCGCACTTTTTCTGTACGCACTTATTTCTGTCCGCACATGATTCTGTCCGCACTTTTTTCTGACCACACTTTTTCTGTCCGCCCTCGAATCTTAAAAACTCATTGGAGGCTAGAGAGCTACAAATCGGTGTGTTAATCATCCACCCTTCAATCATCAGACATAATGAATTGCAGCCCTCTAGCCTCAGTAGTTTTTCTTTTATTTATGGTTAAAGTTAGCCATACTGGTGCACCTGGCAACGATGTAGGCCATGCCACCACCGGGCCGTGGTTAAAGTTACATGGGCTGCGGGTCAAACGGCATTATACCGAGACCACCGAAAGATATATTTATTTTCGCTGGCCTTGATTATACGATGCAGCGGCTGTACAGAAAATTCAACTGCGCCAAAGAAACTTCGGTGCATTTTTTACTTGTTTGTGACTGAGAAGACTACGTCAATGAATTCGATACGTGTGTTTATATATAGCTGTGTTAACCCCTCTATATACGTGTGCATGCTTATCTGTATATCGGGAAATGGGCTAAGAATTCTTGATCTAGCTAAGAATAAAATAGCTTCCTAGCTATTCGTGATTTCTGGAATCAACAGTATTCAAAAAAAAAAGTACTCATAAGTTGCTGTCGATAGAACGGGGCCCTATTTGTAGGAACACGGTTGAGATCTGAAAATAAACGTAAATTCTAAGCACAGAGATGAAGGAAGGGAAGACCGTTGACTCTGTATTCTTTGATGTTCAAGGTGGATTGTCAGATTCAAGAATGTCGCTTTGATCTTTGTCGGCGACACACACACACACACACACACACACACACACACACACACACACACACACACACACAAATGCAAATGTGAATTTTCAATACCCCTCTACATAAACACACAACTTGACTGAGTCAACGCTTGTCGCCTCGAATAAAAATATAGTTTTTTATTATTATCCTTGGGTTTGTCTCCTATTTATTCTATTCATTATTTACCTGTGGATAAGGAATACGCTTTCATTCCCACGAATTTATTTATCTTTCCTTTAGACGCCTGCAGGTTTTATATTACGATTTTATCTTTGGTTTTAATAATTGTTACCCCATGCTGAGTGAAACACAGGGTTGCGAAAAGGAAATATTCCCTCAAAGAATAAGGGTTGGCACAAAGCAATTAAGTTTACCTGTATGGTGAGAAAACTTTAATCCGTTTCCCCTACATAATTCGGCATTGGGTTTTGGAGAACCAGACAGAACACTTGCTTTGTGCGCGAGTTTTATTCATCAATTCCAATATAGCCTTTGTGCTTCCTTTCTAACAAGAAATATACATATATTCTATAGAAAGGAAAAACTGTAATTGTTATGGAAAGATGATAGATTTTACAAAGGGGATGTAACTCTTTTCTTCTAGTTCAAGTACGAATTAAAATAGGCTTGATAGTTTGTGTATTCTTTTATGACTTTAAGAATTTTGATACATACTGTATGTATATATATATATATATATATATATATATATATATATATATATATATATATATATATATATATATATATATATATATATATGTATGTATAATGTATCATGTGAAAGTATGGAATGATGAATCTATATATATATACATATATATATATATATATATATATATATATATATATATATATATATATATATATATATATATATAAAGGCAAGTAAATGAAGTAATGAAACAATAGGTGTAGGCCTTTCGACTTACTGTCCTTTACTTCAGTAAAGGACAGTAAGTCAAAAGGCCTGGCACCACTCATTTGTTTCACTTTACTGTTGTTTTATATATATATATATATATATATATATATATATATATATATATATATATATATATATATATATATATATATATATATATATATATATATATATATATTCATCATGTTCCATACTTTCTGTGATACATACATATATATATATATATATATATATATATATATATATATATATATATATATATATATATATATATATAAAAACAAAGCGAGAAGTAAAGTGAGACAGTGAGTGGTGCCAGGACTTTCGACTTACTGTCCTTTACTTAGCAGTAAAGGACAGTATGTCGAAAGGCCTGGCACCACTCATTTGTTTCACTTTCCTTCGTGACTTTGCCTTTATTTGTATGTTCATCACGTTCCATATTTTCGTGACTGAGCTTTACATATATATACAGTATATATATATATATGAACATTTTTAAAGTCATAAAAGTATACACAAACTATCAAGCTTAATTTAATTCGTACTTGAACTTGAAGAAAAGTGTTCCATCACCTTTGTAAAATCTATACACGTAGTGCACCCAGCTTTTCAATTATAGATAAATTTTAAAATATATAGTTCGTATTCTGACGTGCTACAGTGTGTATTATATATTAATAAATAAACGAACAAATACAGTGTATATATATATATATGTATATATTTTTATATACATATATACGATCATGAAGCTACAAATATCGCTTAATATCAAATCCACGCTACCTCGGGAATATCGCCGATGGGGTATTATCACCGAAGGGGAATTTATAAGTGATAAATGGACGGGCACTGCCGAGTCTCGATCCCACGACACAGACCCGCATCCAGCGAATCCAGTCGACGCTAACCACTGAGCTATCAAAAGAGGTATAAGTTAACGCCGAGTCTGGTGTACTTTATTTACCCGTCGAGAGCGGGGAAATTGTACTTATGTTTACGTAAGTATACATATATATACATATATTTAATGGCACATTAAAGGTAAAATATATTTACCTTCTGATTCTTACTAGCTCACGAAAGATGAGAACGCGCATACATACTCATACATGCCCATGCATATTCATAAACTTGAAAACCTTATTACCACACATTTTTGCAACGAAAACTTACATAATGAGTTTCCAAAAAAACAAAGAACTCTTTAAGAAGATTAAGAACGTCATTTTGACCCATACCAATGGTGGAAGTGTAACCTGACATACATATCTGCACATACATACTTGAATTCCTTATTGTTAAACGTTTGCAACTAAACTTTGTATAATGTTTATCCAAAAAAATTAACTTTAAGATAATGAACGTCACCGAGACCCATATGATAGCTGGAATTGTGTTTTGCCGTCTGTTATATTTTAATCACACCCATTTCAAAATTCACAAAAACTGTCCTTAAAAAAAATAGACATTTTGCGTGATGCTGAAGAACGTACCTCGAAGCGTCTTCAGTGTCTTATTTTCCTTTTCTTTTCTCTCCTCTTCTGCTTCCATTCGCGGCGACAACAAAGAAATGTCCGAGACGCCTGAAGAAGAAGAAGAAGAATTATTTCTCCCTATTGTCGACCTCCCCTCGCATCAAGTTTCCGGGAATATGGTAATTGAGTCTGATCTTAAGCTCGAGATTCTTTGCCAATGTATTTTTTTTCTACTTTCCCCTTTTTCTTTCCGCTCATCCTTTCTCTACTTTTGTCACTGGAGTACCCTGGAATTCTTTCGAGTATTCCTTCTTCTTTAATTGGAGGTTGGGTTTCATTAATTTTCCTCACCCCGCCCCAACACCCACACCCCTAACCCAGCAATGCCGGGTCGTACATTCACAAACCCGTGGGTTGGGAGACGGATGAGTCTCAAGAAGAGAAAATCTTTTCCATAATTGAAGAGAGTCTTCTGTATCCTTTTTCCGCCATATGTATTTTTGTGCGCGTTTGGGTTTCTGTTATTAGTTTAGTCAATACCAATAGTTATTCAGTTGAATTCAGTTTAAATTAAAAGTGATTAGTTGTGGAAAAATGCAAAGCAAAGTAAGCTAATCTGTTTTGGCGATTCCCTTGTGAATACAGAAAAGAATTGCTTAATGTTTTTTCGGTTAAGTGAATATCAATTTCCCTCTCCAGATGCCAACGAAAGGATGGACGCACGTACACTCAGTCACCGTAATGTTAAAAAGGCAATCTTTGTACAATACTACGGTGCCCCAGGTGTAAAAATAAAAAAAATACCTGATAAAACTTGGGTACATAGTAAATAAATAACTAATAAATGTGCCGACAGACTTATAAACACTAACCCTGAATCTACCCACAGCTGGAAGGGATTTCTGTCCTATTATGGAATTTATATTTGATTTTCAACGACTAGAAAGCAATTCTTTGGTTTCATGGAGAGGAAACAAGCAAAAAAATGCGCCGAAGTTTCTTCGGCGCAGTCGAGTTTTCTGTACATCGTATAATCAAGGTCACCGAAAATAGATCTATCTTTCGGTGGTCTCAGTATAGCGCTGTATGAGCCGCGGCCCGTGAAACTTTAACCGCGGCCCGTGAAACTTTAACCGCGGGCCGGTGGCGGCCTGGCCTATATCGTTGCCAGACGTACGGTTACGGCTAACTTTAACCTTAAATCAAATAAAAACTACTGAGCTAGAGGGCTGCAATTTGGTATGTTTGATGATTGAAGGGTGGATGATCGACATACCAATTTGCAGCCCTCTAGCCTCAGTTGTGTTTAAGATCTGAGTGCGGACAGAAAAAAGTGCAGACGAACAGACAAAGTCAGCACAATAGTTTTCTTTTCCGAAAGTTAAAACCCGGTGATTCTGTATTGTCCCTTTGGTTCAGTTTTTTCTGCTCTTCCTTCATTTATGTGAATTATATTGTTTTCTTATTTAGTCTTCTCTATTTGCTTGCTATCAGTGTCATTACTACACACCGTTATGTTATTTGTATAACTCATTTCTTAATTCATTCGTATAACTCATTTCTGAAGGTTTGGATACCTCTGGAGAGTATGTATGTATGTGTGCATATATATATAATATACACATATATATACATATGTATTTATGCATAAATACATATACATATATATATGCATGTATATAATGTATATATATATGTATATATATATATATATATATATATGTATGTATGTATGTATGTATGTATGTATATATATATATATATATATATATATATATATATATATATATATATTACATATATCGAGGTATGTCTCTTACATTAACTCCATGAAACACGTGGAAAGAATTTCCACAGAGAGAGAGAGAGAGGGAGAGTAGTTCTTACTGTTTATGTAAGTAAAAGCATTCATCAAAAAAGAACGTCTGTTAACACAATATCAAATCCTGTAATGGCCTTCAAATTTGCCGTGTGTTCTGTCAAGTGACCGCAAGTCTTGCTCGTGAAAGATTCCGAGATAATTTCATGCAAACATCATAATTCAGAAGAAGAAGAAGAAGAAGAAGAAGAAGAAGAAGAAGAAGAAGAAGAAGAAGAAGAAGAAGAAGAAGAAGACTGAAAGTTGCTCAAAAGCGGCGGACCAACTCTCCAGATATGATTTTTTTTATTCCAAATAAATATTTGCAGTGGTTTTATATATATATATATATATATATATATATATATATATATATATATATATATATATATATATATATATATAGACACATTACATATATATATATATAATATATAGGAAGAGATCACTGGAAAATGCAAGCGGTAAAGTAACTAATTTTAATAAAGTAAATTGAGAACATTATGACGACGGTGAAAACTTAAGAAAAAGATTTTACCATTTTTATAAATGTTTTGCCTACTACCCTTAGACATTATTTTCTCGAACATTATTATGGTAAAATAATTGGCTCTATTCCTTTCCGTCTTCCTTATTATAACTTTTAACCCACCATCCTTTCTCAGAAAGCAACGGAGAAGATCAGAGAGGCGCAGTCTGCCTCAAAACTCGAGTCTAGGAGAGGAAGAGCTGTTTCTTTATTATGCAAATTACGCCTTCCTTTGAGTGGATTTACTTGTAGGACCGTAAGTTGGATGAGATCCTTTGGAGGAGGAGGAGGAGGAGGAGGAGGAGGAGGAGGAGGAGGAGAGAGAGAGTTAGTGTGTTCCTTAGCAAGATAAGAAGTTGATATGGATTTTTAGTTTTCTGAAAAGAAAACTATTGTGTCAGCTTTGTCTGTCCGTCCGCACTTTTTCTGTCCGCACTTTTTCGTCCGCACTTTTTCTGTCGGCCCTCAGATCTTTAAAACAACTGAGGCTAGATGGCTGCAAATTGGTATGTTGATCATCCACCCGCCAATCATCAAACATACCACATTGCAGCCAACTAGCCTCAGTAGTTTTAAAGATCTGAGGGCGGAAAGAAAAAGTGCGGACGGACAGACAAAGTCGGCACAATAGTTTTCTATTCAGAAAACTAAAAATCCATACCACCTCCTTATCTTGCTAAGGAACGCACTAACTCTCTCTCTCTCTCTCTCTCTCTCTCTCTCTCTCTCTCTCTCTCTCTCAAGGTTAAAGTTAGCCATAATCGTGCATCTGACAACGATTTAGGACAGGCCACCACCGGGCCGTGGTTAAAGCTTCATGGGCCGCGGCTCATACAGCATTATGCCAAGTCCACCGAAAGATAGATATATTTTCGGTGGCCTTGATTATACGGTGTACAGAAAAGTCGACTGAATGAAGACTACAGTACTAAAATATCCGAACGTGCGTATTTTCCCTTCTGCTGACAAAGCGTTGCATGACAAAATAATATTATCTTGGGGTTATTAAAATGATTATCATCACGAATTCATCATTAATTCATCTCTCGTTCTTTTCCCCAAGAGGATATTTTGTCTGGCGTCCTAAAGTCTTTTCGCCATTGGAAAATAATCCCTTATTAGCCAAAGTGGGTTTAAGTACTTCCATTTTTGTCATTTGCTTTATTTTTCTTTTTTGTATTCGTTGGTACGTGATGTCAGGATAAGTGACTGCCAACAGCTGTAAAAAAGTAAACAGGAGTTCTTTTATAGTATCGCTTTCCTTGTCACTGACAACTTTTTGACAGTTTTCTCTAATCGGGGAAAAAGTTCCTTCTTTTGTTGTCAATTGCATTACTTCATTTCTCTTTACTACGCGTTCTAATGCCGTTGTTTGGCTTTATTCTAACCATATTTCAAGATATTTTGAATGAATTCACAAAGATACTCTTGAATAAAGGAATGGAACTTTGCACCATTCTTTATTACTTTTTATAATTGTAAGTTTTCCTAATCATTAAAATATTCTTAAATTAATAAAACAAATATACCAGTTTTTTTTATGATATTATTACTTGATAAATATTTCTGACACAATACATATCAGACCTAGAGAAGACTCATTTACTGCTGACTGCTTTTTCAATTATAAGATCATATATATATATATATATATATATATATATATATATATATATATATATATATATATATATATACACATATATATATATATATATATATATATATATATATATATATATATATATATATATATATATATATATATATATATATATATATATATATATATGTATAGTCTATATATACATTACATATATATGTAAATATATATATATGTGCTGTATATATATATATATATATATATATATATATATATATATATATATATATATATATATATATATATATATTTATATATATATATAGATGTGTTGCGTTTGTAAACGTATATAAAAACATAAATTGTGCCCATGTGTGTGAGAGAGAGAGAGAGAGAGAGAGAGAGAGAGAGAGAGAGAGAGAGAGAGAGAGAGAGAGAGAGAGACCTTACACCTTACAGACCTTACAATTCGTTCGGGTTGCCCCAGGTCCCTCAGTGTGAGGCGCCTTTGATGTCTACCAGAGAGTTGCTAACGCATCTTCCGGTATATTTTGCATCTTCCAGTCTTGGATGGTCTGGGATGCATCTTAGATATTCGTCGAGCTTATTCTTAAACACATCTACGCTCACTCCTGTTATGTTCCTCAGATGAGCTAGTAGCGCATTGAATAGACGCTGCATTATCGATGCTGGTGCTTGGTGGATTAATGTCCTGTGTGCTTTCCTTAATTTTCCTGGTATAGTTTTTGGCACTATTAATCTACCTCTGCTTGCTCTTTTTGATAATTTTAGTTCCATGATATTTTCGGTAATTCCTTCTATCTGTTTCCATGCTTGAATTACCATGTAGCGTTCTCTTCTCCTTTCAAGACTATATAAATTTAAGAACTGTAGTCTTTCCCAGTAGTCAAGGTCCTTAACTTCTTCTATTCTAGCTGTAAATGACCTTTGTACACTCTCTATTTGTGCAATATCCTTTTGGTAGTGTGGGTACCATATTATATTGCAATATTCAAGTGGACTACGTACGTACGTTTTATAAAGCATAATCATGTGTTCAGCTTTTCTTGTTTTGAAGTGCCGGAACAACATTCCCATTTTTGCTTTGCATTTTGCCAATAGAATTGCTATTTGATCATTGCATAACATATTCCTATTCAACATCACACCAAGGTCTTTAACTGCTTCCTTGTTTGTGATTGTCTCATTATTAGGTCCTTTATATGCATATAGCATTCCTACTTTATCACCATAGTTCATTGATTCAAATTTATCAGAGTTAAATACCATCCTATTTATCTCTGCCCATTTATATATTTTATTTAGGTCTCTTTGTATGAGTTCCTATCTTCATCACAAGCAATTTCTCTACTTATTCTTGTGTCATCTGCGAAACTTCTTACTACTGAGTCCTTAACATTACTGTCTATGTCTGCAATCATAATCACAAACAGCAATGCAGCTAACACCGTACCCTGTGGTACACCGGATATTACCGTAGCTTCATCCGATTTCTCATCGTTTGCAATCACTATCTGTTTTCTGTTTTTAAAAAATTCTTTTATCCATCTTCCTACTTTGTCAACAATGTTATGTTTTTCTAATTTTTTCGCTAATATATTATGATCTACCTTGTCAAAAGCTTTTGCAAAGTCTAGGTAAACCACATCTGTATCTTTTCATTTATCATATTTTTATATATGCTTTCATGGTGGACTAACAGTTGGGTTTGTGTACTTTTTCCGGGTACAAAACCATGTTGTCCTATATTGAACAATCTATTTTTCATTAAATGTTTCATTATATTTTTTTTATTACCCTTTCATATACTTTCATAATATGAGATGTCAGACTCACAGGCCTATAATTACTTGCCTCTAGTCTTGAACCACTTTTGAAAGTAGGAGTAATATATGCTAATTTATGCTCATCATAAATCTTGCCTGTATCTATACTTTGTCTTAATAATATTGCTAGCGGCTTTGCGATTGAATGAACCACTTTCTTTAACAATATGACAGGTACTCCATCTGGTCCTGCTGCTGATCCATTTTAATTTCATTAATAGCCTGCACAATATCGGCTTCTGTAATATCTATATCTGATAAGTATTCAGTATTTTCATCTCTTATTTCTGTATCATTATCTTCATTTTCAATTCTAGGTGTAAATTCACTCTTATATCTTTCTGCTAATATGTTACATATTTCCTTTTTTCATTCGTTAATCGCCCTTCAATTCTTAGAGGGCCTATTTCTACTCTTATTTTATTCATCTTTTTGCATATGAATAAAAAATTTTAGGGTTTTGCTTGATATTTTGTAGTGTCATTTCTTCTAGGTTCCTTTTTTCATTTTCTTTTGATTGTATAATCTTTTGTTCTGCATTTTCTATCTTACTTTTTAGTTCCATCACTTTCCATGCATTCTTTTCTTTTGCAAGAGCTTTTTCCACTTTCTAATTTTCTGGAACAAGATCCTTCTGTCTCTTGGAATTCGTGACTGATGATTACTTTTTTTCTTCGGTATATATTTTTCCACTATTTCCTCTAATATTTTATATAATATATCGGTATTTACCTGTATATCATCACTTACAAATATATTTTCCCATTCTTTGTTTAATTCTTCATTTATTTTTGACCAATTTATATTCTTACTATAGAAATTGTATTTTCCATATCCTTCCCATTTTTTCGTTTCTTGCTTTTCTCTGTTTTCATATGTTCTGGAACGGACTGTTAGTTCTATGACATTATGGTCCGAAATACTCGTGTTATATACTATTATTTCTTTAACATAGTTCACCTCGTTCACAAATACTAGATCTAAAATATTATCCTTTCTTGTTGGTAGGTGATTTATTTGCTGAATGTTATGTTCTAGTAGCATATCTAATAGCTTTTCAAATTGCCTCTTATCTTCTGCACTATTATTGCTCTCTTTTTTATATGTATAAATACAACCACAGTCTCCTATTCGTTCTTTCCATTCTACAAAAGGAAAGTTAAAGTCTCAGTTAGGAGTATAGTCCAGTCCTTGTGATTTCTACATATTTCATCCAATTTTTCAATTATTATGTCAAACTCTTTAGTATTAGGGGTCTATATATTACAATGTTCACTAATTTTTCAGATTCAAATTCTACCGCTATTAATTCACATTCTGTGTTACTATATTTCTCACAGATTTTTCCTTGATTGGCATCTCTCCCATATATCATGGTTCCCCCTTGATTTCTATTTTTCTATCTGATCTATAAGTTTGGAAACCCTTTATCTGGTCATCATTACCAGTCTCTTGGGAATACCAGGTTCCACTTATATTCAATATTTCTATTTTTTCATTTTGGGTTAGTTCTTCTAAGAACTCTATCTTTCTTTTGAGTTACTCGAAACTAAACCCTGCGCGTTCATCACTATGATGGTTTGCATGTATTATCTCCATTATCTAATATGGGTAATAATAAGGATTTTCCCATGTCTCTTTCCTGTTCTGATATGTTGATCTTTTTTTTCATTTCCAGAAATTCGTACATTAAAAATCCAACTTTTCCATTATACTTGTTCTTCCAGCTTCATATTTATTCACTTTGTGCATAAACCTGCACTTATCTCCATATCTGCACCATCCTTAGCATCATAGATACATTGCTTGTTCCTTGTGCTATATCTAGGTGCTGATGGCTCATATCGTGGTGCTGACATTTCATAATGTGTTGTTGGCTTGTTTTTGCCTTCATCACATGATCTTTGTTCTTTTCTTTATTTGTTTCATTTTTTACCTTGATTTTTATATGTATTTGATTTTGATTTTGGTTTTCATGGCTACAGGATGCATGTACCTACATTTCTTATTAAACCTACATCCATTTCCTTCTTTCCATTTTCTACATATTTTTGGATGTAGATCTCTGCATTCCTCTTCATAGCCATCTAGATATGCACATTTGCCATATATCTCATAATTGTGACATATCTTGGGATGTTTGTAATAACATCTTTCACCAAACCTGCAATTCCCTCTTTTCAAAAGGGTGCATACTGTGTCTTTCTTTTCTTTTTTTTTTCTTGTTCTTTCCCATCAGTATGGAGATCCGGGTACAACCTCTTTGGGATTTTATTTTGATTTATCATGTCATAATTTATTTCTTCATAAGTATGTTGCTGTATTGCCTCATATGTAGAATCTAAGAGTTTCTCTGCATCCATACTATTATCCTGTTCTTTGTTTTCATTAATCTTTTCCCTCTCTTCAGTCTTATTTTCTTCTTTTCTATTTTTCCTCTTCTTCCTCTTCTTCATCCTCTTCATCTTCTTCATCCTCCACAATCTGTACATTAAGTCTTGATTTAATGACCTTGTCTATCCATACTAGACATGTTGAGCAAAATATTTTTGTGTCCTTATTTCTATTTTGCTCAACTTCAGCACATGAAGGGTGTGTGTCGGTACGTGGCAAAGCATAGCATTTCCTAATCAGGTTTTGTGGATTTACAATGCTATACCACACTCTACATAGTTTACATGCTTTAGGCATCCGTTTGCCTATTGCATCAATCAATATATTCACTAATTCCACCTTACTTATTTTCTTTGATGGAATGTGTTGATTTTTGTAGATTTTCTTTATAAGTCTTTTGATAACCTGAACTTTCATTGGTATCCCTTCTATTATTTTCATTATATTTTCTACAGATTTGCTCCAGTTTGAAGGATCGTATCCTTTCAATATGTCTGTGAATGATTTCACATCTTTTTGGTCGATGTTGCAATTTATCTCCACGATCAGCAAACCAAGTTCCCTTCCTGCCAATTCATCATATTGAATATCTCCTATGCATGCAAGATTTCTCCACCTTTTGCCACTATTGGTTGACTCCTCCATGATTTTCAGAATTTATTAATTCACTCGTAAACAACTTATTAGACGGTTTATCACTCTAATCTGATATTAAGCTAATCACCGATAGTTCACGTATTATCGGGTAGATTATCCAGACCATGAATGATTACGTCTCACCGAGAGAATGTCACATCACAGAGAGAGAGAGAGAGAGAGAGAGAGAGAGAGAGAGAGAGAGAGAGAGAGAGAGAGAGAGAGAGAGAGAGTTTTCAAACACCACCTTTGATGACATAAACTGAGATGGCAAAAGCTTACCAACGCATTTCCCTGGCGTAAAAGTTTTGCGGTCGTAGGCCTATCCGTCATTGATATTGTTATCACGCCTTTATTTTCTAAGGGGGAGGGGGGGAGAGGGAAGGGGAGGGAGAAATATGCCCAAAGGCTATGCTGCAGGAGAGGCATTTAAAGGGAATTACTTCAGGAATCCGACCGGAAAAACAAACCCAAGATCAAAGGAAGACGCCCAGGGTAATTTTTTCCTTAGCTACAACGTTAGGCCTCCAAATACAGTAGCGAGTTTTGCTATCAGTCAGGTTTCAAAAGTAATTTAGAACTGAACTGAATATAGGATTTAGGCCAAAGGCCACTCGCCGGGGCCTGTGAGGTCATTCAGCGCTGAAAAGGAAGCTGACAGTAAAAGTTTCAAAGGTGTAACAGGAGGAAAACCTCGCGATTGCACTAAGAATCAATTGTTAGGAGAGGGTGGAAAGTAAGTTGGAAGAAAGAGAATACGAAAGGAGGTACAGTAAAAGGAACAAAAGGGGTTGCAGCTAGGGGCCGAAGGGACGCTGCTAAGAACCTAAATAACGCCTACAGTGCACCACATGAGGTGCACTGACGGCACTACCAACCCATGGGGCGTGGGCATTTAAATTTTCCTCTTTTGTAACAAAAATTTACTTTTGGCATGGCTTGTAAATGCAATAAATATTATGAAGAGATTACCAGTGCTGAAGATATTTGAGTTTTCCCTTTTTATTTCAAAAGTTTGCTTTTGGCAAGGTTCATAAATGCAATATATATTACCTAGTAGAACTAACTAATAAGTGATAACCAGCACAGAAATGTTAATTTCCCTCTTTTATTTCAGAAATTTACTTTTGGCATGGTTTTCAACTAAAATAAGTATTATTTCACAGAGCTGATACATAATTATCAATCCTAAAAAAAATTAATTTTCCTCTTTTACTTCAAAAATTTACTTTGTGCATTGAATTTTAACGGTAATAATTATCATTCAGTAGACTAAATAAGTGGCTACCAGTCCTAACTCGATCACTAGCAAATACATCAAACGATGTTTCCAGGTTTCCAGAACAACTTCTTGACATTAATGTCCGGTGCCAGTTACGACTGCGTCTTAAAAAACGATTGCGACTGTGACGTAAAACACGATTACGACTGCGACGTAACAGCGAGTTATGATTGCGTCTAAGACCACGATTCCGAATGTAACGTAAAAGCACGATTACAATTGTGACAATCGTGAGTTACGATTGCGTCTTAAAAACACGATTACGGCGTAACAGCGAGTTGCGATTGTGTCTTCAAAACACGATTACGACTGCGGCGTAAAAACACGATTACGACTGTGACGTAACAGCGAGTTACGACAGACAAAGCGATTCATTTTGTCCAAGATTTAGGTTCCATTTGGAAGACGAAAAAAGCGATGGAGGGTTTTATTACTCATATAATATTAGGGTTTTCAAATCAAGCTGATGATTTATGCAAAACGTGGATTTATTTACTCGTTATTAAGTTATTTTTTAATACACAATGCTGACTTCTTCATTTTCTGAGCACAAGTAATCTTTGTATCATAGCTTTTCAAAATCGTACGTAAATTTCATATTGATAGTTTAATTAATAGTGAATCCTATACCATTTTAGCATATTGCTGAATGAATTATGTCCTTTTTATGTGCAGTAAAATTTTAAACCAACTGAGCGAAATGCATAATTAGTGCATTTGGTGAATAATCTGATTTGATGAGTCACTCTTGCGTGTACGACTTTTGAGAGAGAGAGAGAGAGAGAGAGAGAGAGAGAGAGAGAGAGAGAGAGAGAGAGAGAGAGAGAGTCACTGTAGTGTATAATTTAAGAGAGAGAGAGAGAGAGAGAGAGAGAAAGAGAGAGAGAGAGAGAGAGAAAGGTGAGTCACTTCTGTGTGCGACTCGAGAGAGAGAGAGAGAGAGAGAAAGTGAGTCACCCTAGTCTACGGTTTAAGGGAGAGAGAGAGAGAAAGGTGAGTCACTTCTGTGTCTGACTCTAAAGAGAGTGAGATGCGAGTCACGTCATTGTACGGTTTAAGAGAGAGAGAGAGAGAGAGAGAGAGAGAGAGAGAGAGAGAGAGAGAGAGAGAGAGCCGCCAAGCAACTCCGACTCGCCGTAACGAGGGCAAGTCATAAATAAAAAAAAAAACTTAAGCGAGTAAATAAAGCGACGCCCCTCACGAGGCTTCTTTGATCCGGAAAATCTGTCTGCCGGGGCGTGGAGCGAGGAATCTTCCCAAATCATCCCTTCCAGTGACGTTGCCTTGGACTTCTTCCCTCTCTTCTTCCTCTGCGACCTCTTCCCAGGAAGGAAAGATTCTATAATTACAGACTGAATGGTTAATAATAATAATAATAAAATAAATACTCGGGCTCCTGCGATCTCTGAAGTTTTAACAACGTTAATCTGCTCGGGTGGGAAATGTTTACAAACATTTTCTTCCATCTTTTTAACCCTGTGCGAGACACTTTGATGGAAACATTTAATAACGACAACAGTAAGAGTAATTTTCTATTTAAGTATAAAGTCCATTTCATGATTTATTTGCGCATATTTCTCCATTTACTGGGTTTTGCGAGATGTCACACCTGGAAATTATTGATCTGAAGCTGTGATGAGTTTTTTTTTTATATCAGGAAATCATTGATTCGAAGCTATACTGAGGTTTTAAATTATTTTCTCCCCTTAAAATAAATTTCTGCGGTTCCTAACAACAATACATATAAAATAAATGAATGAAGATTAAAAAAACGTGGTTTTGTTATTAATATACATCATATCAACTTTGTATTTTAGCTTTTGTTTCATTTCAGCAATTCAGGGGGCGCGAGAACTGACTGCTGATTTGAAAGGGGTGCATACATTGTAAAAAGTTAGGAATCACTGCCTTAAATCAACGTACCATATAAATTGTGTAAAACCAACAAGAAATAATGATTATTATCGCAATTCTAACTAATATTTACTTTATATCACAATATATTAACTGCAAGTGGGGTTCCCTATCCAGAATTCATTGTTATTTCGTACAGCCAACATTCCGTGGAAATGTAAATGATTGATGGAGTGACGTATTTGCAAGGAAATACGGAAATGCCTTCTGGTTCCGTCACTGCCAGATATTCTGTGAAATAATTATGCCTCTCTCTCTCTCTCTCTCTCTCTCTCTCTCTCTCTCTCTCTCTGTGTGTGTATATATGTGTGTGTGTGTCTGTCTGTCTCTCTTTCTCTCTACTTCTCAATAATTATGCGTCTCTCTCTGTCTCTGTCTCTCTCTCTCTCTCTCTCTCTCTCTCTCTCTCTCTCTGTATGTGTGTGTCTCTGACTGTCTGTCTGTCTTTCTCTCTTTCTCTCTACTTCTCAATAAATATGCCTCTCTCTCTCTCTCTCTCTCTCTCTCTCTCTCTCTCTCTCTCTCTCTCTCTACTTCTTCTCCTGCTCAATAATTGTGCCACTTTCCTCCTCCTCATAATATATATATATTATATATATATATATATATATATATATATATATATATATATATATATATATATATATATATATATATATATTATATATATATATATATTATATATATATATACATATATATATAATCTCATCTATCTGCCGTAATAATTACTAAATCAAACAAAAGCAAGCTCTCCAATGAACGATTCTGAAAAAAAATTATCATAACATACGGCTAACTATTTAGGAGAGTCAACAATTCAATTAGAACCATTTAACATACGGGTATAGTACAATTAGTGTATACAAACATTGTAGCCTGTCACGTTCATGACTCCACAACATGTCTGTTGGTATTTATGCCCAAGGCACATGCATATGCAGAAGCCGTATAATGCAGTGCGTGTAAAATGCAGTCCCATAAGTGTTTCTCTTTTGGCTTTGAATCGGGTATAAAAGTAACGAATAATTATAAGCTATTTGACTGTGGGAACTTGACAGTGGCAAAATGCCTTGATAATGGGTTTGTGAAATATCTGTATTTTATTGTTTTATTGATATCTATTCCATACAAAAAAATTAGGCTTTTTCTATGATCCTACTAAAATCTTACTTTTATTTATTTAGAAACTTACCCCAGTTATTTATTGGTTATTCTGCTTTCTTTGTTTACAAAGCTGTTTACAGGATCATATCTTCCTTTTTAGTTTTCTGTAAAAGAAAATTATTGAGATGGCTTTTTGTCTGTCCGTCCTCAGATCTTAAAAACTACTGAGGAGGCTAGAGGGTTGCAAATTGGTATGTCGATCATCCAACCTCCAGTTATCAAACATACCAAATTTCTGCCCTCTAGCCTTTGTAGATTTTATTTAATTTAACGTAAAAGTTAGCCATGACCGTGCGTCTGGCACCGCGATAAGTCCAACAACACAGGCCACCACCGGGCTATGGCTGAAAGTTTCATGGGCCGCGGTTGAGAGTTTCATGGGCCGTGTCTAAGAGTTTCATGCAGCATTATACGCTGTACGGAAAATTCGACTGCGCAGAAGAAACTTCGGTGCATTTTTTACTTGTTTATTTTGCGTCATTGACTTCCATGGTCCAAGGAATCTTCTTCTTCCCAAAGCATTCACTTCCTTTTCTTAAAGGACTTCTTATCTTTAGAACCTTTCCCTCCCTTCCTATCAAAGACCACTATTCATAGAGCACCCTTCCCCCTCAGGCCCACAACCCCCCTTACCCCAACCCACGCCTCCCTTTAGAGCTTTCTCCCTGCTCCATTCGTCTTTATTTTCTCCCTGTTTCGATATTTATCCCCCACCCATTTTACTCATGTTTTTTATTGGTTTTCTTGTTTATTTTCAGACTGTTTATATTTTCCCTACGTCATTTTTTACTTATTTTCTGAACAAAAACCACCCTCCTCCTCCTCCTCCTCCTCCTCCTCCTCCTCCTCCTCCTCCTCCTCCTCCTCCTCCTCCTCCTCCTCCTCCTCCTCCTCCTCCTCCTCCTCCCTTGGGTTCTCTCACCGGCTTAAGCTTCATACCATGACTTAAATCTGGCATTTGACGTACAGGTGAAGGAAGCTGCCCAATTAGGTCGTTCGAGTAAAAACAAAATCAAAAGCAATGGGCAGAAAAATTTCACTGTGACGAGGGTGATATTGATGTGTCGAGTATACAGAGAGAGAGAGAGAGAGAGAGAGAGAGAGAGAGAGAGAGAGAGAGAGAGAGAGAGAGAGAGGAATATTTCTTGTCCTATAGAATCTTTCTTTTGGGAGTTTCCTGATAAAGAGAGAGAGAGGAATATCCCTCGTCCTAAAGAATTTTTCTTTTGGGAGTTTCCTGATAAAGAGAGAGAGAGAGAGAGAGAGAGAGAGAGAGAGAGAGAGAGAGAGAGAGAGAGAGAATATCCCTGTCCTAAAGAATCTTTCTTTTGGGAGTTTTCTGATTGAGAGAGAGAGAGAGAGAGAGAGAGAGAGAGAGAGAGAGAGAGAGAGAGAGAGACGATCCCTCGTCCCATAAAATCATAATTTTCTTTTGGAACATTCCTGTATCCAGAGTGATGGTTCTCAGCATTTCGAACGTTCATCAAAACTCCATCTAGGGATCTACGTATGTCCTGCCTACATGTTATAAACATTCAAAGACGTGGAGACGTCACCAGCACTCTCTAGAGAATTTTACAAGAAGCAGACTTGAGAAGGGGACATTTCTAATCAAGTCGTGTCAACATGAAAGGAGAGGATTTCTTCAAGTCTTCCTTGAGGCAAGGAGGGTATTTTGTCTCAGGTAGGGACGAATGTAGAAATCCTCAGATACTGAAGAAAGAGACATAAAGGGAAAATGATTCTGCCACAGGGTTTAGTAGATGTTTACATCGTATTTATCCTCAGTTCTTGTTTACCTTGACATGTCTGTTATTGTAGTATTTACAGGACGTGTTTGGGTTGTAGAAATTTCTTTGGGTTGTGGGTTATATTTCTTGTTTACTGATAGAAATATAATGCTGAAAGGTGGTCACTTTTATTTACTTATTTATTTATTTATTTACAGAATACTGCGCGAAGGGAGTGATGGATTTTGAAATGTATTATGGATATAAGTCCATATAGATTTCATTTATACCTACTTTATATATATATACGTATATATATATATATATATATATATATATATATATATATATATATATATATATATATATATATATATAACTGAATTTGAGCATGTCAGACCTGTTAATGACTTCATCAAGATCTTATTTTATTTAATTAATTTTAATATAATCTCTATGAACTAACCTATTTGGAAATTGCAGTCAGGTTGTCTATATTTTTCCTCTTTGTATGTACGAATGTAGCCTTGGTCCTGTAGATTTTCTGTCTCCAAACTTAGTGTTATAAGTAAAGAAACAACCTCAAAACATATAGTATTTTATTCTTAATAATATTACTCGTAACAGACTAAATTAAATGGCACTGAGCATTACAAGGGCGTGTCGCTCTAACTTTTGAAAATGGCGTTTAAAATAATCCCCCTTTTTTTTTCCAAAAAAAGGGCGTGGGGGTGAAATATAATTTTTTATGCATACTATTCTATTTCTGATCGCAAATACTTCAGCTCACTCAAAAATAAAGAAATTAGAGCGGGTTGAATTTCCAAAACTTTGATGGCTTATAACTCAAAAATTTGTTTGATCTCAGAATGACGACTTTCTGTAACAGAAAAAGTAACCTTTATGTATTCAAGAAGTTCCCATCTATACTTAAATCTTATGGGGTAATGTAACGTAATTGTCGTTAAAGGCTTTCTGTATTTATTTATGGTTTCATTAATTACGTGCTAATCTGTATGTTGTCAAGTACCGTTGTCACAGTTTTCATTCTTATCATTCTTTATTCTTAATGTTTCAACATTTACTCTTCATACTTGATGAGAGAGAGAGAGAGAGAGAGAGAGAGAGAGAGAGAGAGAGAGAGAGAGAGAGAGAGAGAGAGAGAGAGAGAAGAGATTTTCGGATTTGTGGTTTGTTGGAAATTCTCGGTGGCATCCCCTTGATAACCGTTTAAAAGTTTGGTGGGAAAAATGGATTAGGAGACTGGAACTTTCCCTGCCTGAATGTTAAGATAGGAATTGGATCTCCAATATCTTTTTCCCCACATCTTATAATCTCTTGTTTTTATGCCTCTTCGGTGGCTAACAATTTTTCCCCCCTTTTATAGAAAACGTCTTTCTTCTGATATCAGTTTCTTCAGGGAATTGTTTCAAGCTCTTTCAAGTGGAAAGAGAAAAGAGCCAGGAATGATTTCTGCAGAGATAAAGTTAACAGTTAGAAAGAATAAGGTATTTCAGATTCTTTTATTCACTTAGTCTTGGATTAAATGAACTCAGTTACACCTCCTGAGAGTGATGAGAGAAAGGGTGTTGAAGAAGGGTGCTTGCAAGAGATGAGAATACACAGAGGAATTATTGATGAGACAACTCTCCTTTATGGAAGTGGGGTGTGGAAGTTAATGACGATGATAAGCAGATTATGTCCACTAGGGACTTGACAAATATAAATGGTTTGATAAAAACAACTGGAAATACCTTGGCTATTGCAGATAAAAAATTATTTCAACTGTAACGGTCTCATATCTGACGAAAGTAAAACTAAAATTTCTTTTAGGATCAAAATAATAAATATCTCGCGTCCCGGACAACCCAAACATAGAATTCTTAAAAGGTCACACACTTTTACTGTCATGGATGGTATTACGACTTATTATAATGCACATATCGACGAACTACACAAAATTAAAGTAATTACATAGTAACTGAGTGAGAGTTTGAATCTTTCGAATTCTTTACCAAGATGCCAATGTGACATATCCCAGGGTTTCTTTCGCAATAAAATAAAACTTATTTATACTGAAACCATTAACAAGTTTTGTAACATTACATCCGAAAATCAGTTTATTTAGCATTATCCTGTGTTGCGTTCTGATAACATGAAAGTGTACCACTAATGTCTTTTATCTATAGGCGAACATAATTTTTGAATGTTGTTAATAGAAAAGAAAATAGATATTTCTATTTATTATAAAAATTAAAAAATAATGTTTTAGTGGATATTTAACGTCAGGTTTATTTTCGAGGGAAAATAAGTTTTGGAAATCGTTACTAAAAAAAAATGGATATTTCCATTTATAAATCTAAAAAATAATGTTTTGCGGACATTCATATCTGCATCAAATGAAAGTATATCAAGCGTATCCACGTCACCGCTATTAATTCTGCTTGCAAAATGTCCTAGAATAAACATTTCGCGGCATGAATTATAGTTTACCAGGCATTAGGGCGATGTATATTGCCCAATAAAAGGGACTGTATTAACCCATTCTCACTCGTGGCTATCAATGCTGGTGCATTCTGATGTAATTAATGAATCACTTTATCAATACAGGAACGGCGCGCTGTTCAAATGTTTGCATGTTTTGTCTTTTAATAGTGAAATCAGCTGTTAATGCCTGAAGTGATGGTTGCGAACTAATGTCCTCTATTGAAATATATCTTCATAATTCGGTAAACAAAAGAAGAAAATAGTAAAATCATTTGTTAAACATGCTTTTATTAAAATGCACAAGGAGGGGGAGGACATAGCTTAATGCTTGATCGTGTGCTCCCGAATGGGGAGGGGAGGGGAATGGGGAGGGGGAGGGGCTGGAAGAGGGAAGGGGGAGGGGTTATACAGTCAAAGAGTAAAAAATCCTTGAAGAGTTTCATACAAATCCTGAGATACCTGGAGAGGTTACTGTAGGGTCACTAGAGGTCACTGCTGATCTACTGATCATGTAAGGTTGTACTATCACCGGAATTGAGTAACCATGCAAAATTTCAAGTCCATCGGACGAAGGGAACAGGTCGAAAATTGAGTTACAAGTTTTGACCCAAACAGACAGACCGACGCAGAAGCCAAGTTAAATAAAAGCATGTAAAAAAAATTAGATTACTCGTATGTGAATATTAATGGAATATATTTGTGAACTTATGAAGCAAAGAAATTGTCAGAAGGCTTTTGTGTTTCCTTCCTTGATTAAGAAAGCAACAGAAATAGTGGACAATTCAGTGGCCAAAAAAATGTAAAATAATGCTTTACAATTGCATTTGTAATTTTCCTCTCTTAAAAGTATGAAGAAATGACGTGAATTTGACTTGCATATTTATCAGAAAAGATTTTGACTATTATATATATATTTTATTTTTTACTTTTACACGAGGAATAAGAATATCTGTATAAAATTTGATACAAAAGTATCTATCTTTTAACTATTCTTTTTTTATTTCAAATTCTTTAGGGCTTACACATTTTGCAAGTTCATTACTTACTGCTTTCCTCTCTCTTCCGTGCGTTCTTCGTAAGTCTTTTATTTATTTATGTTTTAGCTATTCATAAAGTACCAAAGCCATTTTCATCCTGACTTATGGATAAAGTTTAATTTAAGAGCCATTTCTCTCTCTCTCTCTCTCTCTCTCTCTCTCTCTCTCTCTCTCTCTCTCTCTCTCTCTCTCTCTCAGCTAGGGAGAGAGCAGCTTTATGATAAAATAACGTTCAAGGGTTGTATGCAAAATGCAGTGGATAACCTTACGGCGTTTCAATCTCTCTCTCTCTCTCTCTCTCTTAGCTAAGGAGAGGAGAACAACTGCAGGATAAAACAACGTTTCAGGGCTGTATGTAAAATTCAGTGAATAACCTTGCGGCGTTTCAATCTCTCTCTCTCTCTCTCTCTCTCTCTCTCTCTCTCTCTCTCTCTCTCAGGTAGGGAGGGAGCAGCTATACGATAAAATTACGTTCAAGGGATGTATGCAAAGTGCAGAGGACAACCCTACGGCGTTCCAATCTCTCTCTCTCTCTCTCTCTCTCTCTCTCTCTCTCTCTCTCTCTCTCTCTCTCTCTCTCTCTGGCTGCCATTCCCACACCGTGAACAATTAAAGACAACGGACATTTCACGATGGCACTGACGGTGCAGTTGCTTTATTCCTCCTACGGGAGAGGATTCGACGTCTTCAAGCTGTGGACCTGAATAGACATAAATTTTATAGCAGCTCTCCCCACCTTGGCATTGAGCGCGCAAGCTCTCTCGCGCCACTGCTGACGGTAGGTACTTGATATGCTAACGATGTAGAACCGGTGATGCATTGCGTAGGAACAATCCTCCCCCCAAACCCCAGGTCCTCGCTGCAGGCGCTGTAGGGGGAGGGGGGAGGGGTTAAAGGGGGGGTCTTCATAGGCCTTCCTCGACATACAAGCCGTAGGATTCAAAGGGCCGTTTATCAAATGAAGGTTGTCGCGTTTGGTTCATTGGATAATAGGAATGGGTGTTTTCACTCGATCTTATATTTTGCCTAGTCTTTAGTTAACACGTGTCACTGCTAGAATCAATTCGTGATATATACATACATACATACATACATACATACATACATACATACATACATATATATATTTATATGTATATATGTAAATAAAGTGTCTGTATGTCTATATATATATATATATATATATATATATATATATATATATATATATATATATAGTGTACAAACTATATTAATATATATATACTGTATATATATACATATGTATATATATATACATATACAGCGTGTGTATTTAGGCTCTTACAATGAACAAACTGATACCTTTTCTAGACCAGACCTGAAAATTTCATTGATGTTAACTGGGACTGGTGGATGTGACTGGTGGATGTGACTGGATGATGTGTCTTCAGAAAAATTAATTTTCAATCATGGTTTTGTTACCAATTCCTTATTCAAAATCTGAACATCGGAATCGAAACTTGGACAAAAAAATTTTAAAATTAGCTTTCGGTGAGCTATAACAAATAACTTGAAACATAATGAATACCTGAATGTGACTGATTCTGAACAATTTGTTTATTTACAATGTAAATACACAATTGTGTAAATTCAGTTCGCTATGATATCAGAACAAGATCACTTTTAACCGTTAAAGCAGGACGTTTATGTTCATATTTATGGAGAGAGAGAGAGAGAGAGAGAGAGAGAGAGAGAGAGAGAGAGAGAGAGAGAGAGAGAGAGAGAGATTTTGGAGCTAACTATATTCACGTCAATAGTGGGGAATCACCCAATGGCCGCGTAACACAGTAGTACCTGAATATGTCTGCGTCGTTAATTATAAATGGAAATAACAGCTTGTTATTACCTACAGTGTTCCCCCATTACGTTTCGATGACCCCAGTCCATTACATCTCGCTCAGCGTCATTATAACCTATCGGATTTATGTTATGGGCATCAATTCTCCTTCCGGTTAGGAGGCTTCAGCCGTGATTACATGTTCTGGGTGGAGAGTGTATACACACACACACACACACACACACACATATATATATATATATATATATATATATATATATATATATATATATATATATATATATATATATATATATATAAATATATAATATGTGTATGCATACAGTAGTATATATATAAATATATCTATATATATATATATATATATATATATATATATATATATATGTGTGTGTGTGTGTATATCTATACATAATGATATATATATAATATATATATATATATATATATATATATATATATATATATATATATATACTGTATATATATACTGTTTGAGGAGCTAACCAGGGTGTGGAAGGTAAGTCAGCATACGGAAAAGATTCCAACTGAACTACTCCCTTGCATACAGGTATGGGTGATACAGGTGACTACGAACCACTATTTAGTATATCAAGGAAAGTCTATGGTAGGATTTCGATTGAGAAAGCATGACATTGACATAAGATATAGTAGTGTGAGTGCAGTCAAGGCATAAAGTGCATGGATCAAGTATTTATTATGAATGAGTTACGTCAGAAGTACGAGAGTATAAAGAAAAAGCTTGACAGGATTTGTAGATATGGTCTCGAGAGCAATAAAACGTTCTTATGATCTAACTCAACTCTGCATTATAACATATGCAGAAGACCGGAGTGGGAATGGCTATTGATAACCTTATTGATGGAATAATGTAAGAAGTTCACGTTGAAAAGCTTTGGGATAAAAAAATTAGTCACGAATGTTCGCAGATGATAGTGTTGAATGGGTACAACGAAGAGAAACTGCATAAACCGGCGAAAGAGACAGAAAGCGTTTGCAGAAAGGGTAGGTGGAGAGTTATGGGAGAATATGAAACCAGGAAGATTGTGGAAAATGGAAACAATTGATTCATATTGAAATTTGAGAGTAAATATATCTAACAATGGTAGGATGAGAGAAAGTTTGAAATCTATCTATTCTTTTTAGTTTTCTGTAAAAGAAAAGTATTGTGCCCGCTTTGTCTGTCCGTCCGCACTTTACTCTGTCCGCCCTCAGATCTTAAAAGCTACTGAGGCTAGAGGGCTGCTAATTGGTATGTTGATCATCCACCCTCCAGTCATCAAACATACCAAATTGCAGCCCTCTAGCCTCCTCAGTAGTTTTTATTTTATTTAAGGTTACAGTTAGCCATAATCGTGCTTCTGGCAACGATACAGGATAGGTCACCACCGTGCCGTGGTTAGAGTTTCATGGGTGGCGGCTCACGCAGAATTATACCGAGACCACAGATAGATAGATCTATTTTCGGTGGCCTTCATTATACGCAGTAGCGGCTGTACAGAAAACTCGATTGCGCCGAAGAAACTTAGGCGCATTTTTTACTTGTTTTGGATATTTTGTGGACTACTGGACAAAGTAAGGATACCTTAGTTTTACCAGACCACTGACCTGATTAACAGCTCTCCTAGGGCTGGCCCGAAGGATTAGACTTATTTTTACGTGGCTAAGACCCAATTGGTTACTAAGCAACGGGACCTACAGCTTATTGTGGAATCCGAACCACACTATAGCGAGAAATGAATTTCTATCACCAGAAATAAATTCCTCTAACTCTTCATCAGCCGGCCGGAGACTCGAACTCGGGCCTAGCGAGTGCTAGTCCACAGCTCTACCGACTCTCCCAACGAAGCGCTTGACTAATGGACAGATGAACATAATTATTACGAACTACCTTACCCCAACCCCACCCTCACAACCAACCGTCCACTCTCCATGCCCGAGGCAGTAAAAATACATTGCCTAATGAAACCCCCAAGTCATTGTTATGGCTAATATGGTCATTATCCACGCATGGTGTAATTCACTGAAG
>NC_089760.1:41732500-41747500 GCF_040412425.1 Macrobrachium rosenbergii | reverse complement strand
CGTGAATAGGTTTCATCGAAGGAAATAATAATAAAAATAATTATCACAGTTCACTGTGACATAAAATTTAAAAGGAATGCATCTAATTATGTTAGTTCCACCATAAGACCAACACAGCCATATAAATACATATTTATATTATATCTATATATATATATATATGTGTGTGTGTAGTGTGCGTACTTAACTAGTATATAATTTAGAAGTACACGTCGCGTCCACCCGAAAAACGAAAATTAAACAAATACATTTATAAAAAGTATGAAAGCATTTAAGGCAAACGGCGCTTTAAAAGCCTTTAATTAAACTTTCCAAAAGCGCAGAACAAAACACAAACGCAAAACATCCGAAACAGCAACGAATAAAAACGAAATTGAATACTGCCTCTTTTAAATCCAGCAACCAGGCTCGTCAGCAAAATCCATAAATTTTAAAAATCGAGACTCTTAATCTAATGACAAGACCGAAATATTGGCACAAATTGCGATTTCGCGTTTTAATTTCGCGCTAAGCTTTTTTTTTACCCGCTAAATTAAATTCGTAGCCAATTTTCCCCGAATCACAAATCACGGGTTAAAAATATCCCCGTTTGATGTGGGACGAACGTAAACACATTACGCAAAATGTATTTTTTATTTTTCTTACTTTTTTACGGTGAGTAAAACGTACATTTTACTCTCACTCTTTTTTTTTTAAGTCTTAAAAATTTCCCACCGAGCGAAAGTGATAGATTTTTTTAATAAATGCAGAACTGTAACAAAATTACAAACGTCTGAATTTTTAGTACTAGTGTGAGCTAGCAGCATTTTTGTTTTCTGCGGGAACAGTTGTAAAATCTTGTTATCTAGACTTTACAAAAACGATTACATATCTTATTACAATCAAGTAATTAATCATTCATTCACAAAAAAATTATAGCAATAGGGAAATGCATAAGCTACAATATATAAATTTTACAGTAATAGGGCCACCACCTGTAAATACAAACTTATATATAATTTACATACAAAGATGACGGAACACATCGAAGTATATGAGATTGCCCTAAGCAAAAATACCTTAATCCACTTGCCACTGATATATTATATTTTGGTCTTGTCATTAGATTAAGAGTATGGGTAAGGTACAGATATGGGTATGGGTATGGTACGGATATGGGTATGGGCATGATACAGCTATGGGTATGGGCATGGTACAGACATGGGAATGGGTATGATATGGGTATGGGTATGATAAGGATATGGAAACTAGCAAATGCGAGCGACAGCGAGCATCTGCTACTATACAAATATACAAATATACAGTATACAAATATAATGAACCCACATTATATATATATACAAATAGTGATTCCTTGAATTGCTGAACGTTTTGTCACTCTTACGATTAGTTCAGGAATAAATAAGTTGAACGGTAATAACAAAAGTCACTGACAATCATTCGGCTGAGCAAAGAAAAAAAATTATTGTGTTTTTATTCCTCAAACATTTGTTTTTTTATCGTATCTATCAGTTTATTCGTCGCCCGCCCTCCAAGCTTTCCTGGAGGCATAAATACGATATAGGTTACAGTAACAGAACTTCGTTGCATGTTAATAACGCTTTTGCATAATCCTCTTGGCTATGATAACTATTATGCACGTGAATAAACACGATAAAAATTCCATTACGGGTCCGAATTTCCAAAACGCGTTCGGAATGCACATTCATTTCACCAAATTGCTTCCACTGAACATCCCAAGTTTATGTTGTTGGGGATGAGGACCATCAAATAGACTCTGCGGAGTTTATTGGGTGTACGGCGACTGGTCTTGTTCGGATTCGTTAAACCTTGCGTTAATATTATTAAAAATCGAACACTGTTGAAACTTGTACATGTATGTATGTATGTTTGTGTATATGTATATATACATACACACACATACACTCTCTCTCTCTCTACCCGAATTAATTCTCTCTCTCTCTTCTCCCCACTTCTACCCGAACTCTCTCTCTCTCTCTCTCTCTCTCTCTCTCTCTCTCTCTCTCTCTCTCTCTCTCTCTCTCTCTCCTTCTTCTTCTAATATATATATATATATATATATATATATATATATATATATATATACATATGTGTGTGTGTGTTTGTGAGTGTGTATGTGTATATATACAAAAGACTTCTTGACTGTCCTAACTAGTGTTTCATACGATTCTCCACTTACTCCAATGTGTGTTTTAAAGAAGTGCGGACGCACCCTAATATAACATATATAATCTACAGCACTGCTTCAGTAGCATCTAAAAGCCTTCGGCACTGCTGAGTAATCACCTCCCCCCATAAAAAAGATCCATTCTTCCCATACGTGATATTCCTATCTTTCCCAAAAGGTAATCAATTGTTGCCAATAACGAGACTCGCCTTTCAATAAAGTTTCCGTAAACATGATCTCATTAACAGAAGTAAAATTTACATCAATATAACAACTACAAACCCTGAACCGAAGGAAAACCAATTTCCGTAACATTTCAGACTGATTGACTGATTTATAAATTTTAGGCATACACGCCAAGCACTGGGATCTATGAGGTCATTCAGCGCTGAAACGGTAATTGACAGTAAAAGGTTTGAAAGGTGTAGCAGGAGGAAAACCTCAAAGCAGTTGCAGTATGAATCAATTGTTAGGAGAAGGTGGACAGTAAGATGGCAGAAGGAGAACATGAACGGAGGTACAGTAAAAGGAACGTAAGGGGTTGCAGCTAGGGGCCGAAGGCACGCTGCAAAGACCCTTAAGTAATGCCTACATCGCACTGCATGAGGTGCACTGACGGCACTAGCCCCCTACGGTGAACGTAACATCTCAGGCTCAATTTAATGCGTAAACACTCTAACAAACAGACAAACGAACTAACAATACCGGACCAAAAACAAGATCTCCTCAACAGACGTAATAATAACAATCAACAAAACAACTTCAATTCCTGAAACAAAGGAAATCCATAAACGAACGAAAGCACGTACTCTCTATCATCGTCCTCGAATGATGAATCTGAATGCACAGATCACTTAAAGCCGTATCCTACACGAAAAGGCTTCCTGGGATTAAGGATACTGACGTCTAATCAATGGCAAACAGCCTCATCGAAGCCCTCAGGCTATAATAAATCCTTTGGCTGAGCTTTTGGATCTGAAGGATTCCCAGGATTAGAAGGATTTGCAGTCGTAAAATATATAATTTAAAAGTAGGAATGTCACGAGGGATGAAAATGTTTGTCTCGTAATTCCACGGTGACTGACGACGTCTTAAATGATTTTGAAGTTAAAATTAATTATACTTTTTAGAAGTATCTCTCATTGGAATAGATTCGGATGCAATCAACGTAATTTGGAATTTTGAGTTTCTCAATTTTGGTTACTATTTCTGATCGAACATAAATTTACATTAAGAGGACAAAAGATAAATATAAAAAGAAAAGATTAATAACAAAAAAAATGCTTTTTCGGTAGAGTTCCAAATTTTGCACAAAAAAATGTATACCAAATGTACTGTTTACAAAATTTAAAATAATAAAAAAAGGGCCGGTCAAAAATTTCAACAGTAAGAAAACTGGAAACAGAGAACAAGCAGATGATTCGCAAGGAATGCAATAGCAAGGGCTTTTCCTGTTCAGTTCCAAATTTGGCACAAGAACACGTATACTAAATGTACTGTTTACAAAACTTAAAATAATGACAAAAAAAAGCCAGTAAATAATTTTATCAATAAGAAAGGTGGAAACAGATAACAAGCAGATGATTCGTAAGGAATGCAATAGCAAAGGCTTTTTCAGTTCAGTTCCAAATTTTGCACAAAAACATGTTTGCTGAATGTATTGTTTACAAAACTTAAAATAATAAAAAAGGGGCCAGTAAAAAATTTTATCAATAAGAAAGGTGGAAGCAGAGAACAAGCAGATGATTCGTAAGGAATCCAATAGCAACTTTCGCTCTCTCACTGAACTTTCTGCAAAACATTTGGAAAAGAGGAATTAACAGGAAAACTGCACGAAACAGGAACCTGTACTTGAGTATGCCCTCAAGCTACAGACCTCACACTTAAGGCCGTGCAAGGGCAAACTGGCATCAAAGGAGACGCTGGATGACCTCACATACCCAAAGGGAAGAAGAAATACAGCATAAATGAATGCTTAAATAGAAGAAGGAACAATGAGAAAATTGTTGATATTGAAAGGTGTACAACACTGAAACAGACGACTGAAAGATTGACTTAAACCAGAAAATAAATAACAGGAAATAAGGAAAAGTCAGAAAAAAGAACCTATTATAAAATTCAGTAATACAACATAAAAGAAATTTTTTTAAAAAATGCGCATGAAAATTCAGAAACAACACAAAGTTGGGAAAAACGAGAACCTCTCAAAACAAATGTATCCTACGAAATAATACGGATAACACAGCAAATAAGGAAAAGTCAGAAAAAAAGAACCTATTATAACATTCAGTAATACAACATCAAAAAAGAAAATAAAAAAAAGTGCGCATGAAAATTCAGAAAAAAACACAAAGTTGGGAAAAACGAGAACCTCTCAAAACAAATGTATCCTAAGAAATCATACGGATAACACAACAAATAAGGAAAAGTCAGAAAAAAGAACCTATTATAACATTCAGTAATAAAACATAAAAGAAGAAAATAAAAAAATGCGCATGAAAATTCAGAAAAATCACAAAGTTGGGAAAAACGAGAACCTCTGAAAATAAATGTAATCTAAGAAATAATACGGATAAATGACAAACATAAACAAAAATGCGAAAACGGGTATCAGAGTTCTCGCTGGCGAGAGAACTGTAAACACTCCACGGGAAAACCTAAGTCGGTTAAAATCGAGTCAAGCTTCCCTCCTGGGACTCCATTTGGCCAACGAGGGAGCCATTCTTGCGGTCGCACAATACCATTTCTGAGCCCGTATCTCCGAAATTACCATGGAGATAACGGTCCTCCCCTCCCCTCCCCCCACCCACCCCCAACCATGGAGATAACACCCCCCATCCCATTATTACACTTATAAGGACATCAGAGAAGGCATAAAACGACCACTTAATAATTTTGGGGGATCATTTGCATAGCTAGGAGTTACACAGAGTGCCAGGAACGATTTCGGAGAAGAGAAATGTCATCTTGGTTATAAAAGCTGTAATAGCCATCTGAAGGTACTCACAATTTAAGGCTGAAATTCTTTTCTTAAAATATTCTAATAATTATTTGCAAATCGTAATGCATTACAGTTTTACAAAGAAAAAGGGAAAAAGACCGCCAATTGGCTTGAAAACAGAACAGGAATCATGCTATTGCCCGAAAATTGTGCTTTAAATTATAAATTTTATATAAACATATATATATATATATATATATATATATATATATATACACTGTATGTATATACAGTATATATGTATATATATACATATATAGTGTATGTATATACAGTATATATATATATATATATGTATGTATATATATATATATATATATATATATATATATATATATATATATATATATATATATATATATATATATATATATATATATATATATATTTAGGAAAACAATGTCGGCAAATCAAATAAGTTTATGTCCATCATCAAATAATTCATTAATTCATACCTCTGCTTTCAAAAACCTTTATCTAATAACAGAAAATCAAGCAAAAGATTAAGATTTCAATAGCGATCCACATGAAACATCTCCTGCAATCCTACTAAACAAACAACACAAACCAAAAACAAACTCAGTATTAATAAAAATAATAATAACAAAGTACTAAATTCCACCACAGCGAAGCTGAAGTCTATTAATGGCCACTGGTCAGCTCCGAAAGGCTGAGACCTTCTGCCGGGCCTATTGAAATTCGGACCAATATGAAAGATTTGCCGATCAATAAAGATTAGAAAGTCCAATTACAGGAGACTAACACAAAGTCCCGCCATCAACTTTCGGGACAGAACGATACCTAAGGACTTTATGGCATCGTGGGCAGTAATCGTGATCGATGAAGGTCGGTTGGTGGGTGGGTGGCCGGGTAAAGGGAGCACAGGGAAAGAACAAAATGATTTTGGAGATGGAGGAGAGAATCATATAATGAAATGAAATACAGGATTTGGGCCAAAGGCCAAGCGCTGGGACCTATGAGGTCATTCAGCGCTGCAAGGGAAATTGAGAGTAAAAAGGTTATTAAGGCAAGTAAGATGGAAGAAAAAGAATATGAAGGGAGGTGCAGTAAAAGGGATGAAAGAGGCTGCAGCTAGGGGCAGAAGGGACGCTGCAAAGGACCTTAAGTAATGCCTACCGTGCAGGACAGAATTATCAAGAGGACACAGAAACACGAAAGAAAGAACGACGGGACATCGAGAGATTGTCAAGGAACAATGAAACGCCACACAAGAGAAAAGAAAACTAAATTAAAATACCAAAAAAAAAGTAAAAAATATGCCGAAGTTTCTTCGGCACAGTCGAGTTTACTGTACATCGTAAAATCAAGGCCAACGAAAATAGATCTATCTTTCGGTGGTCTCGGTATAATGCTGTATGCGCCGCGACCCATGGAACTTTAACCACGGCCTGGTGGTAGCCTGTCCTATATCATTACTAGACTTACGATTATGGCTAACTTTAACCTTAAATAACACAAAAACTACGAGGCTAGAGGGCTGCAGTTTGGTATGCTTGATGATTGGAGGGTGGATGATCAACTTACCAATTTGAAGCTCTCTAGCCTCAGTAGTTTTTAAGATCTGAGAGCGGACAGAAAAAAGTGCGGGCAGGAAAAAAGTGCGGACAGAAAAAAGTGCGGACAGGAAAAAAGTGAGGGCAGGAAAAAAGTGCGGACAGAAAAAAGTGCGGACAGGAAAAAAGTGCGGACAGAAAAAAGTGCGGACGGACGGACAAAGTCGGCACAATAATAGTTTCCTTTCACAGAAAACTAAAAGCTGGTTACCCTTTTAAGAGGAAAATACAAAACTCAGTCGCATTCTGGATTCCTCTCATTCGAAGGTAATAAATCTGTCCCTCTAATGTACTGGGGATAACCCACTAAGAAATATACAGACTTCATCTCTTTGGCCTTTTTTCCTTCGTGGGTAGAACATAGGACAGAAAGAAACTCTGCAGTAAAATCACAGCCAAAGCCCCATTACCGAGACAGCAAACAGCAACGCTGTCACGGTTTTGACCAGAATAACGACGTAAGTTGTTCCACGAAGAGTTGAGAATCCTTTCAAAGTTTCCCTGTTATCTGGAAATGATAAGAGCGTCTTGGTCAGTACTCGAGAATTACGACAGAAGAGACTTCTAGGAGATATGCCTTTATTTTCCTGCTTGTATTTCATCGAAGCCGGAGCTTTCTTTTTAATATATATATATATATATATATATATATATATATATATATATATATATGTATGTATATATATATATAGATATATAATATATATTTAAATATATGTATATATATACATATACTGTACATACACCCACATCACATATATATATATATATATATATATATATATATATATATATATATATATATATATATATATATATATATATATATATATAATTTGTTATGGAATAGGAAAAGGAATGTGAGATTTAGGCCTGAAGCCCAGCGCTGGGGCCTATGAGGTCATTCAGCACTGAAAGGAAAATTGAGAGCAAAGGAGGTTTTCAAGGTGTAACGGGAGGAAAACCTCACAGTTGCACTGTGAAACAATTATTAGGAAAAGGGGGGGTGGAAATAAGATGGAAGAAAGAGAATATGAACGGAGGTACCGTAAAAGGAATGAAAGGGGTTGCAGCTAAGGGCCCAGGGGACGCTGCAAAGAGCCTTAAGTAATACCAACTCACGCACTGATGGCAGAACCCCTGCACCCCCTACGGGGTATATATTTATAGGTTGACGTAATCTAGCGGTTTAGCCCAAATCCCACCCGATAGCCTGGGAAGCAAAACACTAAGAAATCTAGGATTTTTGTGAAGAAACCTTGGAGAACCCCCGCGTAAAACCTTGGCCATACTTGGTCATACCTGGTCAGGGGCTACGGCAATTTTCGCAAATTTCAAAGTTTCCGTGGAACGGCCATACTTTATTTCAATTTCCGCAGACACAACCATCGTTCATTTCAATATAAAATTACTTAATGGTGGAATTCACATCGAAATGAACAGAACTGGTTTCAATATTTTGCAATAAACAAAAGAAAGAGATGTACAAATCGTGATAGTCTATTTTGGCCGATGCAGACAATTCTTTCATTCACGTGTAAATGCAGGAAAAATAGTAAAAGAAAGGCTTCGTTTTTTAAAACTCAGTTGGAATGCGCGTGGCAATTGAATAAAAAAAATGGTGATGACCTGTTACAGCCAACACGAAGGATTTCCTATTAGAGAGAGAGAGAGAGAGAGAGAGAGAGAGAGAGAGAGAGAGAGAGAGAGAGAGAGAGAGAGAGAGAGATTGTTTACATTTTGATACACGGGTTACCTCCATGACAGCGGAGGCTCGTTCAGTGCAACTCAGAGTCCGAAAGACGAATCAGATTTCACTGGAAATCCTCATTTTCTTCAACTTCAGCTGCAGAGAACGGACGTCATTTTTTGCTCTCACCTGAAGAGGCTCTTATCGTGCAAAATCAGATGAGGGGACGACATTAATTTGAATGCACGAAGTCTCGGAGAGAGAGAGAGAGAGAGAGAGAGAGAGAGAGAGAGAGAGAGAGAGAGAGAGAGAGGTTACAAGGATTACATATCAGGCACTGCGAGAGACTTGTGTTCAACATTATGATTCAAGGCATAATGTTTTTTGTGCATAACATTACCTTTTCTATAATTACTGTTATCATCAAAAGAGAGAGAGAGAGAGAGAGAGAGAGAGAGAGAGAGAGAGAGAGAGAGAGAGAGAGAGAGAATTATATATCAAGCACTACGAGAGAGACTGTTCAACATCATGATTCAAGGCATAATGTTTTTTGTGCATAACAATACCTTTTCTATAATTACTGTTATCATCAATAAAGAGAGAGAGAGAGAGAGAGAGAGAGAGAGAGAGAGAGAGAGAGAGAGAGAGAGAGAGAGAGAGAGAGAGAGAGAGAGAGAGGTTACAAGGATTATATATCAAGCACTGCGAGAGACTGTTTTCAACATTATGATTCCAGGCATAATATTTTTTGTCCATAACATTACCTTTTTTATAATTACTGTTATCATCAATAAAGAGAGAGAGAGAGAGAGAGAGAGAGAGAGAGAGAGAGAGAGAGAGAGAGAGAGAGAGAGAGAGAATTATATGTCAAGCACTACGAGAGAGACTGTTCAACATTGTGATTCAAGGCATAATGTTTTTTGTCCATAACATGACCTTTTATGTAATTATTGATATTATAAATGATAAGATGAGAGAGAGAGAGAGAGAGAGAGAGAGAGAGAGAGAGAGAGAGAGAGAGAGAGAGAGAGAATAAAACATCCTTGATGTGAGACTTCTCTCGTGAACCTGCACTGAAATGAATAAAAGTACATAAAATTAAGGCGTACAGGAACAAAATGTAATTCACCTTTGGCTGCTTCCTCCTACCATCTTCCAAGGAAACGAAGCTTTCTTATATACTATTTTCCTGCATTTACGCGCCAATGAAAGAATTCTCTGCATCTGCCAGAACAGACTATCAGGATTTTGAAATATTTTCCCTTTGTTTAGGGCAAAATACTGAAGTGATTTCATAGATTTTAATGTCATGGGTTCTTGCGATATTGTTTTGTAAGTTTTGATGTTCAATGTTATATGAACCTTGCCTGTAGAGAATTTTTTTTCCTCAGTCGGTTTATCCAGGTTGATTTGACTGACTGATTGATTTATGGTGACACATCGTCACGCCTTTTGGAACGTTTGTTACTAGTGGTCACCAAATGCTTTTCAGGGAAATAATAATAAAAGAAATTTTGTTTTCCACGATCTTCCAAATGCGCTAGATGTACCGACACTGCCAGGTTCTCCAATTAATGATTCCTACGAATATTCACGGAATGGCTGGAAAGGCTAAAAAAAAAAATCCTTAGAAGAAATATAAAGAAAATATTATCCAAGTATAATGTAAGGAGAAAACTTAGGAAATCCTCGAACTTTTAATGAACCAAGTAAAACAAAGGATGAATGGGACGTAGGCTAATTACGTATTTCTGCAAGAGAACGGACCCTGATGAATGGTGGTCATGACAGAGCAATTAAACAATCGCTGGACCATAATTCCTAATTGTTTTGGCCAGGAGAAAAAATCCCTGAACGCGAAGTAGACATTTTCCTTGGCCAACATTCGCCATTTCGTGGAATTTTACTTTTATCGATTTCCTATCGGTTTGTCAAGGTGTGTTTTTCGTTTCAACTGCACGGTAGGTAGGTTTCTCACCTAGATCTTTTGGTAATTCAGACTGCCCTTCGTTACGAATACTTCACAGTTTAGGTGTCACTAATGCTTACAGGAAAAATAATCAAATACATACATATATACATAAACCCCCGTATTCGCGTTCTCATGGTTATATATATATACATATACATCATATATATATATATATACTGTATATATATATAGTAAATATATATATATCAGGTATAATACTTTTACAGGGTTTTTCTTGGTTTAAGCTATCAATATAGTTCTAAGTGTTTTTAAATGGGTTTATAGCATTCATGGATTTATATATATGGGATATATATATATAGGGGTTCACTGTTTATATATATATATATATATATATATATATATATATATATATATATATATATATATATATAATATATATATAACATATAACCAAAAAATTTGATAAGGCACGCACTTCCAATTTCTGTCACTATTAATCATGTAAGTAAAGACGGAATAATCTCAGATTCTTAGTGCATGCCGTTGCAAACGGCAGATGCTTTAATTCCCTTTAATCAAAAACACAAATAAGAGTAATCTAGCCCATGGAAGCCAGATATGTTAAGATTAACACCTTGGAACAACTTTTTGACAGCAAAATATCCATTACATCCGGGACATACAAAATCCTTGACAAAGGTTTTCTTAATATACTACATGGCATAAAACAAACAAGCATTACATTCATCACGGCGTTTAAAAAAATGAACAAGTAAAAAATGCGCCGAAGTTTCTTCAACGCAATCGAGTTTTCTGTACAGCCGTTACAGCATATAATCAAGGCCACCGAAAATAGATCTATCTGTAGGTGGTCTCGGTATAATGCCGAATGAGCCGCGGCCCATGAAACTTTAACCACAGCCCGGTAGTTGCCTAGCGTATATCATTGCCAGACGCACAATTATGGCTAACTTTAACCTTAAATAAGATAAAAACTACTGAGGCTAGAGGGCTGCAATTTGGTATGTTTGATAATTGGAGGGTGGATGATCAACATACCAATTTGCAGCCCTCTAGCCTCAGTAGTTTCTAAGATCTGAGGGCGGACAGAAAAAGTGAGGACAAAAAAAAGTGCGGACAGAATAAAGTGCGGAGAGAAAAAGTGCGGACAGAATAAAGTGCGGAGAGAAAAAGTGCGGATAGAAAAAAGTGCGGACAGAATAAAGTGTGAACAGAATAAAGCGCGGACAGGCGAAGTGCGGAGAGAAAAAAGTGACGAGAAAAGAGAAAAACTGTGGACAGAAAAAGGGGGAACAGAAACAGCACGGACAGAAACAGTGCGGACAGAAAAAAGTCCGGACAGAAAAGAGTGCGGACAGAATAAAGTGGGGACGGACAGACAAAGCCGGCACAATAGTTTTCTTTTACAGAAAACTAAAAAAGGGGAACGTGAGCCAATTAATAAAAGAAAATATACGAACTAAAAGAGGGGAATCTTTTTTCCGCTCTCTCTCCCCTCTCTTCCTAATGATCGCTTTGTATCTCATTATAAATATTTTTGAATATTTTTGTCAAAATTCAACAACAAGCATTTTTCCCCACTAGAAGGAAACGGAAAAGGAATATCTAAAAAATACTGAAAGAAAATCCGAATCAAATACATTATCACGATAAAGTTTATCATGGAGTAAGTATATTTTCTTACTACTTTATTAAAGCAACTCACGCAGTATTAAACTGCTATTATTAATTTTTATATATACATGTGAATTAAGCATTTACTCATTTTGGCAGCCTGGAAAACTATCACGTTAAGAGTCCCCTAAAGGGTAGCATACAATTTTCTACAGCTGTTCCGTTAAAGTTTTGAGATCATTCAGTTTTATCTCTTTAGTTTTTGTAAAGAAAATCTATTGTGCCAGCTTTGTCTGTCCGTCCGCACTTTTTCTGTCCGCCCTCAGGTCTTAGAAACCAATGAGGCTAGAGGGCTGCAAATTGGTATGTTGATCATCCACTCTCCAACCATCAAACATACCAAATTGCAGCCCTCTAGCCTTAGTAGTTTTTATCTTATTCAAGGTTAAAGTTAGGCATATTTGTGCTTCTGGCAACGCAACAATGCAAGCCACCACGGCCTGGTGAGATTTTCATGGGCTGCGGTTCATACAGCATTATACCGAGACCACCGAAAGATAGATGTATTTTTGGTGGCCTTGATAATATGTTGTGCAGAAAACTCGACTGCGCCGAAGAAACTTTTTTTTTTTATCAAAATGAGAAAGCACAGGGCATTAACACACATTACATGTGACATTTCCAGTCTCCTTTTTAAATGGAATTTACATAACTTGTGTAGGGCTAGGTCTAGGACATGTAGACCAGGACCCAAAATGATACTATTCTTATTTGTTAATTGTATCAGTGCCAATTCTATAAGATTTCTAGAAACGATGATAATACATCTCGCTTTGGCAATACTAATGAACCAATAATTTCTTGAGAATCCTAACTTAGAATAAAGGCGAAAGATCTTGCTTTACATTGCCCGTGACCATTCACTCACTATACACATACATACATACATACACACACACACATACATATATGAATATAGTCAACCCCCGGTATTCAAGGGGGATGCGTACCACTACCCCTGCGAATAGCTAAAATCCGCGAGTAATTAAAACCCCTCTAACAACGTTTATAACTGCCTAATCTGATAGTACAACACACCAAAATAATCCTCGACAAATGCTTACACCTGAATATTTTAATAGTTTTATCATAAAAAGTGCATTTAGTCATAAAAAGATATGAAAATACAGTAATTTGTGAATATTTCTCTATGAAATATACCGCGAATAGGCGAATTTCCCGTGAATAATGTGTACATGTCCCACAGAGAAATCCTCGAACAGGTGAACGTGAATCCGGAGCCGCCAATAGGTGCGAGTCCACTGTATACATATATGCATATGTGTGTGTTTGTGTGTGTGTGTTTAAAAAGAATCAGACGTCGACAGTTTATGAGGTAACCAAATAATGTTTAGATGATGTTAAGCCACAGCAATGTTTTGACATTTTCTTATATCCCAAGTAATATAAAGCACTGCTAAAAACACCACGACAAAGCTCAATCAAAATCTTGTGCAGAACGGAAAATAAACAAACAACAAGAGACTGAAAACGGAAAAAGAAATAAAACGCAAACAGGGAACACATAAGCGATCCAATAAATACCAAGTGAAAACATCACGTTATCTCCCTCTCTTTCCCCTTCCTCTCTACCGCCCTTTTAGCACCTAATTACGAAAGAAAAATAAGAAATTAATAAAACTCAATGGCCATTTTTCTTCTCTGGGAAGGGAAGACAAGAACTCCCTGAAATAATGCTGAAAATCAAGTGTATATCTGTATACTAAGGACATCTCCCTGTATTCTCCTCGTATTTTAAAAATCTACTTACATTCTTTCAATTTATTTATTAATTTACTATTTTTTTTTTTATTTCTAATAACTGATATCTTCTTTCTGTATTTCCCATTACCTTCTGTTACTTCTTTAAAATGCACACCCTGTGGGCTTGTTCCATACGGATAGGGTTCGTCTTGTGCTAAATAATAATAATAATAATAATAATAATAATAATAATAATAATAATAATAATAATAATAATATCTTCCTTATGATTCGCTTTTCAGGCTCAGCGATGTTAGTCAGCAACTGGCCGATATTCATGTTGGAAAAGGATAGTGTGCGGAATATGGGAAGTCTTTTATTAAAATATCCAATCAGAAATCGTTCGTCTGGATTCAGGTTCTATTTTAGGTACCGTCGACATGTTTCGACCAGCTCGTTGGTCATCCTCTGGACGTAGTTGCAGAAGGTCTGAAGAAACGAGGTGCTCAGGTTGGTATTTATAGGGGGTTCTTGACGAACGATTTCTGATTGGATATTTTAATAAAAGACTTCCCACATTCCGCACACTATCCTTTTCCAACATGAATATCGGCCAGTTGCTGACTAACATCGCTGAGCCTGAAAAGCGAATCATAAGGAAGATAGAAAAGACACTATATAAGATAAATTCGCATAATACAGCCATCCTTTTTAATAAGACCTGTTTAAAAGAGGGTCTACTCCCTTCAAATAATAATAATAATAATAATAATAATAATAATAATAATAATAATAATAATAATAATAATAATAATAATAATAATAATAATGTTGCCTGTTTCCAACTGCTTCCCTAGACAGAAAAATCATAAACTGATATTTATCCATTACTTAAGGTTTACTGCACGCGGTGCACTGTAGGCGTTACTTGAGGATCTCTGAAGTGTCCCTCTGGCCCCAGAGCTTGACTTTTGGCCTAAATTTTATATTCCCATTCCAATTTCAGATCATATTTCACTGAAAATTAAATATACTCTATAAAGCTGATCAGCTTAAGAGCAAAGGAATGACAATAACACGTTCTCCAACTAAGCTTCAAAGAGAAACAGGAAACCTCTGAATGTCACTAAATTCAGGAAGAACAAAAATGCCTCTGAGAGGGTGAAATATTTTGGTTGTATACTTGACCAACAAAGAAAAAAAATCTATTTA
>NC_089760.1:41682500-41727500 GCF_040412425.1 Macrobrachium rosenbergii | reverse complement strand
TTTTGGATGTGCTTGTAATTACGAAGCCGTGACATCCAAATGCAAGAAATTAAAGAGACTGTGATTGCCGGTCGCGGGAGACGAACCCGCGTCACCTTAACCACAAGGAGGTCACGTTGCCGACCTGACCACGAGAAGGATAAAAGTCTATTACCTCTCGTACATACTTATACCTGTCGTTTTCAGATATATTTATTAGAGCTGGAATAGACCCACCCTCACCATCGTAGCCATGTGGGCAATCGTTTTTATTGTTTTTTAGGCTGAAATATATATGTAGAATCTACTGGTCACTTTTACCAGACACATATGTAATTCTAATAGCCACAATGCCCTCTATTTTTACTTTCTGGGACAATAGCTGGGGAGACTTTAATGAATTTTTTAATAGGCTAAATTCGCTAGTTCCAACCATAAAATTCAAAACGGAATGGGAAAAGGACGGAAAACTGCCGTTCCTAGATGTACTGATCATAAGAGAACAGAACAGATATGCATTTACAGTATATAGAAAACCCACTTTCGCTGTTTCCTACATTCATTTCTTAAGCTACCACGACGTCTCCGCAAAGAGCATGGTAGGGTGCAACTTATTCCTCAGAGGACTTAGGATATGTTCAAATGGTTACCTAGATAAAGAATTCAACACGATCTGCCAACACCAAACGCAACTGCTACATCCACCACACATTATCGAGAGGGCTATTAACAAAGCGAATAAAATATACTATATAGAGGTCCCACTCACAACAGACAAATTGATTTTAACAACAAAATAAAGCTTCCGTACGATGAAAACATCCAAAAAGCCACCGAACAACTCAGGTCTAACAATCCCTTTATTTTCCATGATCCCAAATCCATCGGGAGCTCACTCATAAACATATACTTAAATAACAAAAGGGGAAGGAGCCGGAGTTTACAAGATACCGTGCAGCAATTTTAATAACATTTACGTGGGGGAGACAGGTAGATCGCTCTCGCAAAGAATACCAGCGCACAAAAGATCAGTACGTTATGCTTCAGAGAGTTCGGGGATTTTCCTACATATCAGAGATACAGGACATTCCATAAACTGGAGTGGGGCGGAGCTGGTTTTCAAAAGTAGCTGTCCATACAAAAGAAAGATGCTGGAATCTGCTATCATCAATCAAACCAACAATATGAACTTGTCAGGAGGACATTGGAAATCGGACGACATCGACGCTTTAATCCTCAGACCGCTTCTGAAGATGTTCCAGGGAACACGACCACCAGAATCATCGCCAAACGGGAGTTAATGAGGCCAAAAACCACTAGGGAATTGTTTATTCTCCTCCTTCTTAGGAAACGGTCACCTGCATACCATCGGAGGCTTAATGCCACACCTACATATGCTTTATATATAATCCTTGTAACATTTCATCTGTCCATATTTTACCAGTGAACAGGGGCACAGAAGGAAGTGCCCGAAATGTATGGTTGCAACGTTCAAATAGTGTTTTATGGGCCTTTTTATCTTCATATTATACTGTAGTATTACGGTAAAAGACATTCATATATATATATATATATATATATATATATATATATATATATATATATATATATATATATATATATATATACATACATATATATATATATATATATATATATATATATATATATATATATATATATGTATGTATGTATATATATATATATATATATATATATATATATATATATATATATATATATATATATATATATATCACACCTGGATCCTACGCCTCCCAAAAACATCTGAATGTGGACGATTCATCTGAAAACAATATCTCGCCATAACCAACCTAGATTACAAATCACCATGACAACCCCAAAAAATTAAAATGAAAAATCCAGAATGAAGGAAAAATATACTCCACAACAGAGAGAGAGAGAGAGAGAGAGAGAGAGAGAGAGAGAGAGAGAGAGAGAGGCTTCTCATCCAATTCTCGTCTTTCTTCCTGAGATCTGAAGCAGAAGGCGTGGAAGACCGAGGAAAGATTGAAGATCTTTTCTGCTGATCTTTTTCCTCTCGCGGACTTGGCTTCTGCTATTTCATTAGAGGAACATAATGGAAATCTAAAAGGGCAAGAAACGAAGCTAAGTCTTATTTTTCCTTCAGCGGAACCAAACACAATCCATTTATTTCAAACAAACGCGTTAGTGTTTTTTTTTTTGTGTTTTTTTAGGGTTTGTGTAAATGGAGGACACAAGCAGACAGACAGACACTGAATATCTTTCTCCAGTTCTCACACAAACGGGTTGACATTATAAAGACCTTTTTTAGGCACTTTATGTGAATGAAAGACACAAACAGACAGACAGACAGACAGACACTGCATACAAAGGTATCTTCTGTCCTTTCTCCAGTTCTCACACAAACGCCTTTACACTGTAAAGGTCTGAAAATAACACTGATTTGACCTGATCTGACTTTATTTGATTTATGAATGTTTGGTCTAATGACCTGGCGCTGGAACCGTTGGGTTATTGAGGACCCAGTGAAGAAAACTCATGACGGCATTCTCATTAATTTTATCATCATTCTGACATCTGACAAAAGTTCGCAGGAATAAATAAAACATTCAATAACTTATAGCATAAATCGAAAATTTATTTTAACGAATCTCTTAATAATTCAGGAAAACAAAACTAAAAGCCGTGCCATGCGAGATTTAGAGGCGCTAAGCAACGTCCCTTTACAAATAAATAAATGAATAAAATAAGAAATACGCATACAAGTACAGGTACGTAAATTAAGAAATACACCTCCTGCTTTGTCTTCAGCATTCCCCATTTCTCTTTTGGGAACTATCTAACAAACTGTAAACAAGTACAAAATGCGCCGAAGAAACTTCGGCGCAATCCAGTCTTCTGTACAGCGTATAATCAAGGCCACCAAAAACAGATCTATCTTTCGGTGGTCTCGGTATAATGCTGTATGAGCCGCAGCCCATGAAACTTTAAACACGGGCCGGTGGTGCCATGTCCTATATCGTTATCAGAAGCACGATTATAGATAACTTTAACCTTAAATAAAATAAACACTACTGAGGCTAGAGGGCTGCAATTTGATGATTAGAGGGTGAATGATCAACATAACAATTTGCAGCCTTCTTGCCTCAGTAGATTTTAAGATCTGAGGGTGGACAGAAAAAGTGCGGCCGGACAGACAGGCAAAGCCGGCGCAATAGTTTTCTTTTGCAGAAAAATAAAAACTGATAAGATTGTGATCTTCACGAATCGCTTTTCTTGGATTGTTTGCAAATTCTTCAGACATGAGCGGAAACTCACTTGAAATAAGTTTCAAAGATTATGGCGACACGTACACGCATGAAAAGATTCAGTCTCATAAAATTGCAGTAATGTGACCGTTTCCATCTTTACCCACAAAAAGTGGATAAATATAAGAGAGAGAGAGAGAGAGAGAGAGAGAGAGAGAGAGAGAGAGAGAGAGAGAGAGAGAGAGAGAGAATTACAAAAAACCATTCAGAAAATTATAAAACTGTCTTTACTCTTTTTCAGTCTTCTAACCTATTTTTTTTACTTCGTTTAGCCCGTTTATGTATTTTTATCGCATTCCAGCTCGCAAATCTCATAATTTTCTTAACAAAGATAGTCGAGTCTCCAGACTTTTCCTTGAGTTTTGATGTTCCACATTATGATTGTATGTTTCACTGATACACCTATTACCAATCACTTTGAAAAAATTATGAACTCCAATAAATTTAAGGTAGTTCTAAACATAATAAAAACAACAGGAAAAGAACGTGAAAAAAGTTGCATTAATAACAATCCAATTAATATATTTGGAAACCTTGTTTATACGTCGGGATTTCCTCTATACAAAAACTCAATAACAAACTTGAAATGTTCAAAAAAATATAAAATACGAAGTAAAAAAAAAAACCTTCAAATGTTCAGAAAAAAATAAAACAAAGTAAAAAAACCTTCAAATGTAAAAAAAAAAAAAAACAAAGTAAAAAACCTTCAAAAGTTAAAAAAAATATAAAAAATTAAAAAAAACTTTCAAATGTTCGAAAAAATAAAAAACAAAGAAAAATCTTCAAATGTTAAAAAAATATAAAATACAAAGTAAAAAACCTTCATATGTTCAAAAAAATATAAAGCAAAGTAAAATAAAACTCCAAATGTAAAAAAAACAAAACACAAAGGAAAAAAACTTCAAAAGTTCAAAAAAATATAAAACAAAGTTAAAAAAACTTCAAATGTTCAAAAAAATATAAGACGCAAAGTAAAAACCTTCAAATGTTAGAAAAAATATAAAACCCAAAGAAAAAAATTCAAATGTTAAAAAAATATAAAACACAAAGTAATAAAAATATAACGCCATGAAATGGAGAGTAAAGAAAGAGAAAGAAGGAAGATTCCATTTCAGCACCTCAGCTCTCAAAAACCATCAAAGAGGAAGGTTATTTCTGGCGCCCCTAAAAATAAACGAAAAAAAAAGAGAAGAGAGAGAGAGAGAGAGAGAGAGAGAGAGAGAGAGAGAGAGAGAGAGAGAGAGAGAGAGAAGGGGGAGGGGGGTCGATAATGGTGTGGTGATTTGACCGAATACCCAAACAGAAGATATGAGATTTTCGCTTCTTTGTCAGTTCCATTTCATTCTATTCTCCCTATTCCCAGCTTCCTCCCGGATTTCCTCACCCTAATACCGACCATACAAAAACAATTTAAGAAAATGATGAGAGAGAGAGAGAGAGAGAGAGAGAGAGAGAGAGAGAGAGAGAGAGAGAGAGAGAGAGAGAGAGAGAGGGGGTTTCTCCAACTGAGACAGGATACAAAAACAGAGAGAGAGAGAGAGAGAGAGAGAGAGAGAGAGAGAGAGAGAGAGAGAGAGAGAGGTTTCTTGAACTGACACAGACTATACAAAAATGAGGAGAGAGAGAGAGAGAGAGAGAGAGAGAGAGAAGAGAGAGAGAGAGAGAGAGAGAGAGAGAGAGAGAGAGAGAGAGAGGTTTCTTCAACTGATACATCCTATATAAAAACGGGAGAGAGAGAGAGAGAGAGAGAGAGAGAGAGAGAGAGAGAGAGAGAGAGAGAGAGAGAGAGATGCCACCATTCGCAAGCACCAACCCACTACAGGTCCCAAAATAAACCCTCTGAAAAATTATAAAACCGACTTTACAATTTGCAATCGCAAGATCTAATGCATTCTATTTTTCATTCGGAAGACCCGTTTTTATTCATGGATATTTTTACTAGGCAAACAGCTCCCGAACTGAGGTAAGCATTTATGAAATAACCCTAAAAACTTAGTACATAAAAACGTAACCGGAATCCAAGGAGAGAACAGCTGTTACAGAATCATTTTAGAATATTTCAAATAAGAAAACCTGACGAAATAAGAAAGAGGTGTTAAGGCATTATTTTCCGCCTAAACGTGAACTCAGTTCCATATTCATAGTTACAGATAATATATTCTATTTACATTTTAAGCTGAGCTCATCATTCATCATTTAAGTATGATCTAAAAGGAAAAGAAATGTTACGTAAATAGTACTACTAGTGCGTGAACGATACGAAAAAAAACAGGTATACAAAGAATTTAAAACTCACTTTCCAAGCGGATGCACTAAACGATCAATGTACCTTACCTAGACTTTATATCTCGACTCTCGAAAAAAAAAATATGAAGGAAAACATGACCTTAAATAATATGTAATTTAAATCATTATCTACAATGTAATCATATCATCAAACAAGTAAAAAATATCTTAAAGCTTCTTCGGCGCAATCGAGTTTTCTGTACAGCCGCTACAGTGTATAATCAAGACCACCGAAAATGCACCTATCTTTCGGTGGTCTCGGTATCATGAGCCGCGGCCCAAGAAACTTTAACAACGGCCGGTGGTGGCCTATACTATATATCGTTGCCAGAAGCACGATTATGGTTAAATTTAACCTTGAATAAAATAAAAACTACTGAGGCCAGAGGGCTGCAATTTGGTATGTATGATGATTGGAGGGTGGATGATCAACATACCAATTTGCAGCCCTCTAGCCTCAGTAGTTTTTAAGGTCTGAGGACAGAAAGAAAAAAGTGCGGACAGAATAAAGTGCGGACGGACAGACAAAGCCGGCACAATAGTCTTCTTTTACAGAAAACTGAAAGGGAAAAACATAAAAAGAGGGAAAATATCAAAAGAGGGAAAATAAAACAAGTCATTATCTTGCTCAGTACTTCCTTGAGGACAACATTTCAATATCAAAGGAAAACAAAAACAAAAAAAATTCTCAGCTGGAGATAAAAATTATGAAGGGGAAAACGAGTAAGTCTTTTAAGTTAGAGACGAGAAAGACTCAAGTTAATTTAAATTCCAAGAACCAAACTTTTGTAATGTAGTTTACATTTAATAACTATAGAAAAAAATTCCCTTGTGTTTATTATAACTCTGTCTCATAGCAAAATGATAAGACCTGGAGAAACCCGGGATAATTTTAACGAGGCACGAAAAGGTAAGTAATTCCGTAATTAAAACACCGAACAAATACTGTCATTATTTCTACGAGTTATTATTACTATAATTTTTTACTTAACGATGAAAACTAAAATAGTATTCGAGCTTTCTCCAACCCTAAACTAGCATGTCAATCAACAAATTCTATTATCTAAGTAACTGGTGGAAAAACATATATATATATATATGTATATTTTATATATATAAATATATATAATATATATATTATATATATAATATATATATGATATACATATATCATATTTATATATATATATATATATATATATATATATATATATATATATATATATATATATATATATATATATATATATACACGACCTTAAACCTAAACTCACAAAATTTCACTAAAAATTAACACCACAAAAAAAGTGCTTCAGTAAGACCTTTTTTTATTAAAGTACTGAAAGACATGACTCACCTTAAGCACTGAATGCAGACGAAATCGCAAATAACCAGTCTCACTTACCTGAAAGATAAAAGATACGTAATTAGCTCCGGGTATGCGATTTCCAATACATGTATTATAAAATACAACTTTTAAAACTACGTATAAAACGTATGAATCAATATACCTTTATTCACTGCTTGCATTACTGAGAATCACTCAGTCATATGGGACGATGAATATGAAACCCATTAAGCCTTGCCATTAAAATCGGGTATAAACATTGAGAGAACAACGATTACTGAAAATCACTAAAACAAAAGAGGCGATATACGGGAAAATCATTAAGCCATAACATTAAAAAAAGTCTACAAAAATTGAGTTTAACAAAATATAATCCAAGTTTTATGGAGCATGAAACATTCAGACTCAAGCACACCAATGACTTGAAAGAACTCAGAACTCATAGAAAATGCATGCAATGAAATCTATTATTCTAAAAAAACCCATTTCTCGAATGGTCCCATTCAGGATTTTCAACGGTAAAGCTTTTATTCAGAATTCTACTCTGAGTTACTACGAGAGAGAGAGAGAGAGAGAGAGAGAGAGAGAGAGAGAGAGAGAGAGAGAGAGAGAGAGAGAGAGAGTAAGTTGGGGCTAACTCCTGACGAGAGAATGAAATTGACAGATGAGAGAGAGAGAGAGAGAGAGAGAGAGAGAGAGAGAGAGAGAGAGATTAGCAAAAAAAAGTAAACATTATTCTTTCTACAAGTTCACAACAATTTCCCTTGACAAGACTTGAAAAATATAAAAACAAAAAATAAATGCATACACAAAACTGAAAGAGCAAGAAAATGCTTCCAGTACTTGAAAGAGAGGCGGAAATGAGTTGAGAATGAACGATATACGCTGAGAGAGAGAGAGAGAGAGAGAGAGAGAGAGAGAGAGAGAGAGAGAGAGAGAGAGAGAGAGAGACTTGCAGGACATACTAAACTAATTAATGAAATTACGAGAGGCTAATCACTGCGCTGTCTGGAGAAATTATCCCCGACTGACGACTTCATAAATTATGATTATAAAGTAGGCTTTCGTTCACTAACTCCTTAGCAAAAATGGTGATGGACGCAGTAAATACGTTTGTTGCTATAAATAAACATGCAGGTTCGTTTCTAAAAATAAACATGCAAGTTTATTTATAAAATAAACATGCAAGTTTGTTTATAAAAATAAATATGCAGGTTTATTTATAAAAATAAATATGCAGGTTTGTTTATATAAAATATACATCCACGTTTTTTATAAATAAACCTGCATGTTTATTTATAAAAAATAAGCATGCAGGTTTATTCATACAATATAAACATGCAGGTTTATTTATATAAAGTAAACATGTAGGTTTATTTTTTTAAAAATACACAAGTAGGTTTATTTATTAAAATTCTCGAGATAAAAACCCCTTATGTAACTATGTTATATATATTTTATATACTGTATATGTATGTATGTATGTATGTATATATACATACATACATTCAACTTAATTAATCTTACATCATATAAAATGTACGAGAATATTCCATTTAAAAGAAACAATGCCTAATCTGTATAAAACCCCTAAATAAAAGAATCAAAATAAAGTTGGAAAAACAGAAGGAAAAATTCACAAACACTTGAAAAAAAAGTGCCAAACGCAATGGGTTTCCACACTGCCTACAAATGCGAAACACTTCAGAACATAAACGTCAGGCTATTCAGGATGTATACTGTCAACTCTGGGTTGTTTATAGACACTAAATGATGCAGAAAGAAAAACAGACTAAAAAAATCACAAGCATCGCCAGATTTCATACCGCGTTCAAGGTGAGCTACACCAACACCACACAAAAAATGATTGAAGATTCGTGATCGACTACTTTTTCCTCTCGAAATGACATTATTATTATTATTATTATTATTATTATTATTATTATTATTATTATTATTATTATTATTATTATTATTATTATTATTATTATTCAGAAGATGAACCATATTCGTATGGAACAAGCCCACAGGAACCTTGACTTGAAATTCAAGCTTGCAAAGAGTATGGTGTTTATTAGAAAGAATTAACAGAAGGTAAAATGGGCAGTACAGAAAGAAGAGATCAGTTATTAGAAAAGAAAAAACAAATTAACAAATTACTAAATAAAGAGAGAAAGCAAATAATTCTACAAAGAAAAGTTTCGCATTATATTATTCAAGTAATGTAATGCGTAAAATATATATAAAAAAATATGACATGGCCTACTAAAAGAGTTTTGAATCTTAAGCCTATTCCACAATATGCCTGGTGAGACGTGGTCTTTAAATGCAGGTGGCAGTGAAATGGCAGGCGGGTCTTTATACCAAGGTCAAGAAAGATATACCTGATTTGGACATATATATATATATATATATATATATATATATATATATATATATATGTGTGTGTGTGTGTGTGTGTGTGTGTGTTTTGTAATAGCCACAATGCCCTATTACCCTCTCGAATTCTTCGCGCTTTTTTGGATACTCTTGTCACTACAAGGCCTTAGATCCAAGTGCAAGAAATCTGAAGTAATTATGATGTCCGGTAGCGGGAAACGAGCCCGAGTCCCATAATCACATATATATACATACATCCATACACACACACACACACATATATATATACCAAATAATAAATTATTAGGATGCTTAAGTTCAAATCAGTTCCAGAGAACTATTAAGCAGAATAATCTGAAGAGTTCAAAACTCTTTTGGTCTATTTCAGCAACAACGATTGTACGAAAAACGATTGAATACTATAATTTCTTTACCTACCAGTTACTGCAAAAAAAAAAAGGGGGGGGGCTAAGTTGCCATAAAAGGTCAAACGTTTAAACCAATACAATATCGTGACCGAATAAAATTCTGAGACTTTAAAAGTTCTCACAAACACTCCAAGAAGAATTTAATAGCAAATAAAACTTTATGACAGCCATAAAAACGAACAGGTAATCCACATTCTCACTCTCTAAGGTTAAAATCTTTATTGGAAATGGATCTCGATGCCGTAATAAAATGGATAAATAGCCATATATTTCCGCTACCTGGGACGTAAAGACACTGAAAAATATTTAAACCGTTGATCATTTTTAGTTTTCTGTAAAAGAAAACTATTGTGCCGGCTTTGTCTGTCCGTCCGGACTTTTTCTGTCCGCCTTCAGATCTTGACAGCTATTGAGGCTAGAGGGCTGCAAATTGATCTGTTAATCATCCATCCTCCAATCATTAAACATATCAAATTGCAGCCCTCTAGCCTCAGCAGTTTTTATTTCATTTACGGTTAAAGATAGCCATAATCGTGCTTCTGGCAACGATATATGATAGGCCACCACCGGGCAGTGGGTTAAATTTTCATAGGCCGCGGCTCATACCGAGACCACCGAAAGATAGATCTATTTTCGGTGGCTTTGATTATACGCTGTGGCGGCTATACAGAAAACTCGATTGCGCCGAAGTAACTTCGGCGCATTTTTTACTTGTTCTTTTCAACATCTGAGCCACGTCATGTTAAATATATTTGTCTTACGTGACATGCCTCTACTATTTACTAAATTCTACTAATCATCCTTTCACTTTCTGTTTGCAAGATAAACACGGTCTTCCATTAAGGAATACATTTACACAGGATTGCAAATACCCTGTAAGTTTTTCAAAAGGAAAATCTTAATAATTTCTGTACGTATATAATAATAATTATTAAAATTTATATATTTCCTTATGATAAGAGTTAAAAGACATATCCTTTGCCTTACAAACAAATCCTTTTCTGAATCCTTTCCGTCAATCTCAAGTACTACGATATACAGTTTTAAAATAATTCCTCACAAAACCGCAAGACCTCACTGTAATTAACACGATTCCATTCTGGAAGCGTTAATAGCTGCGTTTATCTACGGCTTTAGAAACCATCGCTCTTTTGTAAAAGTCAACAGGAAAGAAAAAACTAAAAAAAAAAAAAACATAAAAAAGTCACTCTCATCCAGAGCACAAAAAAAAAAAAAAAATTAACGCAGCTGCGAAAAAATTCAGTGCCCATTTCAGACCAATTTACTCTCCATGTGCGGTTTTTGCGCCAACCTGTTTTTCAGGCTTTTTTTTTGTAGATTTTAATTATTATTTCATACACTACTCTATACCTCTCATCAAGTTATTTCATGAAATGCCATGCTCTATATTTCGATTTTAAAACTTACAAATGATGAACGCTCGCTAATCTATATTCAGTTGCGTATAGCGCACACACATACATACATACATATATACAGACATATATATATAAATATATATTCCATATATATGTATATATATATATATATATATATATATATATATATATATATTCTATATATATGCATATATATATACACACACACACACACACACACACACACACACACACACACACACACACACACACATATATATATATATATATATATATATATATATATATATATATATATATATATCTATATATATATATATATATATCTATATATATATATATATATATATATATGCATATATATATATATATATATATATATATATATATATATATATATATATATATATATATATATATATATATATATAAGTTTACCAAGCAGGTGGTAACCACGCCACCTTTTATACAATTCTCATTACACTAATGGCCCCTTATAAAACGTAAAGAAGTATCATCTTCACAGAGAGAGAGAGAGAGAGAGAGAGAGAGAGAGAGAGAGAGAGAGAGAGAGAGAGAGAGAGAGAGAGAGAGAATAAAAAGTAAAAGTAAAAATAATTCCCTTTTTCACTTCCACTCCCACGAGCCAACAAAATCCGTTTCACAGTAAATTAAAGCATTACAAAAAGTGAAACAAAAAATAAAAGCATAATTCCTATTCCTCTTTTCCCATTTCGAAAATCCCATCGGGCAATTTTCGTGCCGTATAAAGTTATATATGGGTAACAAAATATTACATCAAGATAATTTGTAAATTCGAATTTAACTCAGTGTCACAGCAAACTTACCTAAAAATCATACATACAGTATGTACGTGATTTTATATATATATATATATATATATATATATATATATATATATATATATATATATATATATATATATATATATATATATATATATGTATGTATGTATGTATACCATCGATCCCCATAAGAGTGGGAATATATATACATACATACATACATACATACATACATACATATATATATATATATATGTGTGTGTGTGTGTGTGTGTATATACATATGTACATACAATTATGACAGGGTGTCTTCACTGCTTTGATGTGACAAGTCTTGGCGTATTTTTCAAATGCTTTCTCATTCATTATCCAAATATTCACGACTAAAAGTATTATACTTAAATTTCACTTTTGAGAGAGAGAGAGAGAGAGAGAGAGAGAGAGAGAGAGAGAGAGGAAAACACCATAATGATGCCACATTCTTATCTGTATCGTTGCCAAAAATTTTCTGTCTTGGAGGTAAACTTCTCTCTTCCCACGACACTTTCTACCGGATTTCTCTTTCACCTGAAAATTTCACACACACACAAAAAAAATTCGCGAAACTTCTTTTGGTGAAAAATCGTGAAAATTCCTTTCCGTATATATCTGACAGCGATCTCGCCTCCATTTCGGGAAGACATCCGGGAAAGATTTCATATCACAAATGTCTTTCTTCTTCTTCTGTCGCTGGATAATCTTTGTAGTTTTTATAGATATGACACGTGAAGAGGAGAGGAGGAGGAGGAGGAGGAGGAGGAGGAGGAGGAGGAGGAGGAGGAGGAGGAGGAGGAGGAGGAGGAGGGTTCTTCTTCTTCCTCGGAAAACTTCTCGAGAAAACAAGAATTTGAGATTTGTAATCTGACTGGAAATTTTTGCTTTATCTTTCTTTTATGATTTTCGATAGCTGGAAAATAATACAGAAATGAATCGATCACGAAGATAGTAATGAATTGAACTGAACTGAACAATGAATTTAGGCCAAAGGCCAAGCACCGGAACCTATAAGGTCATTCAGCGCTGAAACGGAAATTGACAATAAAAGGTCTGAAAGGTGTAACAGGAGAAAAACCTCAAAGCAGTTGCACTAAGTTGTTGGGAGAGGGTGGAAAGTAAGATGGAAGAAAGAGAATATGAAAGGAGGTACAGTAAAAGGAACGAAAGGGGTTGCAGCTAGGGGCCGAAGGCACGCTGTAAAGAACCTTAAGTAATGCCCTACAGTGTACCGCATGAGGTGCACTGACGGCACTAACCCCATACGGGGGGCCTGGTTTGAAGAACCATAAAGCTTAGGGAAATCTTCATTATTAATCATGTCTCTGAAAACTGAAATTAATGAGAGAGAGAGAGAGAGAGAGAGAGAGAGAGAGAGAGAGAGAGAGAGAGAGAGAGAGAGAGAGAGAGAGAGAGAGAGGAACTGAAATAACTGAGGTGCCAATGAAACCAGATATCAACGGCCATTTGGATGTGATGACAAGCAATCGTGCGAGAGAGAGAGAGAGAGAGAGAGAGAGAGAGAGAGAGACAGACAGACAGACAGAGAGACAGAGAGACAGAGAGACAGAGAGAGAGACAGAGAGAGAGAGAGAGAGAGAGAGAGAGAGTCAAAAATCGAAACTGGAAACATAAAACAAACGAATGCACTTCCTCTCCTTGTGCTAAAGAATTCTATTTAAAGTAAAAATACGAAGCTTAATAGAAAACGTGAGAGACAAAACCTAAAACTAAATAAAATAAAAAAATTATTCTTTCTTCCCTCTTCCATTCTCGAAAATCCCGATAGGCAATTTACGATTCCTATAAAGCGATATGGGTAACAAAACATTCGATAAACCAATTTTCCCGCACTCAAATAAAACTCCAAGACCTAAAGGTTTATGTCATACAGACAGACAAACACGCATACATACATACATACATACATACATACATATACGTCTGTTAATAGTTTTCGAACTTTTTATATATATATATATATATATATATATATATATATATATATATATATATATATATATATATATATATATAAATATACATATATGCATGTATGTATATATACATATATATACACATATACACATGTACATTGAGTAAAAAGCCACAATAATGTAAATGAAAGACTGTATTTTCCAAAATACAAAAACAGGGGTTAAAAAAACTCTTGTTTTGTATTTTGGAAAGTACAGCCTTTCATTGACATTATTGTGACTTTTCACTCATTATTTCAGTCACAACATAGTGGTGCACCATAGAGACACACACACACACACACACACACACACATATATATATATATATATATATATATATATATATATATATATATATATATATATATATATATATATATATATATATATATATATATATATATATATCTATATGTCTGTATTATATACATTATATATATTATATATATGTATATATATATACATATATTACAGATATTTTTTGCCTTCATTAAATGTTGTTTAAAGACCGCATTTTACTTTGTGCATTAAAAATATCGTCAAGTTGAATACAACACGATAAAAAATTACTTCTCTTCCATAAAAATTTTGACCATGTTCTCAATTTGCGGCACAATTGCTATTTTTTTATATTATTAAAAAATCTGCCTTCTTTAAATGTTCGTAAAAAATATAAATTTTTTGCATTACGAAAATCGTCAAGTTGAATACAATATGATAAGAAAAAATACTTCTGTTGTAAACAAAAATTTTGACCAAATTCTAAATTGTTTTTGTGATATTCAAACATTTTACCTTCTTTAAATATTGGCAAAATAATAATTTTATTTTGAGCATTAAATAAACCCGTCAAGTGGGATGTAACAGGATAAAAAGCTACTTAAAAAAGTACTTCTGTTGTAAAAAAATTTTTACCAAATTCTTAATTATTTTTGTGATATGACTCAAACATTTTTCCTTCTTTAAATGTTGGCGAAACAACCATTTTATTTGAAGCGTTAAAAAACCCGTCAATTTGAATACAACACGATAAAAAAAATGCTTAAAAAAACTACTTCTCTTGTACAAAAACTGCCTCTGTTGTCGACAAGCGCAAAAGCCACTTAACAGATTTAAACGAGAGCTGAAAAAAATGCAAACCCGAATTTCGTCACTGCCGGAGCATTCACAATTGCTTTCCAATCACTTAGATTCTTTTTTCGTTTATATATTTTTTACTCTCTAACCAGGTTTTCCCCACATTATCTCTCTCTCTCTCTCTCTCTCTCTCTCTCTCTCTCTCTCTCTCTCTCTCTCTCTCTCCAAATGATTCCATCACTCATTCCGTACTTCTATGTTAGCAAAATTTAACAATTTATTGAACATGAATTCACAATTGTTTTCCAACCACTTTGAGTTTTGATTTTTTTTCGTTCATTCACTTTTACTCGATAACCAATTTTTTTCACACATCCTTTCTCTCTCTCTCTCTCTCTCTCTCTCTCTCTCTCTCTCTCTCTCTCTCTCTCTCTCTCTCTCTCTCTCTCTCTCTCTCTCTCTCTCTCTCTCTCTCTCTCTCTCAGAAAGGTCATGAAAAATATTTACGATTATCTGTAAAAATGCATACAATTTAGGGATTTCAGTCTTTCTCTCTCTCTCTCTCTCTCTCTCTCTCTCTCTCTCTCTCTCTCTCTCTCTCTCTCTCTCTCAGAAAAGCCATGAAAAAATATTTATGATTATCTGTAAAAATGCATACAATTTAGGGATCTCTCTCTCTCTCTCTCTCTCTCTCTCTCTCTCTCTCTCTCTCTCTCTCTCTCTCTCTCTCTCTCTCTCTCTCCCCAAATGGTTCCATCACTCGTTCCGTCCTTCTATGTTAGCAAAATATACCAATTTATTGAACAAGAAAAAATGTAGTTATATACATTGCTCGGTATCTTTGAAGAGACACTTATGAATGGTTATAAAATGCTCTCTAAACTGGGTATTAATGAAACACAAAAAGATGCCTAATGCTGAGTATGGAAGATACGAATTTGTGATTCATCGCAATTGTTGATTAAAAACACTAGAAACAGACTTTAATGAGACACTGAATGAACAACCTACGCAATCAATTATAATATTTCAAAAGATATATGCATTAAAATTTATATACCCACGCATTCCAGGTGTTTAGAGTAAAATATGGGGAATGTCTAAATCGCACTAGCTATCAACTTTAATGTATTACCCCCTTCTGAATAATTTTTAACCTTTGAAGAATATTTTTTTTAATATCTACAAACCTTCCCATGTTTTTTTTTTAACCTGGGCATACCGTTGAGGGCTTTGCCAATCATCAATTATAAAATTTCAAAAGACACATGCATCAAAATTTATATACCCACGCATTCCAGATGTTTAGAAAGGATTTTCTTTTCCTTTTTCTTTTTTGGTTTTAAAGAGATTACAGATCAAGGAAAGATTTAAACACCTTACATTAACTTCAACAATATTATTCTCCATCATCACAAAGCACCCCTGAATACAAAATGGATAATACAAAGCAGCAAAGTCGTATCTTTGCAAACAATGATAAGAATTCCATTATTACAATACATGGTGTTGAGTAACCATAACTGCAAATAAGTATTCATAAATTTTTACTAAACTTCAATACATTCCTACCCAAACACAAAATGAATATCAGAGAGCAGCAAAGTCGTATCTTTGCAAACAGTGATAGAATTCTTTTATTTCAATACATGGTGTTAGGCATCCATAACTATACATAAGTATTCATTAATTTCGACTAAAATTCACCGCAAAGAATCATTCAATAAATTCCTACCCAAGAATGAACTTTAACCACTTTGACCTAAATTATAAAAAAAAAAAAATATGAAAAACCTTCCCTCTGCGAACCTGACGTAACCAGAACTTAGACCTCATAAGAGGCCGTGAGATACGACCTCCAGGCATTCAATTTGCAAACCTTCAACTGTACAAACTAATATGAAAGCCCATTAACCTTTAAAAAATAAAACCCATGCAAAAGAAGCGGCCTTTTCATGTGCATAGCGATATCGAACGTCATAAAAATCATCTAGGTCCTTATAAATATGATAAACGCCCAAATACCCTCCCATTGACCCACATCTCGTCCTAACAGAAGCGCCCATTAACGAGGGTAAGTGTGGAGTGACTATAGACTTCCAGAGTCGATATAGTTCACTGTCACGAAAGGCTTAAATTTAGCTTTGCATGACCAGACGGAGAAGTTGTGACGTCAGAGTGTTTGTCGATCTTGTTTACCCGCTTTACAATGCTATAGGACGATAGATAGTCTTGTTTGTTTGTATCTTTTTTTTTTTTTTTTGCACTTTTAGTTTTTCGCAGTCAGCAAAAATCAGCAATAATACTCATTATGGGCTGATAAATTTATGTTTTTCGCAGTCAGCAAAATTCAGCAACAATACCCTCAATATGGGCTGATAATTATGTTTTTCGTAGTCAGCAAAAATCAGCAACAATACCCTCAATATGGGCTGATAAATTATGTTTTTCGTAGTCAGCAAAATCAGCAATAATACCCTCATCATGGGCTGATAAATTATGTTTTTCGTAGTCAGCAAAAATCAGCAGTAATGGTCTGATAAATTATGAAATCTACCGTAACTCCTCTACTGAATATTCTAGGCGATGAGTTGTAATCATGTATTGTAATATGTTTTACAGGTCTTATTTATCAGGCAAAATTATATATGATGCTTTAAATTGCGTAACGGGACTTTTAAAACATGCAACTGATTTATTTTTTTTATTTTTTTAACATTAAGCAATAATAAACCTGATTGTGTCTGTCGAGTTGACCTCATGAACCCTATTTCTATTGGACACTTCTGCTACCGCTTTCATCCCCTGCACCCTTAAAGAGGGGAGGGGGAGGTTATTGCCGTCTACGCAATCCACGTGGTACATTGTAGGCACTGCTAAAAAGTGTTTAGTTGCGCCCACTTTTCATCCTTTTACTTTACCTCCATTCCCATTCCCTTTCTTCAATCTCCCTATGCAACCTCTTTTAATGTTACTCTTTTATGCAATTGCCGTGTTTTTTCCAGTCCCACCTTTAGATCCTTGTACTTCACCTCCTTTATTTTCTGGATCTCTTTCCCTTGCTGTCCAACCACTCGAACTCTTTTCACTGCCTTAAGCACTGAATGGCCGAAAGTGCCGCAGTGCTTGGCTTGACAGCCTAAATCCCATAAAATCAAATTCATCCCCTGAGTCTCGAGAGTCAGTGTTTGTTATGTCTCTCTGATAAGCGTCAGTGCTTAACTGCAGAGTACTTTACTTGGCCTAAAGAACAAAGATTCACCTCCTTTCCGGCGAAATTGGTTAATGTAATTAATGTTGTTGCTCTTATTTCAAGTCTCTAATGATACTTAAATTGCCATACATCGTCCAATATTAATATAGAAAAGAATTAAAAGGAAAATTTCGAAGGCTCAACATAAAGTTCATTCAGAAGATGGACACACATCCTCTTTAACGGGACATGTTTAAGAAAGGGTCTCCTCCCTTTGCATATTTTTATTAATAACAATATTGATAAAGACAAACCTTTTCTTTGGATATCTGAACAGCTGGCATGCGATATGTCAGACTAACAATATATCCATTCAGCAAGTTATAATAATAATAATAATAATAATAATAATAATAATAATAATAATAATAATAATAATAATAATAATAATGGAATCTGGAAAAACTAGATGCCGAAGTAGCTCCAGGACTCATGCAGAAGAGTATGCTACTAGAAACAGCGCACATTGTGAGAAAAGTGATGGACTCCTAAGGAGGCAGGATGCAACCCGGAACCCCACACTATAAAAACCACCCAGTCGAATACGATGAGTGTGATAGTAAAAAATAAATAAATAAATAAATAATAAAAATAATAATAATAATAATAATAATAATAATAATAATAATAATCTCTTCTCAAACGCCAGAATTAAATTTCGTAAGTTAAAATTTGTTACCAATTAAACATTTCCCCTTAACACAACCAAATATATCAGACTGCTTAATACCACCCACGTGGAATTACTGTAATTATTCAAGAAACAAAACTTCCTCAGACTTTGAAAGGGGGGAGGGGGAATTACCCTTACTGAATATTGTATCTTCCCTTCGACGCTATTCGCTCTTTTTATGAACCATTCAAAAAAATAAATGACTGCTAAAAGCGTGACCCTCATGGAAAGCCTGAATCTGTGCTTTGTTTCCGTCAGGAGATATTGTCCCAATATTTTCATCTACAAAAAAAAGGGGGGATGGAGGGGTATTAAGGGTCCAGAGAGAGAGAGAGAGAGAGAGAGAGAGAGAGAGAGAGAGAGAGAGAGAGAGCACGAGCACTCAATGATCGTACAGCAACCAGAACCACACTGCCCTAAAATGGAAGACTGCAGTATCTGCAAAAATACAAAACTGAGAAAAATGGTAGATACTCCCTTGCCTTACTACCGATTCTGCCGATACTGCAAATGGGACCCCCCTAAATACTCGTGGGAAGCATTGAAGAACGATTCTGAAACGGCAGTAACTTGCGTATTAGTGTTTCACGAGCCCAATAGGTGGCTTATCTCTATTTCGTCGAAAATTTTGCAGATACTGCAATTTTCCTATTTTAGGGCAGTACAATTCTCTGTATTAAAAAGAAATGAAAGTGTTCAATGTCGGAAAATTAAATTCACACAAAGTTGCACTTTTCGCAGACTCACGGCAGCCACCTCTAGATCATTTACGCTGTTCAAAACAGCCACAGTTCTGGCGTGACAGATTACTTATTTCTGCTGCGTAAGATTCCACAGATTACTTATTTCTGCTGCGTAAGGTTACCCATCTCTGTTACGCAAGACAGTCCATTTCTGTTGCCTAAGATATCTCAGAAAATATGCCCTTTTCCATGCAATCGAATCTAAACAAAAATAACTACTGCTGAAGTTAGACGAGTTCCATCAAGAAACACAATGAGTACATAAAATCTATGTAAATAAAAAAAAGCTCAAGAATATGTATGTATACATTAATACATGCTGACAGACTTCCTACCAAAGAAAAGGATTCGCTACATAACATATACCGCAGAGACTTGTCTTCATTAAATGTCCAGCAAACGACATAAAAAAAGAAAGAATACACTATATCAATTTACCGTCAGATACGTCAGCTGAATTCCTATCACAAAATATTCTCTGAGAGTAAAAACACCATTTACATTTTCCCACACAAATGTCACAGCTACAAATGTAATCAAATTCGGATCAGTTTCCAGACCAGCCTTTTGAGTTCATGGTATCGATTCAATCCGGAAAATATTAATCCTTTGTATTTCTATTTTCTGAGTTATAAACTTTGGGATTTTTGAATGGAGATAAATCCTTCAGCTAAATCTTCATATTTCAACCTAAGCTGAACTCATTCTAAAAGTTAAAACTGATCTAAAGGACAATTTTTAGTTTTCTGTAAAAGAAAACTATTGTGCCGGCTTTGTCTGTCCGTCCGCACTTTATTCTGCCATAACTTTTTTTGTTCGCCCTCATATCTTAAAAACTACTCAGGCTAGAGGGCTGCAAATTGGTATGTTGATCATCCACCTACCAATCATCAAACATAATAAATCGCATCTCTCTAGCCTCAGTAGTTTTTATTTTAAATAAGGTTAAAGCTTAGCCATAATCGTGCTTCTGGCAACAATATAGGATAGGCCACCACCGGCCGTTGTTAAAGTTTCATGGGCCGCGGCTCATACAATGTTATACCGAGGCCACCGAAAGATAGATCTATTTTCGGTGGCCTTGATTATACGCTGTAGCGGCCCTACAGAAAACTCGATTGCGCCGAAGAAACTTCGGCGTATTATTTGTTAGTTTTCATCGTGAAGAGTCACCTGATACAAGTAACTTCGAAAATAAGTTAATGTATATAAAATACCATAAAAACAAAAAAATCCAAAGGAAATGCCTTCATACAACATATATATTTCCATTATATCATACGGAATGGAGAACCCTGTTACAGTCAACCTCAGGAGCATTTTGGAAATTAGACATTTATTCTAAAAGCAACAGATGATTTATTACTTCCATTCCATCAGGCACAAAAACAATTAGTAAAATAGTGCATTAATAACTTGCTCAATAAAGTTCCTGACAATAAAGCCATAAAAAATAGGATTACATCCGTTTTAGTGGAGAAGCAACTATTTCCTACCTAATTTAACGAAATCTATTTCCAGAATAATTAAATTTTCAAAATCAAAATAGGTAGTCCAAAATCTAAATTTAATCAACAATATATATATATATATAATATATATATATATATATATATATATATATATATATATATATATATATATATATATATATATATATATATATATATATATATATATATATATATATATATATATATATTATATATATAATATATATATAAAATTATATATATATATAATATATATATATATATATATATATATATATATATATATATATATATATATATATATATATATATATATATATATATATATATATAAACCAACAAGACAAATATTTTTGCATCTGATTGAGATTTATCCCATGGAATGATGAAATATAATTGCTAACTAAATGATAATTATTTCCAGAGATATCAAATTTTCACATTTAAAATAAGCAGACCAAGATCAAAACTTAATCAACAATATAAATATAAGTGAAATAGAAACCAATGAAAGACTAAAATATTTTTGCATCTAATCACGATTTACCCAACAGAATGACAGCCAGGATCAAATTAAATTTCTTTATATACCTCAATCAATCGTAAAAGGAAAACCCCCCCCCCTTTAAGGGAACTCCTAAAAGTGATGGAGATTTAGACGAGACTTCCTCTTCCAAAAAAAAAAAACTATAATAGCTCAAACAACCTCACAATAAAATGCGAATCGCCTAAAGGAAAAAAACTATTCCCATAAACAAAGCGTAAAGGCGGACCATAAAATTGAAAATGACGTTACTTTCGTAAGTCTAAACTACGAGAAGGGAATTTACGAGCTCTCTAAAGCGATATAGCCGTAAAACACTACAAAAAAAAACTAAAAAAAAACACACACAAAAAAAAATGTTTCCGAATTGAATTCATTCCCGACGGAGTAATGTTGGGGCCCTTCTAAAAATGACTGGCGAGAAATATGAGAGAGAGAGAGAGAGAGAGAGAGAGAGAGAGAGAGAGAGAGAGAGAGAGAGAGAGAGATTTAAACAACTGACGCTCCTTTGAAACCAGGTCTCTACAATCTTCTGGGTGTGACAATGACTCGTTAACCCCGTTGTATTAAAAATTATGTTGAATAAAAAATTCCCGTGACAAATAAAACAAGTAAAAAATGCGCCGAAGTTTCTTCGGCGCAATCCAGTATTCTGTACAGCCGCTACAGCTTATAATTAAGGCTGCCAAAAATAGATCTATCTTTCGGTGGTCTCGGTATAAAGCTGTGTGAGCCGCGACCTATGAAACTTTAACCACGACCCGGTGGTGGCCTATTCTATATCGTTGTCAGAAGCACGATTATGGCTAACTTTAACCTTGAATAAAATAAAAACTACTGAGGCTAGGCTAGAGGGCTGTAATTTGGTATGTTTGATGATTGGAGGGTGGATGATTAACATATTAATTTGCAGCCCTGTAGCTTCAGTAGTTTTTAATATCTGAGGGCGGACAAAAAAAGTGCGCATAGAAAAAAGTGCGCACAGAATAAGTGCGAAAGGACAGACAAAGCCGGCACAATAGTTTCCTTTTACAGAAAACTAAAAAAAATGACGTCATAAATTCACCAGTATTCACTTATCCATCATCAGCATTTTCTTGTTCTATTTTCGCAAAATTCACATTTTTTCTTTCTATTTTCGTATTTTTCACATCAAAAGAGGACGACAGGGCTACTATTTACCTTTCGAAAGAAGAAGCTTTTACAATTTCGATATTCACATTTAACTATCAAAGGCGCAAAATTAGGACCCATTTGTGCAAATTCGTACCCATTTTTGGATGCGTTCCCCTCCTCCTCCCCCTCCATTTGTGCAAATTCGTACCCATTTTTGGAAGCGTTCTTCTTCCTCCTCCTCCTCCTCCTCCTCCAGAATAAATTCCGTAGTTTTAAGGACCTTTCTAAAACACGACAGCCAACAAAGTGGCCCTCTGGGAATAAAGAATCCGTGCTCTGTCTTCTCTGAGAGATTTCATCTTATCTTTTTTTGAATAAAGAATCCGTGCTCTGTCTTCTCTGAGAGATTTCATCTTATCTCTCCTTTGAGATGAGGAAGAAGGGACTAAACGAAGCGGGGGAGACGGACAGAGACAAAATTTGAGAAGGAACAGCGACAATCTTTTATTCAAATACAATATGAATTTACAGTCAACAACTTAAGCCCTCTTTTATTCACGCTTTGTTTACTATTTCGGTTTTCTGAAAAGAAAACTATTGTTCTGGCTTTGTCTGTCCGTCCGCACTTTTTTCTCTCCGCCCTCAGATCTTAAAAACTACTGAGGCTAGGGGGCTGCAAACTGGTATGTTGATCATCCACCCTCCATTCATCAAACATACCAAATTGCAGCCCTCTAGCCTCCTCAGTAGTTCTGATTTTATCTAAAAGGTTATAATTTGCCATAATCATGCCTCCGGCAACGATATAGGCCAGGCCGCCAACCGGCCGTGGTTAAAGTTTCATGGGCCGTGGCTCATGCAGCATTATACCGAGACCACCGAAAGATAGATCTATTTTCGGTGGCCTTGATTATACGTTGTACAGAAAACTTCGGCGCATTATTTGCTTGTTTAATTACATATTTAAGAAAAACATATTCCATTCAAACACACTGAAACCACATCCAAATTCCCTCAGGAGGATTATTCTCCGAGTCTGGCGTCGCGGGGCGCCTCCTCCTCCTTCATGCAAGCTTTGTCCTTGGAATCGATTTGGATGCTAATGAAAGTGTCTTTGACATCGGATGGAATACCATTGACGGAGGAAGCCTTCCACAACCTCCAGCTGCATTTGGGGCCCCAAAACGGCATAAGAGGGTGACATCTTTATTTGGTATTTCAGAATATTCAGCCTTTAGTTAAGAGGGTGACATCTGTATTTGGTATTTTAGAATATTCAGCCTTTACCTAAGAGGGTGACATCTGTATTTGGTGTTTCAGAATATTCAGCCTTTAGTTAAGAGGGTGACAACTGTATTTGTTATTTCAGAATATTCAGTCTTCACTTAAGAGGGTGACATCTGTGTTAGGTATATCAGAATATTCAGCCTTTAGTTAAGGAGGTGACATCTGTATTTGGTATTTCAGAATATTCAGCCTTTAGTTAAGAGGGTGACATCTGTATCTGGTATTTTTACTACGTTTTAATTAAGAATGGATTTTACAATGCGTGTACAGAGCGTATAATACTTGAAAGTATTTTAGACACGAAATGAGCATAGTGGGAAATAAAGCTGCTACTAGGATGAGAGAGAGAGAGAGAGAGAGAGAGAGAGAGAGAGAGAGAGAGAGAGAGAGAGAGAGAGAGAGAGAGAGAGAGAGAATGTTAAAATCATACTAATTAATTATACTAATACTTGTTTACAGCACAGCATGCAAAAATCGCAGCAAGCACTTCAAGCTACAAGCAAAATACCTTAGGAAGATCGTGTAACCCTCACTCCATATGGAATGGAATACAAAACTTATGCCAAAGGCCAAACTCTGAGACCTATGAGGTCATTCAGCTCTGAAAGGGGAACTAAGAGTAAAAAGGTTTTGAATGTGTAACAAGAGGAAAGCCTCGCAGTTGCACTATAAACAAATGTTAGAAGAGGGTGGAGAGTAAGTTGGAAGAAAGAGAATATGAACGGAGGTACAGTAACAGGAATGAAAGGGGTTGCAGTTACAGGCCGATGGGACGCTACGAAGAACCGAAAGCACTGCCTACAGTGTACCGCGTGAAGTGCGCTAACGGCACTACCCCGCTACGGGGGTGTATTGACTTATGCATAAAACTCATAATGAGGTTTTGAAATCAAAACCCAAAACCAATCACCCACCTGCTTAGTAGGATTTAAAATCACGAGGAAACAAAAATTATATGTGTCAGCTATATAGTCTGCATCATTTTGTCAACTATATAGTCTGCATCAATGCGTCAACTATATAGTCTGCATCAATGCGTCAACTATATAGTCTGCATCAATGCATCAACTATATAGTCTGCATCAATGCGTCAACTATATAGTCTGCATCAATGTCAACTATATAGTCTGCATCAATGCATCAACTATATAGTCTGCATCAATGCGTCAACTATATAGTCTGCATCAATGCATCAACTATATAGTCTGCATCAATGCGTCAACTATATAGTCTGCATCAATGTGTCAACTATATAGTCTGCATCAATGCATCAACTATATAGTCTGCATCAATGCGTCAACTATATAGTCTGCATCAATGTGTCAACTATATAGTCTGCATCAATGTGTCAACTACATAGTCTGCATCAATGTGTCAAGTAAGACACCTTCAAAGCGAAATACTGGAATGGCAAAATTGGGCGAGTTTTATTTTCGCTTTTATACCCGGCATTTTTTTAAACATAAATGAGCGATATTTTAGAGTACTGTATAGAAAACAATATCACAAACACAAATGGGTGCGAGTTTCATGCCATTCTGCTGCTTGCATTACAGAGAGAAAAAATTTTTTTGTCCCAAATGGAATAACTGTGTACTGTATTTTTCCAATACCTGAATTTAAATTTTATATAATATAACTTTGCGTTTATCAAACTGGGCAGTAATATCAATGCTAAATAAACTTACTCATAAATATCTCGCTAAACAACAAATCATGAAAATTATTAGTTATACAATATATATAAGTTCCAAATTTGTAACATACCTCTTCGAATAATATTATACCCTAATAGCACCTAGTATTATCTTTTATTATTAGTCAGTAAATGTGGATAAATTCAAAATCCAAAAACAGAAAACAATTATATTAAGATAATCATGGAGTAACGTAATTCAATTACCATAAACAGTTCCTTTGTATACACAGTATACACACACAGTTAACAAATCGTAAGCATAATTGGATTATCACTTCCCTCAGACAAAGGTAATTCCCTGTTGCTCTATTTCATTACAATAAACAAACATAGCTTAATGATAATTGTATGGCGACCAATTTCCTGTGTAATCTTTCATACGGAGACAAGTTAAAATACAATCCATGCCTGGACTCGCCTTATTTGTAATGTTTTGCTGGCCATATTAATACAATCAAATGACTATAAAAGACCATCAATGACTATTTCTCTCAGATCAGTCAGCTACCGAATTACTTTAACTATTCTGACCAAAGTTCACACGGGACGGTTGCCAATGCATTCGAGTCAAACTGTGCTTAACTTCTGTCTTCGACAGCGATCGTGCAGCCAGTTTAACAGTGATTGGTGCAAAAGCTACGAATACAGAGAGAGAGAGAGAGAGAGAGAGAGAGAGAGAGAGAGAGAGAGAGAGAGAGAGAGAGAGCGGGGGAGCACTTTGTGGAAAAACCTACCATTATTTGTTGTCACTTTAAAGGGTTCTCCAAAAGCCACTCTCTCTCTCTCTCTCTCTCTCTCTCTCTCTCTCTCTCTCTCTCTCTCTCTCTGTGTTTCCCACGTTACAAGAAGTAGATTTTTTTATTTTCTCCATTCTTCTGTTAAGAACTCGCTTAACAAAGACGTAATACTTTTCCTCTCTCGAATTGGGATTCCGGCCTTTCCCAGGTATGACTGAATTCAACAAAGCAGTTTTGATTATTAAACACTCATAGCTGCATCACTACGGAAGTATTTCGTTTCATTTGGACAATCATTTTAGTCTGTACGTACATTTCATTATCACAAAATAACAATAACAGTCTCAACATTCGCCTACCATTAATACGAAAATCCTAAATGAAGACGTTAATAATAATAATAATAATAAAAATAATAATAATAATTTTAATAATAATAATAATAATAATAATAATAACATAATAATGATAATAATAATAATAATAATAATAATAATAATAATATATTAATAACAATAGTAAAAATATTAATAAATATATTAATAAGAATAAAAATAAAAATAATAATAAACATAATAATAATGAAAATAATAAAAATAATAGTAACGATGATAATAATAATAATAATAATAATAATAATAATAATAATAATAATAATAATAATAATAATAATAATAATAATACCAGCTCTTCCCCTCTCGTAACGATTTCTCATCCTTGCCCAATCCTCGTATTTCACGAGCCTTTTAAAATATGAAAGCCAACAAAGAGTCCCTGAGCGAATGCTCTGAATCTGTGCTTTGCCTTGGTATAAGTCTCTGTCTCGATAAAAGAGACGTTTTAGTTTTCTGTAAAAGAAAACTATTGAGATGGCTTTGTCTGTCAGTGCGCACTTTTCCTGTCCGCCCTCAAATCTTCAAAACTACTGAGGCTAGAGGGCTGCAAATTGGTATGTTGATCATCCACCTTTCAATCATCAAACATACCAAATTGCAGCCCTCTAGCCTCAGTAGTTTTATTTTATTTAAGGTTATAGTTAGCCATAATCGTGCGTCTAGCAATGATATAGGACAGGCCACCACCGGGTCGTGGTTAAAGTTTCATGGGGCGCGGCTCATACGGCATTATACCGAGACCACCGACAGACAGATTATTCTCGGCGGCCTGTTCTTGCAACCCAAAGTAGTGTTTTTTTTATTTTTTGCCGTCATCATTTAGATCCCACCCCTTTTTCACGTTTGACGCTTGATTCCCTTATTGCTTTAATCCAAGAACAAAGATAAAACAAGTAAGAAATGTGCGGAAGTTTTCTCGGCACAATCGAGTTTTCTGTACAGCGCCTAATCAAGGCCACCGAAAACAGATGTATATTTAGGTGGTCCCGGTATAATGCTGTATGAGCCGCGGCCCATGAAACTCTTAGCCGTGGTGGCCTCTGCTGTTGCGCTGCCAGAAGCACGATTATGGCTAACTTTAACCCTAATTAAAAAAAAAAACTACTGAGGTTAGAGGGCTGCAATTTGGTATGTTTGATGATTGGAGGGTGGATGATCAACACACCAATTTGCAGCCCTCTAGCCTCAGTAGTTTTTAAGATCTGAGGGCAGACAGAAAAAAGTGCGGACGGACAGACAGCCAGCACAATAGTTTTCTTTTCAGAACTAAAAAGCATAAGAATTTAAATTCTGACATACACCATGTTAATTTAATTCCAATAAACAGCAATTTACTTTTTCAAGATTTTCCTGCAAATTTGATCTTGCCCTGAAAATCAGTGCCCTCAAAAGTAAAATTATTTTTGGTGGCCTGGTTGGGATGTAGTTTCATGACGTATTCTGCCCTAAAATGGAAGACTGCAGTATCTGCAAAAATACAAAACTGAGAAAAATGGTAGATACTGCCCTGCCTTACGACTGACTCTGCAAATACTGCAAATGGGACCCCCTAAATAAAGCATTAAAGAATCATTCTGAAACTGCCGTAACTTGTGTATTAATGTTTTAAGAGCCCAATCGGTGGCATATCTCAACTTCGAACATTTTGCAGATACTGCAGTTTTCCATTTTAGGTCAGTTTACAAAACCGATTAAACAATAATTTCACCTGATATTAGGACCCTCTTCCAGTAAAATAAGGTTGTTATTAATACTGGTCCATAAAATAAAACTTGCGCTCTTTCCTCAAGTTTAGCAACCACAACATGTATGTATATGTACCTCGCTGTTGAACTTTACTTACACTTTTATCTATTTATTTATTAATTCGTTAATTTATCTGTTTTCTTTTCTAATAACTGACCTCTTATTTCTATATTTATCATTACCTTCTGTTACTTCTTTCTAATATGAATGTCAGTGGCCCCTATGGGCTTGTTCCATATGAATAGGGTTCATCTTCAGAATAATAATAATAATAATAATAATAATAATAATAATAATAATAATATATACCTATACATATTGCATACACTGACGCACCGTTAAAGGACACAGAAAGATGTGTACACAACCAACTAAACAAACACAGACTCACGCCGCATCCTATCTTGGATTCCCAGACGCTCTGTCCTGTACACGTATGACACAGGAGCAAGCACACAGACTCACATGGATTTTCCGGCCAGATGCCTTTCCAGCTGCCTTCTCTCACCATTTATCAGGGATTTGGACCAGGACCAGAATGGCTTGGCTTAAGCTTGGCCTGGCGACCCCAATGGGCAACACAGTGCCAAAATAAATTGCAGATGTAGAAAGAGATTGCAGCTGTACTGCTGTATCAGGATTACAGACGATGGAGGACAAAGGCTTTTATGAAATGCCGGCTACAAAAGACATGCTTATATAAATGTCGTGAAAATCAAAGACCTAGATTTTTTTTACAGGAATATTTAAGTAGTATGAATTAGAGAAATACCAACTACAAGACACACATATATAAATGTCATAAAAATAAAGGATCTAGGAATTTTTTTACAGGAATACTTAAGTGGTATGAATTAATGAAGAGGAGTTTAATTGTATTTCTTACTTCAAAAAGAAACGTACTACGAATATAAATAAATTAATATTTCTTCATATCACTACAAACATCAATTCATACAAATATCAAGGAAAAAATATAAACATAATTGAATGACACTGGAAATTACATAACCTTATATTGCAATGAAAAGAACGAGATGCTGTGGTAACACAGAAGGAAAATCTGTGGTAAAAGAGGAAGATAACCTCCGTCACAGAAGGCTCATCAGCAGTGCCTCAAAAAATCTTGCACACAGTGCGCCTCCCAGCACTGTTGCAAAATAAACACTTGAAATAAGCACCAAATTCCTTGCCTAAATCCATAAAGTATTAGCAGAACAAAGAGAACAATTTGAAGAAAAGAAAATTAGGAAATGGAAGATCTGTAGGGATAATCTGAGAGAGAGAGAGAGAGAGAGAGAGAGAGAGAGAGAGATACTGACAAAGAACAGATATGAGAATATTCAATATGGAGGAAAAATCTTATCTACATGAAGATTCTTATACTGTTAACGATAAACTCATGAATATCATGAAACGGCATTCCAGCAGATTTTTGCCAGATAAAGAAGCAAAAAAAGGTTATGATAAGATAATATAGGTGTCCTGGCAGAATTCAATGTCAGCAATCCAAAACTCAAACTGAACAAAGCAAAGCAATAAGAGATAAAAAAAATTTCCATAAAACGTGTATTAAAGACAAACAAACACCAAACAATCCCAAATCCCTGTACAAAGCAAGAAAGACTGACTCAGACAACGAAAATAAAATTGCCTCCCAGACGGATAGCGTTCAAACATCAAAAATTAAAACATCAGGAATTCGGGCAGCCAAAGCGTATCCCGAAGGTTACGATATATCCTGTAGGACATCATTATTTTTAGGGGCATTTGCATCATCGTTAGCAGCACACCCGTTATGCAGGTCACGTGCAATAATAAGGTAGAAATGCGTTATTCATGAGTCATGATATTAAAACGAAGGGCGGGAGGGGGGAACCGCCATGTTGACGTTACTGATATTCTAAGCGATATTTTTAAACCTTTCGTTTCTCAATTTTGATACATCCTACAAAAGAGATGTTTTTATTTATAACTTTGGAATTTCGACAAATAGGTGTGTTGCTAATAATCTGATGAACGCCATGCTTTTTTTTTTTTTTTGTTTTCTGTAAAAGAAAACTACTGTGTCGGCTTTGTCTGTCCGTCTGCACTTTATTCTGTCCGCCCTCAGATCTTAAAAACTACTGAGGGTAGAGGGCTGCAAATTGGTATGTTGATCATCCACCCTCCAATCATTTCAAACATACCAAATTACAGCCCTCTAGCCTCAGTAGTTTTTATTTTATTTAAGGTTAAATTAGACATAATCGTGCTTCTGTCAACGATATAGGATAGGCCACCACCAGGCCGTGGTTAAAGTTTCGTGGGCCGCGGCTCATACAGCATTGCACCGAGACCACCGAAAGATAGATCCATTTTCGGTGACCTTGATTATACGCTGTAACGGCTGTACAGAAAACTCGATTGCGCCGAAGAAACCTCGGCGCATTTTATACTTGTTTTTAAATAATTTTGGAATTTCGACACATTCATAGTTAATAACATTCTGTTGCTTTCGACAGAGAAAGCGATGTACATGAAAAAGCTTTCACTAAATAATCTCCTTAGGTTTAACACATGAGCTATTTAAGTTTAGGCCTCAATGAACCTTACAATGCATTAAATGTAAAAACGTCTAAAGAAACGAAACATTAAAATAGAAAGCAAACTAACAAACAAAAAGCGCCAATTTCGTCATTCTGAAATCGACCAACTCTTTAGAGAGAGAGAGAGAGAGAGAGAGAGAGAGAGAGAGACAAGAGAGAGAGAGTCCAACTCAATGAAAATGATGAGAGGGGGCGCACACTTCATCACGACCTACATTTTACAACATGAAGCCACATGAAACCTCGATGGACACTCAGGCAATGATCTCTCTCTCTCTCTCTCTCTCTCTCTCTCTCTCTCTTTCTCTCTCTCTCTCTCTTTCTCTGACATCACGAGATGACGAAAATGGGTTCACTGAAACCACCTAGATCGCCAGCGTATAATCGCATTTCCCGCTCGGCTCGTCTGTGGTTGGCCTCAATGAGGTTAACGAGTCAACCCAGTTATACGCGGCAGCAAAGGGAATATTCGGTTCATCGCTGGATGATACAGAGGTTTCTGCTATATAAAAAGAAGTGCTTTATTGTACAGTACAAACTACTGCAGTTTAGAGAGAATATTTCTATAAGTAAAGGTCAAGAGGACAGACTACCTATTACTCTTTTCTTACCAAGATGATGTTCCTACAAAATACAAAAAAAAAAATAAAAGTTTAATGTACAGTACAAACTGCTGCAATTTAGAAAGGATATTGCTTAGCAGTAGACGGTAAGAAACAGAGAGAGAGAGAGAGAGAGAGAGAGAGAGAGAGAGAGAGAGAGAGAGAGAGAGAGAGAGAGAGAGAGAGAGAGTTTTTACTGTTAAACGGAAAGCAGCACTGGGAAACTATGCAACATTAAATGCAAGGTACAGGTACAATTACAAATTCTTCCAATGATTCACGTGATCATAAAATCAGCCTTTCAACATTATATTGTGAAAATCACTTGACGCTCCTAAATAATGTATGAATAGCGCAAAAACTAATGCAATGGAAAGGGCATAACATTATATATATATATATATATATATATATATATATATATATATATATATATATATATATATATATATATATATATATGTATATATATATATATATATATATGTTACTCCTTTCCATTGTATTAGCGGCCAGTCATCAATTTTATACACAAACACATGCACACACATTTACAGTATATGTATATATATATATATATATATATATATATATATATATATATATATATATATATATATATGTATATATGGAATGAACACATGGAAACGTGTTTCACAGAAATAAATTTCTGACTCACCACGGGACCGAACCCCGGTCTTTCGAGTGAGAATACTTGTCACTAGCAATTCGGACGCAAAAGGTCATAAAAAGAGTTGGAACCTAAGTACTAAGTACCTGGGGTTTTCCCGGGCAGGCAACTAAGGCCTAACATATTATGTATATGTATACACGCCGCATTAACGGCATTCCAAAATTCATTTACATCGCATTCAAAGAGAAACAAGCGTGGAATGGCCTTTGGTACTGTCACCTACTTCGTTCCTTCCTCTTTATCATCAAGAGCCGAAAGGATCAGCTTCGCTATTTCTAATCCTCCAGATAAAAAAAAAAAAAAAAAAAAAAAAGTGGTGGTGGGGGGACTGGTTGGACCGGGGAAAGGGTTTGGGAGGGGGAGGGAAGGGGTGGGACACCAGATAAACGAAGAAGGCGCCTGGTCTCTGGATACCGTCTGTATCCCCCGTAAGGATAATCCCGAAATCCTGCAGCCCGAGAAAAACCAAGTCCTCCGACGAGATTTCTGAATCTCTAAAGTCGCCCCCTCCCCTCCCTCCTCCCTCCCCCTTACCCAACTCCCTCCTAAAAGGCCTTATCATATCACATGCCCTCTTCCTCCGAAAAGATAATTTCGTCGGAAGCTACTTCTGAGAGACAGCAACAATTTTCTGCTGTCTCGTTCAGTCCACTTATCTGTGTTCGCCGCCCACTATAGCAAATTATCTCTTTTCACCGCCCGCTATAGCAAAATATCTCTGTTTGCCACCCGCTATAGCAAATTATCTCGGTTCACCGCCCGCTATACCAAATTATCTCTGTTCGCTGCCCGCTGTAGCAAAATATCTCTGTTCGCCGCCTGCTATAGCAAATTATCTCTGTTCGCCACCCGCTATAGCAAATTATCTCTGTTCGCCGCCCGCTATAGCAAATTATCTCTGTTCGCCGCCCGCTATAGCAAATTATCTCTGTTCGCCGCCCGCTATAGCAAAATATCTCTGTTCGCCACCCGCTATAGCAAATTATCTCTGTTCGCCGCCCGCTATAGCAAAATATCTCTGTTCGCCACCCGCTATAGCAAATTATCTCTGTTCGCCGCCCGCTATAGCAAATTATCTCTGTTCGCTGCCTGCTGTAGCAAAATATCTCTGTTCGCCGCCTGCTATAGCAAATTATCTCTGTTCGCCGCCTGCTATAGCAAATTATCTCTGTTCGCCGCCTGCTATAGCAAATTATCTCTGTTCGCCGCCCGCTATAGCAAAATATCTCTGTTCACCGCCTGCTATAGCAAAATATCTCTGTTCGCCACCCGCTATAGCAAATTAACTCTGTTCGCCGCCCACTATAGCAAATTATCTCTGTTCGCCGCCCGCTCTAGCAAAATATCTCTGTTCGCCGCCTGCTATAGCAAATTATCTCTGTTCGCCGCCCGCTATAGCAAATTATCTCTGTTCGCCGCCCGCTATAGCAAATTATCTCTGTTCGCCGCCCGCTATAGCAAATTATCTCTGTTTGCCGCCCGCTATAGCAAATTACCTCTGTTTGCCGCCCGCTATAGCAAAGGCTCGAAGGACTTCGCGTTGTGACAATTCGCAGTGGGTGTTTAGTACAGCAGATCTGCTTAAAATAAATTTAATTCTAAGCATCAGCATCAATTTGGGGTAACTTATTCTACCAAATGTCAGAAGAAAGATAAGAAAAATCTCTACTTAATTACTGTATTTCTATCGAAGAGGAGAGAAGGGATGGGAAAATAAATAGGATGGATTATTTCTATAATGGTTTACAGATTTCTACAGAGTTAAGTAACAAAATCACTTGATAACTTATTTAGTTTCTTTAGTTATATAATGGTGGCCTGGCCTATATTGTTGCCAGATAACTTTAACCCTAAATAAAATGAAAACTACTGAGGCTAGATGGCTGCAATTTGGTATGTTTGAGGATTGGAGGGTGGATGATTAGCATAGCAATTTGGAGCCCTCTAGCCTCAGTGGTTTTTAAGATCTGAGGGCGGAGAGAAACAAGTGCGGACGGACAGACAAAGCCAGCACAATAGTTTTCTTTTACAGAAAACTAGAAACTTTGTTAATATATGGTACCCTTCGAATATATTTGATACTTTTCTGGTAACGAAAATGAGTCGAAAAATGATAATCCCGGCAGTTATTAAAACATATTTTGAAGTAAAATTTTAATTGCGTCTTATAATATCTATTTTACATGAATTCCACAATTACAGTGAGACACTTTGCTAGTATATAACAAACATTTTAAAATAACATATACAATAAACATTATAAAGTAATATATGCAATAAACAATTTTAAAATAGCACCTACGATAAACGTTTTACAGTAACGTATACAATAAACATTAAAATATGACATCGTTCTAGTTGTAATGCAGAGAAAAATTACTTAGAGAATGTGAATTTTCATACGTAGGATTTATTAATAGCCTTCTGATTCATGAATTTCACACACAAAAGACAATACTCTAATGAGTTACGTGGCTTGAGTTTACCTTCTAATGAAGCATTCTTTTTATTTTATTTCTTTTTTTTTAAACAAATGTGCTGAGGAAATTCAGGAACAAATGAAACAAGGCAAGCTTCGTTTATATTTTATCTCTAATGACGGTTAATGAGACTTAATTTATTCCTTTGTGCATGGAGGCAAAGTTTTTTTTTTTTACTTCCTCTATCCTCTTTGCTTGCCAAAAGCAACCAGCCTTCTTCATTAGAGACTAAACGGATGAAATTTGTTATTAAAGTAATTATTAAAGTAATCACCATTTAATGTAATTACAAGGGGTCGTTAATAACACGATAAAACTGCGTGAGCTTCGTTATTAAACGCCCCTTCATGTTCGCATAACATCTGATCTATGATGTGCGACGATAAAACCAATTACACTTCGGATCTCTCTCTCTCTCTCTCTTTTCTCTTTTTTCTTTCTTTTTCTCTCTCCCTTTCTTTCTCTCTTTTTTTCTTTCTTTCTTTCTCGGCATTGCGTGGCAATGAGGAGTTCTACTTCATGATAAACGTCACACGCAATGGAGAGAGAGAGAGAGAGAGAGAGAGAGAGAGAGAGAGAGAGAGAGAGAGATTCACAACAACATCACACAACTAAACGTTCCCCCGTTCCATAATTTTGTTTATCATTTTTCCAGGACTATTTTCTCATTAAAATTGTATATATGTCACGCAAGGTATCTCGACCCATACTCCAGTGATCACAGAAATGATTAAATATACGTCGGGGAAATACATTATCCTTTAAATTAAAAGGGTTTCAGAAGGCCCCGAAAAGATAACCTTTTGTTTGTGACATGAACTGAATTTCAGTGCTGGAAATAATTCATTATGATAACACGAGTCTCATTCCAATTATGGTCTTTGAATATCTGATTAAATCAACCATTATGAAATCAATTTATAAATGCTTATGTCACTGTCTGATGATAGAAAAACACTCTCTGACTGAAACAGCACCCATCTGATACGAAAGGAAGGCTTATTAAAGGTTGTTTGATAAAAAAAAAAAAACATACACACACACTGTCTGACTGATATAACAAATATCTCATTTTGATGATAGCTCTCTCTCTCTCTCTCTCTCTCTCTCTCTCTCTCTCTCTCTCTCTCTCTCTCTCTCTCTCTCTCTCTTCCCTTATCAACTGAAATGGTTTCTGACAAACTCAGAACTTTAATTTTATTTTCTCGCTTCAACATGTTCAACATGGAGGGATATTTCCCTTGGAGAATTCTACTACACAATAGAATATACAATTTAGACCAAAGGCCAAGGGCTAGGACCTATGAGGTCATTCAGCGTTGAAAGGAATACCGAGAGTAAAAGGTTTGAAAGGTGTAACAGGAGGAAAACCTCGCATGTGCACTAGGAAACAATTTTTAGAAGAGGGTAGAAAGTAAGATGGAAGAAAGAATATGAATGGAGGCACAGTAAAAGGACTGACCTCCGCTATGATCTATTTCCCATTTTAAAACACGTATAAAAACCTGCCTGCATAACATTTCTTATCGCCGTTGTTCCACTCATAGAATCTTATCTTGGCTATGACCTTTCAAAGTAGTAGCGGCTTTATTGCGGAAACATTTGCATCTGTTTTTTCTATGCATCGTGTTCTATGCTAGTTTAAACCTGGATCTAAATCACTGAAAACAGTCCTAAAACTATTATTATTATTATTATTATTATTATTATTATTATTATTATTATTATTATTATTCAGATGATGAACCCTATTCATATGGAACAAGTCCGCCAAAGGGGCCACTGACTTGAAATTCAAGCTTCCAAATATGGTGTTCATTAGGAAGAAGTAAGAGGAGGTAAAGGGAAATACAGAAGGAAGAGATTTCACTTATTAAAAAAGAAAAAACTAAAAGTAATAATTTAATTAAAAAAAGAAAAAATAAAATTAATAATTTAATTGAATCAACTATTTTACAACTGTTTGGTCTGGAGTCGAGAATCCTACCGTAGATGTTATATTTCTTTAACCATAACCACGTTAAGTCTTCTTTTAATATTTTAAATTCACTAAATTGCCTTAAGGTTGATTCACATTGTAACATCACGTCACCGACACATCACGTCACGTCAAAGTGGCGTGAGAATTTCTTACATGTAATCCAATGTACTTGCTGAAACCATCACGTCAAGCCACCATTAAGCACATCAAGCCACCATCAAGCACACGGCATCCACCGTCACATCACGACACGTTTTCTTGGAAATAATATTTTGACGTGACGTGACGTGACGTGACGTGACGGTGCTTATGTAAGTTTCTTACCGTGAATCGCTGAGGTTGGGCACGAACTGAACGGGATTGTGGTGGATAGTGTGAATACAAGGTACGGCTGACGGGACGGTGACGTGACGTGACGTGTCGGTGACGTGATGGTATAAAGTGAATCACCCTTTACTGGGTACAGAAGATACGGCAACACTACTATGCTTCCCAAGTATACAATCAATAGTAATACATACAAGACATAATTATTAAACTGGTTGCATGCAACGATACGAACTGTCTCCAAACATTGCAACAGTGCAAGTAAAAAATATCTAATTATTGCAATTCTTGCCCGTATTTCCAAACCTTGCAACACTGCAAGTAAAAAAATCTAATTACTGCAATTCTTGCCCGTATTTCCGTTTTATTTCCTCTTTGATGTTCATATTCATTTTTCACAATGAATTTCTTATCATAAAGTAAGGTTCTTATTATAATAGTTTTCTGCAGAATTAAATCACTAAATTAAAAAGCACGCCACACCTTACAATACCTTTATAAACTTACATACATACATACATGAACACACACACACATATATATATATATATATATACATAGGTGTGTATATATAAATATATGTGTATTATATATATATACATATACAGTATATATATATACATATAATATATATATATATATATATATATATATATATATATATATATATATATATAATATATATATATATATATATATATATATATATATATATATATATATATATTTATATGTATGTCTGTGTGTGTGTGTTTGTAAGTTATTCACAGCACACATCACATTTAAAATTCAGTACTAAGCAACGGCTTAGTTAATTTCAACGTCTCTCTATTAGCGACAATAAGATACTCATTAGCCCGTATCAAAACGGCACATTCAGATTATGCGCCTTCATTTCCATAGCCTAATATTCTTTGCCTTAACGTATAGTCCATCACAAGGAGTTTACTGTCACACTTAAGAAATTAATCAAAATTAATCAAAACAGGTCAACAGACGGACCGACCACAAACGAATGAAAACATCAAAATCTCTCACGGCAAATAAATGGATAAATCAAAATACTTTATATCTATTTTCAAGCAATGTTCCCCTCCAACCATATCCAGAACACAACAGCAGCAGGTGAATCCTCAACCGACAAGCTTTCAAGGTGATATTATATTTGTTTACATCCGCAACAAGGGATCAGAGTGAGATCCGATACCCGAAAGAGGATCATATTTGGGGTTTAGCGAAGGGAGATCCAGCGCCCTGGCGAAGAACGACGAACATCTAGCTGCCAAAACACGTCTGGGTGAATTATTGTTGTTGGGCAATAAGAAGGACTGAGAGAGCTCCCGGTATCGCTTCTGTTTGTGGAATATAAACTGGGAGATTGGGGCGAGGCGAGAGGATTACTGCATGATTCTTTTAGCTTGTGTTTGAGGAGGAGGAGGAGGAGGAGGAGGAGGAGTTGAGGCGGGAAGTTTGGGAGGAGGAGGAGGAGGAGGAGGAGGAGGAGAAAGAGCAGGAGGAGGAGCTGAGGAGGGAAGTTTGGCAGGAAGAGTAGGAGCTGAAGCAGAGAAGTTTGGGAGGAGGAGGAAGAGGAGGAGGAGCTGAGGAGGGAAGTTTGGGAGGAGGAGGAGGAGCTGATGAGGGAAGTTTGGGAGGAGGAGGAGGAGGGAGGAGGAGGAGGAGGAGGAGGAGGAGGAGGAGGAGGAGGAGGAGTCCTCCTCCTAAACCTGGGCTTCCAAAACACGTCTCTTCCTCACCTTCTGGAAATGGCAAATCTGGGTTCTTAAGGACTCAGGGGAGGTGTGGCTTCATTAGTGAATTATGGGAACTTCTCCGGATATTAAAAGTCAGATTGGATAATGGTGTTCAGGAGAAAGTTAATTTAACATCGTTAAGTCCAGCACTTGCCAAAGCAACAACAACAACTATAAGAATAAGATACTAGCAACAATAACAATTAAAAGTGCTTAGTAATAAGAAAAATAATAATTACTATTACTACTGAATATAAGATTACTATAGTCGACGCATTTTAAGAATATCACTCGGCCACGCCCACATCCTTCCTACCCCACCCAGCAACCCATGAAAAACCCCCTCCCCTCTTTCGCGATATTACTCACACAGCTGGCAGCGCTGCCCATCTCCTGATAGGTGGAGGGAAGGGGTTGCTTCCCTCTGGGATCTACTACTCCTCCCTGGGATGAACGACCTTTCATTGTTTTCAGTGTCATAGCCAAGCAGCAACTGATATTGTCCGCGAGTGCGGTACGATAATGTCATGCATTATCTACGGTGCCAGGGGAAGGAGGTGTGGCCGAGTGAGATTCTTAAAATGCGTCGACTATATCTGAAACACAACCATCAATATATTATTAGCTACAAATTATCAGATATAAAATTATTTACATGTTTTATTTGAAAATTACTTTTAATTTTGATAAATCCTGAACAGGAACAACAGGCCATTAAAACTAGTAGGATAAAACTCGCACATAATTTGAAAATCCTCTTAGGATATTTCCGTCCCTTGCAACTTTACTGAATGATTTATCTTTTAAATCTCACTCTTGTACTGTGAATCTAAGCATAAAGCTGCAACCTCTAACTCAGGCAGTTTCTTACAAAACAATTTAAGTCCCAAAACGTTTGAAATAATCATAACATGGAGAGAAAAGCTGTGTTAAAATTGCCTTTACTGGAACTGTCAGCAATCTGTTTATATTTGAGAAGCATAATTCTTGATAAAGTCTCAACCTTGTTCTTGACCTCATTCACAACAAAAGCATCAATTTTCTTCAAGAAAATTGATGCGTGTGAATTAATGATGAACACTGGAGAGATTTTACTTCTTAAGTCTTTGCCTAATCCCCTGTCAGGGTCGCTGCTTTTAATGAGCATAAGCCTGAGCTGGCATAAAGCTAACTTAATCGAACAACGATTTTCATGGCCTGCTCAAAAACTGCATAAATAATACGACAAACTAAATGAAAATATTTGTGAATAGTTATGAAGACTCCCAGAAATACCAACAGATACCTGGTCCGCTGGTATAGTGGTTAATGTCATGGCACGCCAATCAGATGTCGCGGGTTCGCGTCTCCCCAAGGAATGATGAAAAATCACTGGCTCTGTAGCATGATCAGTTACTGCTGCATTGTGGGGTCTGCGGTGGGAGGCTGAAACCAACATTTTTTGGAAGCTTGAATTTCCAAGTCAATGGCCCCTTTGGTGTGCTTGTTCCGTGTGAATAGGTTTCATCTACTGAAATAATAAATAAGTAATAGATGTTGTACATATCCTAATGTGCGAAATTAGCCATCATTAATCCATTTCTGGACTGATATTCTGTGGTATCATCTTCCTCTCACGCAACTTGAAGGAAAAGCCCAGTGCCGCTGAGGACGGAAAAGCAATTTAACGACACCAACGGGAAAGGTTATATGAAAAAAATGTTCTTTTCATAGAAAAAAGAATAAGGAAAAAGTCGTGAATGGAGGGAGAGAGATGAAATATACAAAAATATCGACTATTTGTTACAACTGAATTTCAACAGATTTTAATGTGACATCAAACACGACCTTGAAATGGCTTCTTTCATTTCAAAGCACAAAATTGATGAAGTTAATGGCAGGGCACTGCAACAACTACGTAATCGTGAGAGAGAGAGAGAGAGAGAGAGAGAGAGAGAGAGAGAGAGAGAGAGAGAGAGAGAGAGAGAGAGAGTTGGGAACAAAACATTCACAGTAAAAACCAATAAAAGTAAAAAAAAAAAACACTTGGTCGATAAACTTTGTACTAACAACTTACTATTTGAGAGAACTGTCTAACCCTTTGAACAAAACCACAAGGAAGACTATATTCTCGTAACTCCTAAGCACCGTATTCGGGAATGCAAGTCTTCCTGGAACACTGCTACGTGCCATCGTGTTTGAATTCCCATCTCATTTGCATAACAATATTCATTCATTATAGGGAGTTCCAAGGGTGCAGACAATGTCATAATGAATATGCTAATGACCCGACTTTGTCTCTTGATCTAACTAATAATCAAAGGAACGGGGAGATAAGACTGTGTTCAGATCTTACATTAGTAAGTAATTTGGGCTAAAAAAGTTTGAAGAATTTACTGAAACTACTTTTTTTTTTGGTGAAATAAGATAAGGTGCAAATTAGTTCGGCTAAATAAAAAAACTTTTTTTGTACCTAGTTTTTAGGAAGAAGGAAGAGGCTGAGTGACCAGGAATAACAATAGTGAGTGCAGAGGTAAAATAAAAAAAGGGTAAGTGGCGCATTGTGTCTAGGGGGTTTGACCCAGTGCTGATAAGCTTTCTTTGAGGGTACCCTGTCTATAAAGAAGCTGGTGCTCTGGAGGTTTTTTGCACACAGGTTTCATCCTCAATCCAGCAGCAATAGGGTGGACGTGTTTTGTTTTTTTCTAAAGTCACACATACGCAGGCGCATACACACAAATAACATACATACATATACACATATATAATACTATATACATATATATATATATATATATATATATATATATATATATATATATATATATATATATATATACATACACATATTTACACCAGGATATTTGTGAGTGCAGGATAACTGAAATTTACAATACGCATTGCAACAAAATTGGTATTTAGCATCTTTCCCATTTTTTCTTCAGTACGGGTACATACTTATGCCACTTTCATGTCCTCTAGTAAACCATACAGTGATTTTACAACAGGAACTTCACTTCATTCACTATATTTTCCCCAGTCCACCAACGCCTCTCTTAAGGGCATCTCTGTACCGTCTCCCATCGGATTTCTTGCAAGAGTCCCAGGGAATGCTTTTACACATTTTAGCCTTGCCTCAAACCCAATTCTTGCCTCACGCTTACATCATCCTTCCTCTGGGTGCCAAAGGAAGGAACCAGCCTCAGTAACGCAAGAAGTGACTGTCTGGAGTTCACGAATTTGATTCTCTCTCTCTCTCTCTCTCTCAAGGAAGGAACCACCCTCTGTGACGCAAAAAGTGACTATCTGGAATTCATGATTTTGATTCTCTCTCTCTCTCTCTCAAGAAAGGAACCACCCTCCGCAAAGCAAAAAGTGATGGTTTGCAATTTATTAATTTGATCTCTCTCTCTCTCTCTCTCTCTCTCTCTCTCTCTCTCTCTCAAGGAAGAAACCACCGTCTGTGACGCAAAAAGTGACTGTCTGGAATTCACGAATTTGATTCTCTCTCTCTCTCTCTCTATCTCTCTCTTTCAAGGAAGGGGCCACCTCTGTAAAGCAGGAACCATCCTCTGTAAAGCAAGACGTGATGGTTTGGAATGTAAGAACTTGATTTCTCTCTCTCTCTCTCTCTCTCTCTCTCTCTCTCTCTCTCTCTCTCTCTCTCTCTCTCTCTCTCTCTCTCTCTCTCTCAAGAAACTTTTATTAGTGTTAATATGTTTTATTCTTCGGCGTTTTAAATTAATGTACTCAGTTTAAAGTCAGCTTATGACATATTCAGTCTTTGTATATCTTGTAAAAAACTCTTAAAAATTATCTACTGATGACAGAAGAAACAGCAGGACATTATATTAAAATTTTATAAAACTGGTCATTACTGCAGGAGGTACTTATTGCCAGAATGGTTCTGTTTACACATCTTATAACAACAATGGTCAACCATTTCGAATTTTGGCTTTTTTCGCGTAAGTGATGCAGGATTTAATGACTGACCTGTGACACCATAATACCATGGAAACTATTCTTTGTCCTTTTTTATTATTTTGAAGTTCTAACATGCCTTTTTTATCTTTTTAGATTTCTGTAAAAGAAAACTGTTGTGCCAGCTTTGTCTGTCCGTCCAAACTTTTTCTGTCCGCCCTCAGATCTTAAAAAGTACTGAGGCTAGAGGGCTACAAATTGGTATGTTGATCATCCACCCTCCAATTATCAAACATACCAAATTGCAGCCCTCTAACCTCAGTAGTTTTTATTTTATTTAAGGTTAAAGTTGACATTATCGTGCATCTGGCAACGATGTAGGACAGGCCACCACCGGGTCGTGGTTAAAGTTTCATGGGCCTCGGCTCATACAGCATAATACCGAGACCACCATAAGATAGATATATTTTCAGTGGCCTTGATTATATGCTGTAGCGGCTGAGCAGAAAACTCGATTGCGCCGAAGAAACTACGGCGCATTTTTTACTTTTAGTTTTACATTCTTTGTAAGACTCCTGGATGTAACAGTAACTAACAGTTGGCGAGGCATTTCAGTACTCATGCATAAGTTATTCATTTTGTTTTCATGAAGTATTTTGCATAAGAATTATTCATTTTGTTTTCATGAAGTGTTTTGCAAAAGTTATTCATTTGGTTTTCATAAAGTATTCTGCATAAGAGTTATTAATTTAGTTTTCATGAAGTATTTTGCATAAGAGTTATTCATTTAGTTTTCATGAAGTATTTTGCATAAGAGTTATTCATTTGGTTTTCATGAAGTATTTTGCATAAGAGTTATTCATTTGGTTTTCATGAAGTATTTTGCATAAGAGTTATTCATTTAGGTTTCATGAAGTATTTTGCATAAGAGTTATTCATTTAGTTTTCATGAAGTATTTTGCATAAGAGCTATTCATTTAGTTTCCATGAAGTATTTTGCAAAAGAGCTATTCATTTAGTTTTCATGAAGTATTTTGCATAAGAGTTATTCATTTAGTTTTCATGAAGTATTTTGCATAAGAGTTATTCATTTAGTTTTCATGAAGTATTTTGCATAAGAGTTATTCATTTAGTTTTCATGAAGTATTTTGCAAAAGAGTTGTTCATTTGTTTTCATGAAGTATTTTGCATAAGAGTTATTCATTTAGTTTTCATGAAGCACATTCCATAATTAACACGACCAATCCTTGGCATTATGAGCATTCTATTCTGAAAAGATTTTCACCCAGACCAAAATATTAAAAAAAAAACTTGAAATCTTCACCTTCTGAAAAGCAAGGTTAATAATATACTCACCGAGGTAATGAATGTGAAAGGAGAGTGAATTAACGACGTGATTAATGAGAAGAGGGTCAGGATTACGTGAAAAATCTATTGAATTAAATTCCCCCCCAAAGCTATTCAGGAAATAATAAAACGGCACGACGAGGCGTTCGTGATTTTTCAGACATAATTTTCGATTTGGAAAAAATATGAAGTTATTCTACATTTTCTACTCCTCCTCTTCCTACTCCTCCTCTTCTCTTCCTCCTCCTCCTCTTCCTTTCCTCCGCCGTATCCTCTCCCCTTATCCTCCCCTCTTTTTTCTCTTCCTCCTCTCCTACCCTCCCCTTCCTTTCTCTTCATTCTCCCCTCCGCCTCTCCCCTTCCCATCCCCTCCCTTACTCCTCCTCCTAGTCATCGTCGTCGTCCTCCTCCTCCTCCTCTTCTTCCTCCTCTTCCTTCCCTCCGCCGTATCCTCACATCTTTTTTCTCTTTCTCCTTTCCAACCCTCTCCTTCCTTTCTCTTCATTCTCCCCTCCGCCTCCCCCCTCCCCCCCCTCCTCCTTCCATCCGCCGTATCTTCCCCTCGTTTTTCTCTTCAACCTCTCCTACCCTCCCCTTCCGTTCTCTTCATTCTCT
>NC_089760.1:41627500-41680000 GCF_040412425.1 Macrobrachium rosenbergii | reverse complement strand
ATGTTTTCGGCAAATTTCTTTCAACATTCGAACTTAGCATTAAATATATATTTTTAGGTCAGATTTGAACCCTTACTGAATACCAGCAGTTTGTTCTAAATTCCCACATTACTTGCACTGATTTACGAGTATATGTTTTTGGCAAACTTCTTTCAACATTTAAACTTAGCAATAAAGTTTCTTCATTTTTGGTCAGGTCTGAAGCACTACTGAATACCAGTAGTTTTTTCTAAATTCCTACATCACTAGCACTGATCTGTACGATTTCGGCAAATTTCCTTCAACATTTGAATTTAGCATTAAAGTTTTTTCCTTTTTTTGTCAGATCTGAAGCCATATTGAATATCAGTACTTTTCTTTTTCTAAATTCCCACATCACTAGCACTGATCTGTACGTTTTTGGCAAATTTCCTTCAACATTTGAATTTAGCATTAAAGTTTTTTCCTTTTTTTTGTCAGATCTGAAGCCTTATTTACCATCAGTAGTTTGTTGTTTCCTTCAACATTTGAACTTAGCATTAAAGTTTTTTTTCTTTTTTGTCAGATTTGAAGCCTAATTGAATACCAGCAGTTTGCTCCCGTTTGTACCATGCAAAAGGAAAACGAATTCCGTCCGCCAATTGCATTCCGAGTTCCTATATGACTTCTTCTTCTTCTTCTTCTTCTTCTTCTTCTTCTTCTTCTTCTTCTTCTTCTTCTTCTTCGTCAAACAAATGAATCGAGGTCACTCACTCACACACACACACACAAACGGCTAATTCTAAACTTAGGTCATTTGTGTGATGCCGCTTTTGCCTGGGCGTAAACTTGTGCAATTCCTGTCCCACATCGCGTCCTTTCAAACCGAATCCTTAATTAATTATTGGCGTGTTGCTGAGGCTCCTCTGGGTTCAAAAGTTTTGGTTTTATGTTTAGGAAAATTGGCCTTGTTAGTGTGTATGCATGTATGTATGTATGTAGTATGTATATATGTATGCAAGTATGTAGGCATCTATACGTATATATAAATAAAGACAAAATCCACGAAGGAAAGAGAAACAATGGAGAGCTGCAAGGCTTTTCGGCTTATAGGCTGCTAAGTAAAGGACTATAAGTCGAAAGGCCTTGAAGCACTCCATTGTTTCTCTTTCCTTCGTGGATTTTGTCTTTATTTATATATTCATCACGTTCCATATTTTCGTCATTCAGTTACACATACATACACACACATACACACACACACACACATACATATATATATATATATATATATATATATATATATATATATATATATATATATATATATATATATATAATATGCACATATATATATAAATATATTTACATTATAAATATGATATATATACATGTGTATATATATGTATATATATTCACATTTATGTGTATATTTATTCCACACAACAATCTTCTATTAAGCCAGACTTTTTGTTATAAGTTTATCACTACGCTCCTTGAATCCAAAAAGAATATAAATAAAAAAACCATTCACCTCTAATTTATGGGCGTCAGATTTATATTTACGTTGATGCATACATTAAGAGAAAGACTGGGGAAGGGTGGGGAACGAGAGAAAAAATTGAAAAAATATTATTCCATATTTGAGGCTCTAACCTTTTCTGACCTTTCCACCCACACCCAGCTCCACAACTCACCTCCCCACCCCGCCCCCATCGAATTACCTTGCTTGAACAGTAGAAATTTGCCTTATTAGTTTTCTGCAAAAAAAAACTATTGTGCCGGCTTTGTCTGTCCGTCCGCACTTTTTTCTGTCCGCCTCAGATCTTAAAAACTACTGAGGCTAGAGGGCTGCAAATTGGTATGTTGATCATCCACCCTCCAATCATCAAGCATACCAAATTGTAGCCCTCTAGTCTCAGTAGTTTTTATTTTATTTAAGGTTAAAGTTAGCCATAATCGTGCTCCTGGCAACGATATAGGATAGGCTACCTTCGGGTTGTGGTTAAAGTTTCATGGGCCGCGGCTCATACAGCATTATACCGAGACCACCGAAAAATAGATCTATTTTCGGCGGCCTTGATTATATACTGAAGCGGCTGTACAGACAACTCGATTGCGCCGAAGATTCTTCGGCGCAATTTATTACTTGTTTTAAGATATTTGTTGCATTGTTATGAAATAATACAAGTATGCGGTAAGTAAGAGTACTTTTTGTCGGGGGAGGGGGGGGGGGCAACGAAATACGTGACAAGCCGCGAAAACTTCAATACTTGTAGACAACTGATAATAACGGGTCCGCTGGTATAGTGGCTAGCGTCGTGGCATGCCACTCAGATGTCGCGGGCGGGTTCGCGTCTCGCCCGGGGCGATGAAAAATCACTGGCTCTGTATCATGATGAGCTACTGCTGCAGTGTGGGGTCTGCGGTGGGAGGTTGAAACCAACATTCTTTGGAAGCTTGAATTTCAAGTCAGTGGCCCCTTTGGTGAGCTTGTTCCACGTGAATAGGATTAATCAGTAAGTGAACAAAACTAATAATTTACATGACAACGAATCTAGCAAAATATGTTGTGAATTAAAAAATATTTTCTTTTTAAAACACGCCCACGAAAACCCATATTCTCCCAAAAAAAGGAAACGCCCACGGAACCCATATCTTCACAAAATAAGAAAACGCCCACGGAACCCATAATTTGACCAAAAAAGAGAACGCCCACGAAAACCCATATTCTCACGAAAAAGAAACTGCAACACCCACACAACCCATATCCTCAAGAAAACGAAAACGCCCACGGAAAAAATATTCTCACAAAAAAAAAAAACGCTCATCGAACCCATATTTTTAATCCACTCCCTCCCCCCCCCACCCCCCCACCACCCCCAAAAAAACGCTTCAGTGACTTCTCCATCCAGTCATAAATTAGGAAGTCACCAAAGTTTGAGACGAGGTCAAGAGAGGTCAGGAGATCAATGATAGCCAGCCAGCCATCCAAGTGCAGAGAGAGCCGCCCGATTTAATTGAAAAAGTTCCTCGTTGTTGGAAAGTCAGGGTTCAGAGGTAATTGGAGGGTTGTTGTTCTCTGTGTTGTAAATGGGGCCTTGACACTTTGGCGTTAGGCTTCGTTTGGAGGCTAATGGTAGTTTGTTTGCAGTTGGATAATAGGTGGTTGCACTGAACTGAACTGAATATAGAACTTTAGGCCAAAGGCCGAGCACTGGGACCTATGAGGTCATTCAGCGCTGAAACGGAAATTGACAGGAGAAGGTTAGAAAGGTGTAACTGGATGAAAACCTCGCAGCCGCACTATGAAACAACTTTTAGGAGAAGGTAGAGAGTAAGATCGAAGAAAGAGAATATGAACGGAGGTACAGCAAAAGGAACGAAAGGGGTTGGAGCTACGGGCCCAAGGGACGCTGCAAAGGACCTCAAATAATGCCTACAACGCAACACGTGAGGTGCACTGACGGCAGAAACAGAAACCCTCAATGGGGCATGCGCATTTAATGGCTTAAGAGACAGACAGCCATCATATTTCAGCGCATAATTACATAACATTTTACCGGCTATTTATAAAGCGCCATTGGCATCACGCGGAATCTGTCGGCATTTGAAAAAGAGCCCCAAATGAAATCCATATTTATGTTTCATAGCGCTTTTGAGTTAATTGGCGCTGTGAATTTGACGTTGTCTATGAAAGAATATGGGTGGCAATGGCTGGATTTTATTTATTCATTCAACACTCTACCTCAATGGAACTATACTGGAAATGGAAAAATAGCCGATTTATATTTTTCATTTCACCATCAGCGTTGCAAGTTGCTATAACACATTTTTAATAGACGTTTAGATATATGATGAAATGTGGTTTAAGCTATGTTATTATCAATTTTGCTTATATATATATACATATGTATATATATATATATATATATAAATATATATATATATATATATATATATATATATATATATATATATATATATATATATATGACTATTTATCACATCACCGTGATTCATATACAATCAGAAAGCTACAAACGTCCTTTAATATCCAATTCACTCTACCTCGGAAGTAATATATTTTCATATATGTTACCGAAGGGGAATTTTTTAGTTGATAATAAGTCCACCGTCCCGTGGGGTCGAACCAGCGACGGACGAGGAATCAGGACTACAGTGACACACTAACCAGTCGGCCACAAGAGAGGGTATAAGTGAATACCATCTCCCATCAACCCACCCGTCGAACTCAGGTGTTTTGCGTTTGGAGACGATATCCACCCACCTCTGCCATGTTGACCGTGTAGTGCGTTTGTCGCACGTAGCCATATTATGACTATTTATCACATCACCGTGATTCATATACAATCAGAAAGCTACAAACGTCCTTTAATATCCAATTCACTCTACCTCGAAGTAATATATTTTCATATAGGCTATGTTACCGAAGGGGAATTTTTTTAGTTGATAATAAGTCCACCGTCCGTGAGGTCGAACCAGCGACGGACGAGGAATCAGGACTACAGTGACACACTAACCAGTCGGCCACAAGAGGGTATAAGTGAATACCATCTCCCATCAACCCACCCGTCGAACTCAGGTGTTTTGCGTTTGGAGACGATATCCACCCACCTCTGCCATGTTGACCGTGTAGTGCGTTTTGTCATGCGTAGCCATATTATGACTATTTATCACATCACCGTGATTCATATACAATCAGAAAGCTACAAACGTCCTTTAATATCCAATTCACTCTACCTCGGAAGTAATATATTTTCATATATGTTACCGAAGGAATTTTTAGTTGATAATAAGTCCACCGTCCTGTAGGGTCGAACCAGCGACGGACGAGGAATCAGGACTACAGTGACACACTAACCAGTCGGCCACAAGAGAGGGTATAAGTGAATACCATCTCCCATCAACCCATCCGTCGAACTCAGGTGTTTTTGCGTTTGGAGACGATATCCACCACCTCTGCCATGTTGACCGTGTAGTGCGTTTGTCGTGCGTAGCCATATTATGACTATTTATCACATCACCGTGATTCATATACAATCAGAGAGCTACAAACGTCCTTTAATATCCAATTCACTCTACCTCGGAAGTAATATATTTTCATATATGTTACCGAAGGGAATTTTTAGTTGATAATAAGTCCACCGTCCCGTGGGGTCAACCAGCGACGGACAAGGAATCAGGACTACAGTGACACACTAACCAGTCAGCCACAAGAGAGGGTATAAGTGAATACCATCTCCCATCAACCCACCCGTCGAACTCAGGTGTTTTGCGTTTGGAGACGATATCCACCCACCTCTGCCATGTTGACTGTGTAGTGCGTTTGTCGCATGTAGCCATATTATGACTATTTATCACATCACCGTGATTCATATACAATCGAAAGCTACAAACGTCCTTTAATATCCAATTCACTCTACCTGGAAGTAATATATTTTCATATATGTTACCAAAGGGGAATTTTTTTAGTTGATAATAAGTCCACCGTCCTGTGGGGTCGAACCAGCGACGGACGAGGAATCAGGACTACAGTGACACACTAACCAGTTGGCCACAAGAGAGGGTATAAGTGAATACCATCTCCCATCAACCCACCCGTCGAACTCAGGTGTTTTACGTTTGGAGACGATATCCACCCACCTCTGCCATGTTGACCGTGTAGTGCGTTTTGTCGCACGTAGCCATATTATGACTATTTATCACATCACCGTGATTCATATACAATCAGAAAGCTACAAACGTCCTTTAATATCAATTCACTCTACCTCGGAAGTAATATATTTTCATATATGTTACCGAAGGGAATTTTAGTTGATAATAAGTCCACCGTCCGTGGGGTCGAACCAGCGACGGACGAGGAATCAGGACTACAGTGACACACTAACCAGTCGGCCACAAGAGAGGGTATAAGTGAATACCATCTCCCATCAACCCACCCGTCGAACTCAGGTGTTTTGCGTTTGATAAATAGTCATAATATGGCTACGTGCGACAAACGCACTACACGGTCAACATGGCAGAGGTGGGTGGATATCGTCTCCAAACGCAAAACACCTGAGTTCGACGGGTGGGTTGATGGGAGATGGTATTCACTTATACCCTCTCTTGTGGCCGACTGGTTAGTGTGTCACTGTAGTCCTGATTCCTCGTCCGTCGCTGGTTCGACCCCTTTCACGGGACGGTGGACTTATTATCAACTAAAAAAAATTCCCCTTCGGTAACATATATGAAAATATATTACTTCCGAGGTAGAGTGAATTGATATTAAAGGACGTTTGTAGCTTTCTGATTGTATATGAATCACGGTGATGTGATAAATAGTCATAATATGGCTACGTGCGACAAATAAACTACACGGTCAACATGGCAGAGGTGGTGGATATCGTCTCCAAACGCAAAACACCTGAGTTCGACGGGTGGGTTGATGGGAGATGGTATTCACTTATACCCTCTCTTGTGGCCGACTGGTTAGTGTGTCACTGTAGTCCTGATTCCTCGTCCGTCGCTGGTTCGACCCCACGGGACGGTGGACTTATTATCAACTAAAAATTCGGTAACATATATGAAAATATATTACTTGGAGGTAGAGTGAATTGATATTAAAACGTTTGTAGCTTTCGATTATATATGAATCACGGTGATGTGATAAATAGTCATAATATGGCTACTTCGACAAACGCACTACACGGTCAACATGGCAGAGGTGGGTGGATATCGTCTCCAAAATGCAAAACACCTGAGTTCGACGGGTGGGTTGATGGGGAGATGGTATTCACTTATACCCTCTCTTGTGGCCGACTGGTTAGTGTGTGTCTGTAGTCCTGATTCCTCGTCCGTCGCTGGTTCGACCCCACGGACGGTGGACTTATTGTCAACTAAAAATTCCCTTCGGTAACATATATGAAAATATATTACTTCTGAGGTAGAGTGAATTGGATATTAAAGGACGTTTGTAGCTTTCGATTGTATATGAATCACGGTGATGATAAATAGTCATATATGGCTACTACACGGTCAACATGGCAGAGGTGGGTGGATATCGTAAAACGCGCAAAACACCTGAGTTCGACAGGTGGGTTGATGGAGATGGTATTCACTTATACCCTCTTGTGGCCGACTGGTTAGTGTTGTAGTCCTGATTCCTCGTCCGTCGCTGGTTTCACGGGACGGTGGACTTATTATCAACTAAAAATTCCTTCGGTAACATATATGAAAATATATTACATGTAGGAGGCAGAGGAATTGGATATTAAAGGACGTTTGTAGCTTTGAAAATATATATATATATATATATATATATATATATATATATATATATATATATATATATATATATATATATATATATATATGTATACTGGAAAACGGAAAAATAGTCGATTTGTATTTTTTCATTTCACTATCAGCGTTGCAAGTTGTTATAATCAAGTTTTAACAGAAATTTAGATATAAGAAATGTAATTTATGCTATGCTATCATAAATTTTTCTTATATACATATATAATATATATATATACACACACATGAATACATACAAATATATATACATACATATGTATACAAATGTACAAATGTATATATGCATATATATACATTTGTATATATATGCATATATACAGATGTACAAAACGGTGTGTGTGTGTGTGTGGACACTAACATACAAGCATTCCTCATTGATTAAGCATAGTTTACAACCATAACCCACCATTCATAAAGGAGTGTCAATATTTTACTAAAATTACATACATGCACAATTCACAAAACGACCCGACCTTTCAACGTCACATCAATGTCATCAATACAAAAGAAATCCCTGTCTTTTTCATGAGTCCTCAAACATTCAAACACGAGTACAGAAGAGAATACCAAGTCCACGCCCTCACTTAATTCTTTACTTACTTTTGCAGCACCTAAGGAAACCCAATAAAGATGAAGTGGCAGAAAATATGAGAGACTGCCATTCTATTGAACCACACTACACAAAGGCCCGTCGAGAGGAAGGATTATTTGGAGAGGCGACTTGTATTGACACAAAGTGATTTTGAATTATGAAAGACCACTGGTCGTCGCCACTGGCTCGGCCTTTGAATAAATGATTCTGTAGCTTGTCTGCTGCAGAATTAATACTTGAAACAATTCGCTTTGTTCTTTATTTTATTTATATTTTCACTTATCTGTTTATCAGTCTATTAATTTTATTTATACTTTTCATTTATTTATTTATTAAATCTATTAATTTATCATTTTTTCTCTTGTCTAATGAGTGCTTTCTTCTTTCTGTATTTTCTATTAGCTTCAGTCATTTCTTTTAAATGAACATCATATTCTTTGGTAGCCAGAGTTTCAGGTCAATGGCCCCTGTACGTTTGGTCCATGTGAATAAGGTTTGTCATTTGAATAATAATAATAATAATAATAATAATAATAATAATAATAATAATAATAATAATAATAATAATAATAATAATAATAATAATAATGAGGGTAAGAATGATTGATAATTTATGGAAATCAAAGAGATACTTTCAAGGACGAGGCTGACAATTTAGAAAAAAAAAATGCGTAAACTGAATAATTAGGGGTACTGATTTTAATATTACACTAATTACAATACTTCACTAGGAAAGTAGTTGCATTGACTACGTAGCTGCATACGGCCTAGAGGTTAACCAGCCATAAAATACAAAATATTTAGAATGAGATTCTTTTGAACCAAATTCTCTTCGACAAGAAGCAAAAATCTATGGTGCCTTATAAACCCTGGTCCCTATTTCGTCAGCTAAATAAGATAGTGTCTTTGACACATGTTTTAATGTCTTTGACACATGCTTTAATAAGAGACTGACAAAGGTCTTAAATATACATCTGAGATATACTGACTGAATTTCCGAACTTCAACCGAGCAGCTTTGTAGCCCAAGTGCTTGTCTTTCAAAACTAAATCTTATAAGTCAATTCAATCTCGTTTCTCTTCCTCGCATCTGTAATTATTCCCTTGACTGCAGACGACTTCAGACAACTTCTGGTTGCCTTCGAACTGCCGCCGAGGGGAATTTACCATGATTTCCTTTGGTCGTGAATGCTTTCCGTTCATTGGCTTTAGGCGAGTTCCTCCCGACCCGGTTGTCAATACCAATAATTTGTGGTTTCTTTCCTTTCGGTGTGTGTGTTGATACAAACGTCCTTTAATATTCAATTCGCTCTACCTCGGAAATAATATATTTTCATATATGTTACCCGAAGGGGAATTTTTTAGCTGATAATAAGTTCGTCGTCTCATGGGCTCGAACCACGGAAGACAAGAACTTGTTGGTCGTGTGGTTAAAATCGCGTCACTGTAACCCTGAGTTCTTGTCTTCCGTGGTTCGAGACCACGAGGCGACGAACTTATTATCAACTAAAAAATTCCCCTTCGGGTTACATATATGAAAATATATTATTTCCGAGGTAGAGCGAATTGGATATTAAAGGACGTTTGCAGCTTAATGCTTGTATATGAATCACGGTGATGTGATAAAAATTCATTCATATATATATATACATATATATATATATATATATATATATATATATATATATATATATATATATATATATATATATATATATATAATCAAAGCTACAAACGTCCTTTAATATCCAATTCGCTCTACCTGGCCGACTGCGTTAGTGCGTCCCTGTAGTCCTGATTCCTCGTCCGTCGCTGGTTCGACCCCACGGGACGGTGGACTTATTATCAACTAAAAAATTCCCCTTCGGTAACATATATGAAAATATATTATTTCCGAGGTAGAGCGATTTGGATATTAAAGGACGTTTGTAGCTTTCTGATTGTATATGAATCACGGTGATGTGATAAATAGTCATATATATATATATATATATATATATATATATATATATATATATATATATATATATATATATATACATATATATATATATATAGATATATAGATAGATAGATAAGATAGACAGACATATATATATATATATATATATATATATATATATATATATATATATATACATATATATATATGCTAGGATGTCTTAAGGGTCAAAACAGTTGCTCTGCTTAATCAATCAATTTTGCGAAGACCATGATGAAACAAATTATACTCAACATGAAACTTCCTTTTAGGGCAGGCCTAAAGGCGCAATATTTTTATCCAAACTAATATCCCTAAAACAAATGAAAAAAAAAAACAAAAACAAACAATTAATTAGGAGCATAAAAAAACTCTTGCTTTATTTTGATCTAAATTCGCCTTTCTGTTAAGAATAATTCCTTCCCCGAGCACAACCGGAATTGCAATTAGCATTTCTGTGTTATTTTATTCGCAAGCACAGACAAAATTTATTTAGAACTGCGTTGTAGGGAAAGCACTGGAATTCGTAATTGCTATTAGCTGCTGCATAAAATAGTTTTGTTTTTCAGCTTGTAAAAAAACGAGAGCTTTTACTCGGCCGAATTTTTGTTTTCAAAAGAGAGAGAGAGAGAGAGAGAGAGAGAGAGAGAGAGAGAGAGAGAATAAATCTTTTTTTCGATTACTTTTAAATTAATTTTGTTTTGATTCAGATGAGTGCCAATCCCTCTCTCTCGATGCAGACAATCAGATCTATTGTTCCTGAGTTTTACACTTTACAAAAATTTTCTGCTATTGTTTAGATTATAAAATTTTCCAAGAAAATTTTATAATTTTCGTTTGTGTATTTTCATTTCAGCCTTTTTCCCTTATTTATTTATTTAGTTATTCATCAGTATATTTTATTTATCTATTTATTTATTTTCCTTCTTGATACGGTTTTAATCATCACATTCTTTTGGCATGACTGTATACATGTTCATTTATTTATTAGCTTATCTCATATACTTATTTATCTACCTCTTTATTATTTTTTTATATATATATATATATATATATATATATATATATATATATATATATATATATATATATATATATATATATATATATATATAGTATGTTTATCTATTAAATCATTTATTTGTGTCCTGACATGAGTTTATTCATCAGAATCTTTTGGCATGATTGTACTGACGTTTCACGATACAAATACAATCAACCACAATGAAACTAAGTACCATCAAAAGTTGACCTGCGACACTGTTTCTTAAACTAACGTTTTTATTCATAACTTTTCACCTAGAAAAAACCAGACAATGTTGGATATTTTCCAACTGACACTCGAGCTGAGTCACGTGTGTAGTTTTTAGTTTTCTGTAAAAGCAAATTATTTTGCCGGCTTTGTCTATCCGTCCGCACTTTATTCTGTCCGCCCTCGGATCTTAAAAACTATTGAGGCTAGAGGGCTGCAAATTGGTATGTTGATCATCCACCCTCAATTCATCAAACATATCAAATTGTCTTCGCTGTACAGTTTCCACCAGTTTTATCAAATCTTATAAATAAAGTATACTCCCGCAATTTGAGAACATTTTTCAATTTTGAAGCTGAAAATTTGATTTTCAAATAAGAAAAACTCTCAGTTAATTTCAGTACCTAATGTACAAAACTTGACTTGTATAGGCTATAATATTATTCGTTAAGTTACCTGGTTAATTACAGTGTTCAATTATGTTAATCAGGCTACAGTAGCAGCGTGTAATTACCACGTGCGAAAGGGTTAATGAAGTTTTAGTACCATATTGGATAATTACAATGTGCGTAGCATGTTAATCAAGTTTTTTAGTGGCGTAATGTCCACGGCCAAATATTAAGTTAATCTATTAAATGGGAGGCAATAACTGTGTCTTGCAGCACTCATAAATACTAGGAAGTAATTCTCAGCCTTCCGGGTATGTGCGTATGTAAGTGCGTATATACGTATTTTTGTATACATAAATGTACGTATCTACATCTACAGTATATGTGTATATATAAATAAATATATATATACATATATATATATATATATATATATATATATATATATATATCTTGACATATCAGTATATTATATATATATATATATATATATATATATATATATATATATATATATATATATATATATATATATATATATATATATATATTGTCAGGATATACATCCCTCTCTCCTGTAGATTTCCGTGTATCATTTATTTGGAAATAATCTGCTATTCATTTGACTGTCGGGCTGGGAAAATTTGGCAGGTTGTAGCTGTGAGAATATTTGAACCGGATAATAGCCGTTAGCACACGTGAGGAGCTAGGCCTCCATACCGCCCCTAAAATCGTGCAATCAGGGGAACAATGAAAACCCCTTTTCATCCCCATCACATGATGTGGGAGCATTTAGGTGTAGGGAAGGTCAAGTAGGCCATTTAAAACTAGGGACCAGGTAAGATTTTAATCTTAAAGCACCTAATCCTAAGTGTGCTTTTCCTCTGCCCTCTTTGCTGGTTCTCTTGACATATTTGCATGGATGTCAGACTAACGCTGAGCCCCACAAGACGCAGCTAGCTTTGGGAAAAACAGAAGCTTTCTCACCTCAGAACCAGGCGCATCTATCTCCTATGACGTCAGCCTGGCTGAAAGGACCTTACTGCTTACCAAGCACCTAGATGGGAAGGCTAAGGCTGCTCACCGAGCCCTGGAAAGAGATCAACGAGGGGACATGGCTGCTGTCCATGAGGCCATCGCTATGGCGTATGAAATCACCCCTGAGAGGTGGAGACAAAGATTCAGAGGTATGGCTAAGAACGTCGGCTGGTCCTGGACAGAATGGGCCTGTCACAAGACCCAAGCTGGGACCTGCTGGTTAGAGTCTATGCAGTGCGACACCTTTGAGGATTTGTTCAACCAGACCATGCTGGAGGACCTCTTCCAGTGTGCGCCCGGGCCTCTGGCTGTGTATCTTAATGATAAGCAGCCAGCCACCCTCAAGGAAGCCTGCCGCTTAACTGATGCCTGGGAGACATATAATCCTTCCCATGGCACCTTGCAGCACAAAATAGTGCCACCTGGACACCTCTCGGGCCTAAATCACTCACGGAACGGCCCGCCTAACAAACCTCCGTGCCCCATCTGTAAAAGGTATGGCCATGCCGAAGCAGACTGCCGCTATAAAGATAGCCATCAGCAGGGCAACAACTCTCAGCAGCCTACCAACAACTGTCAGTCCTCCTCTCCACATAATTCAACACCATCTTCCCAGCACACCATCACTGCCATGCAATCAACATATCACCGGGGCCCCTGCCGAAACTGTGGAGATTCAGGACACTCTTCTGCTGGGTATCCTGCATGCCCAGGCACGTGAACATGATTAGTGCCACCGCCTCCTTAGCTGAGCCGGCGGGGAGAACTCACCCTGAGAGGGTCTGTACACAGTCTGTCTCAGTGGCTTCTCTGGATGGTTCCAGTCCCCCAGTGCACCTGCCAACTACTGTCGACACTGGCTCAGACATCAGTCTGATCGATCGGGCCCAAGTGCCAGCCAGTGCCAAGGTAGAGGAGCACACCAAGTGGACCGTGACCTGGGTGGACGAACAGTCCCTGACCGTCCCCACAGTTGAGCTCAGGGTGATCACCCCTTGGAGTGACAAGGTGCATCGTCTTGGCGTTGTCAAGCGAATTAGGCACGGAGTGGAGTTCTTGCTTGGTCGGGACGTCCTCTGGGGATGTCCCACCCCCACACACCTCTGTTGCCTGACTGCTTCCGCCAGCACATCCAGCGCAACGTCTTTGGATAGGGACACAGCCTTTGTGACAGCTGTGCCACCATCAGCCGAACCTTCCAGTCGCATAATAGCGACAGAACCTGAGCCACCACATCCACATTCCAGGCCTAGTCCACAGGTCTTGCGACCGGACAACCACCAATGCATTACTCCCTCCTCACGAGGGGATCTCACCAATTACCGCTGCAGGACCTGCAACATAAGGGGCCACTCCAAGAGATGGTCCAAGTGCCCCAGTGGGCTAGCCGCAGCGGCCAACTCCACCGAACCAAGAGGCCCAATCCTCTCACCAAGACAGGAATCGCTGTCCAAAATCACGCCAGGGACAACGAGGGGTCTTGATCCACCGGGTACCCCTTCAGCTTTGTCTGACACCAATTTGCTGCCAGTGCCACTTGCGAGCATTGGTCAGTGCCAAGCTCCGCCTATCTTGGCTGGATGCTCCCTGCCAAGCGTACTTCCCATGCCTGGCCCTGAGTTAGTGCCAGTGCCAGATCCAGAACATGACTCGGATCCTCCTACGGGAGATCCACCAAATCTCACAACTGTGATAATCGCACATTGCGAACCTCCGACCCCTGATGTTTCTTCTTCCCAAACTCTTCCACCTGCTGAGGATGACCCTCTGGCAGGCCTGGACATTACCTCTTTTCCAGTCGACCAGGAATTGCCTCGGCCAGAATGCAGATGCTGGTTCTCTTCCCACGACGGTTGTCACAGCAGCCGAAGTAGGAGGCCAGCCCATAGCCCCTGAGGCTGCCCCTGATCCTGCTCCTGACACCACTCCTGGCCGTTCTTCAGAGTCTGTATCCTCATCGCCCCCTAGGAATGGCCTAGCCAGACCCTGGAGGCCCCTGAAGAAGAAGAAGGGGCGGAAGAAATTCACTTAGCGAGTCAGAGCCATAAGTTCTCTTGGCACTCATGCCCGTTGGCACAGTGCCGCTTCCATCTCAAAGCGATCCTGGCACTTGCCCAGAGAGGGTAGCCTGTGTGACCTCTGAGCCCGTAGCATCAACCATTAACCACTTAGGCCTCTGTACTACTAACCCTTTTCCAACTAACCTCCTTCCAACCCACTCTAGACTCAAACTGATACATTACTTAATCATACATTGTGAATTACCCTTCAGGTTAGTCCTGTTTCAATTTGTTGCGTGTTAATCGTAAAGCGTAGTGCCGATCATAACTCAGTGCGTGCCATTCGCTAGTGCCAGCTCGTCCAGTGCCAGAGTCGTGGGAAAGTAGGTTAGGTTAGGTTAGGTGTTTACAGTGTGCATTTGTCTAGGCGTAGATTTCTCCCATCATCCTAGCCTGTTAGTAGCCATATCTAAACCCTTAGGTAGGCTAGGCCTGTAAATTAGCCAATTCAGAACCCCTCTTAGCAGTTAGGTAGGTTCCTTTAGATGTGCAGAGCCACAATCCACCCTATGTAGGGTCACGGGCCAGTCGGGAGGAATTAGCTAAGACCCTCACACCCGAAAGGGTGTGAAGGGCCTTTTTTAAGGGGGGACCTGTCAAGGATATACATCCCTCCCTCCTGTAGATTTCCGTGTATCATTTATTTGGAAATAATCTGCTATTCATTTGACTGTCGGGCTGGGAAAATTTGGTGGGTTGTAGCCGTGAGAATATTTGAACCAGATAATAGCCGTTAGCACCCGTGAGGAGCTAGGCCTCCTTAACACCCCCCCCCTAAAATCGTTCCATCCGGGGAACAATGAAAACCCCCTTTTCACCCCCATCACGTGATGTGGGAGCATTTAGGTGTAGGGAAGGTCAAATAGGCCATTTAAAACTAGGAACCAGGTAGGATGTTAATCTTAAAGCACCTAATCCTAAGTGTGCTTTTCCTCTGCCCTCTTTGCTGGTTCTCTTGACATATTTGCAGGGATGTTGGACTAACACTGAGCCCCCACAAGATGCAGCTAGCTTTGGGAAAAACAGAAGCTTTCTCACCTCAGAACCAGGCGCATCTATCGCCCCCTCTCCTCCGTTCACGCTGGTTGAACTGCCATCGATGGACAGCAGAGATAACTGTTGGCGCCACAATTATCAGACAAGGTTTGTCCATCGCAAATAGTCAGTAAACCAGCCCTTCCCCCTTTTACTTAAACTCCTTAAAATTCCATTTCTTTAAACTTTAACTCCTTCCTCCACAAAGCAATCCTCCTTTGTAAGAGTCCTGCCTGCCTCCCATATCTCGTCATAAATGTGCCTTGAATTTAAGTAAAGATCCCGTGATAATTATCAATTATCCCTCCCCCAGTGCAATTTAAGGGCTATTTAGGCTAAGCAATACAAGTGTTAATTTTCTCTTTGTGCAAGTGCGTGTGCTTGTGTTAAAGCCCAATCAATTACGATTTCCATTGTGCCTACGTGATTTCATCATAATTATCTGCTGGGCTACGTAGTGGTTACCATTTAATTGTGTAAGTATCCCCATTTATAAGGGGGATTCCATTTCCTTCTCTGTGTTTCCGTGGTTAATCTGGGATGTATCTTTCAGGAGAGACAAGCAGCCCTATCGCACTCTGTGCCCCCATTATTCAGCCTGCCACCCCACCTGAAAATTCCTGGTCGCAGTCAATAGCAAATCCATTGTGGCCCGAAAATGTTTATATGAATTATTTTCACATCCTGTAGTTCCATCATTTGCATCATCTAGCTGAAACTATTTCGTGTAATCAGGGCAAGACTAAAAATTATTATTAGCATTGGATTAATTGTATTGCACGTTGGCCCCCTTATTAATCAGCTGGCTTGTTGCCAAACATTGCATTATTGTTCCATGTGTTCTATTAGTGAGTCTGCCCATCAGTTATCATCTTGTTTTGTTGTCCCATTGTTTACTTGCTAAGTCTCTGTAAATAAACCCCTGTAAATTTGTAAAAGAGTTCTAATTCCACAATGGCGACCTTCACATTCACTTGTAATCCAGGGAAAATCTGAGGTAAGTTTTCAAATAACTTTTCCTTTTGCTCATAAGCTGGGCTTTCTTGGTTTCGTGGCAGCATCAATATAAACCTTGTTTCAAAGTCTCCCCAACCAAGACCGTCCAGTTTATGACAATATATATATATATATATATATATATATATATATATATATATATATATATATATATATATATATATATATATATATATATATATCGTTATATATATATATATATATATAATATTCCGTATATGATTATTGTTCATCAGCTGTGTCTCCCAGTAAGAATACGTTAGTGTCACCTTCGGTTTTTTTTTTCCTCCCTGAGGAAAAATAAAAAATAAATTCGGATCAGACAAAAAAAAAAATAGAAAAGACGGAGACTCATTGTATTTTCATTTTACTTCTCCACACATCCTTCTCTTGTTTGCTTGGCTTTTGTTCTCTCTCTCTCTCTCTCTCTCTCTCTCTCTCTCTCTCTCTCTCTCTCTCTCTCTCTCTCTCTCTCCGCTCTTCTTGACAGCGATAACGAAAAACGAGAAAATGGTGGGTTTTTATTTATTTATTTATTTATATTTTGGTAGGGTACCCTGTCACTACGGCTGTTGACAACGCTCGGAATAAACAAAAACAAATCTCCTATTTCCCCAGCCTGGCTCTTGGCGGAAAGCGGGCCTCAGAGCGTAAATTATTATTTCGTTGTTGTTGTATCTTTGGCTACTCCCTGAAAGCATATATTTCTTTTTGTGTTTTTCATGGAATTCTACTGAAGGCTTATCTTCTTCCGATATATATATATATATATATATATATATATATATATATATATATATATATATATATATATATATATATATATATATATATATATATATATATATATATATATATATATATATATATATATTTATATATTATGTATATATATATATATTATGTATATATATATCTATATATATATATATATATATATATATAGTGTTGAATGAATATTTATCAAATATATATTATATAATATTCACTTTGTTATGTTACTCCAAGGTTGAATGAATATTTATCATATGACTTTTGTAACTTAAAAATTCAGATGCCATATATATACAAAAATCATATATATATATATATATATATATATATATATATATATATATATATATATATATATATATATACATATATATATATGCACATATGTATATATATATATATATATATATACATATAATATTATTATTTCCCATCATTAATCACTGAATATTACATCAATGATTTATCCTTCGTAATTCACGCAACAACAATACTCCATAACTCCCAATGTATCCTCCTAACAGAAAACATTAACAAACCTGTAATTTCATTCCAAAGGAGCAAGAAAGTGATTCCAACAAAACGGCTGAATAATTGACTTTATTCCCTTCGGAGCCGGGAATGCAATTACCTCGATCTGCAACGACTAGGTCGCTCACTCACTCTGGAAAACCTTTGCTTTGTAATTATTCTTGAAAGCAGAATGCGGACTTTTGTATATGGCTTGAGGTGATTCCGGAAGCCCTGAAGTTTCAGCAGGTTTCATTGATTATCTATGTATAAATGAGAGGTATATATATTTTTTTAATGGTTTATATAGAAAGTCATTTTGCCGGATTACTCTCTATTATCATGTATATGTATTATATATATATATATATATATATATATACATATATATATATATATGTATATATATATATACATTATATATATATATGTATATATATATATATATATATATATATATATATATATATATGTATATATATATATATATATATATATATAATACATATATGTATATATATATATAGTATATATATATATATATATATATATATATATATATATATATATATATATATATATATATATATATATATATAAAGTTTCATTGTGCGCACGCACGCGCATGAGGTCCGTATGTGCTCCACTTACGTCTAGTTCTTCATTGGAAGGGTGGGTAGAGCTCTCTGCTAGCACGCTGTTGGCCCAGCGTTCGACTCTCCGACTGGCCAATGAAGAATTAGAGGAATTTATTTCTGGTGGTAGAAATTCATTTCTCGTCATAATGTGGTTCGGATTCCACAATAAGCTGTAGGTCCCGTTGCTAAGTAACCAGCTGGTTCTTCGCCACGTAAAATAAATCTAAATCGTTCGGGTCAGCCCTAGGAGAGCTGTTAATTAGCTCAGTGGTCTGGTTAAACTAAGATATACTTTTCCACTACGGCTTTCGCCTTCCTCAAATCTTCGCCAAAGTTAAATATTTTTGTAAACCTTTGCAGTGCAGTTTAATTCCGGGAACATTTTAAACAGAACAATCGCGTACCCTAGGGGCACGATACCGAGCTTAACAGTTCTCTTCCACGAGAAAGCAAGAGAACGAATTTTGCGAAGTGTTTTCTTTGTCGTAATGCAAAATGCAAGTTAATAAATTTTAACTCTTGACATGAATGAAACTGGCTCAATGCATGTACACTGTAAGTTTCGGAAGCGCAGGAATATGAAGCACGAAACGGGGTTAATACATGTACACTGTGTGTTAGTTTTGGAACCGAAGGCATATGAAGCAGAAAAACAATTGATGCCTTTCTTAACCGTTGTAAAAAGAAATGTTTGATATTCCTAAGTATACATTAGTTTAACCAGACTACTAAGCTGATTAATAGCTCTCCTAGGGCTGGCCCGAAGGATTAGGTTTATTTTATGTGGCTAAGAACCAACTGGTTACCTAGCAACGGGACCAACAGCTTATTGTGGAATCCGAACCACATTATGACGAAAAATAAATTTCTATCACCAGAAATAAATTCCTCTAATTCTTCACTGACCGGTCAGAGGGTCGAACGCTGGGCCAACAGCGCCAATGAACTGTTTGATATTCCTGTAAATGCTGAATAGTTTCCTTTACTTTGGAATACAGAGATTTAACTTTCGTACGAAAGTACTTCACACGAGTAGATTTTCTCAGATTAAAAATGCTTTTTAGCCTTTTAGTTATGAGCAGATTACAGTGAAATTGATGTTTTTATAAAAAATTCAAACCAGAGGGCAACCAGTGGTTGATTAACATGGTATGCCCCACAATCGATTATACAAGGATACACAGACAAGTCTCAACACTTACAAAAAGCTATAAAAAATAATGAAAATCTAATGCTACCTCAAGTTTAAGGGACCAAACTGGTTTCTAAAACGTCAATCATACATGCATAAATGCATCTAACCCAATTGAGTAATAACTATTTTATGCCATATTGGATGGTCTGATTTTAATGGCCTCAGCAATGATATTCGAGAGCAACTGGCTATGAGCCATTTCCGCTTTTGTTATTGGTACCAATAACAATACTATTGTCCACAATATAGTTCTGCTTTGGACACAACTGCATGCTTGCACATGCCAGCACAAACATACACAAACAATTGCCTGTCTGGACACAGCTTTATTTATGCAAAAGCTATTACAAACATACACAAACAACTGACTGCCTGGACACGGCTTTATTTATGCACACGCTGCAAAAACATACACAAACAATTGACTATTTGGACACAGCTGTGTGTATGAAATTGATCGTTTCGACACAGGCTTGTGTATACATACGCTGCACAAACATACACAAAACGTTTGACTGTTTGGGCACAGCCTTATGTATACACAATCTAGCACAAACATACACAAACAATTGAATATTTGGACAAAGCTTTATGTATACACAGTCTAGCACAAACATACACAAACAATTGACTGCAACAGTTAAAAGAATAAAAATCGAAAAACAAAGTCTTCTCGACTGACCGAAATTAAAAGATTGTTATGAGTAAGAAAATTAGGTGTGTGTATGTATATATATGTGTATGTATATTTATGTATCTGTTTAATATATATATATATATATATATATATATATATATATATATATATATATATATATATATATATATATATATATATATATATATATATATATATATATATATATATATATAGAGAGAGAGAGAGAGAGAGAGAGAGAGAGAGAGAGAGAGAGAGAGAGAGAATGATATATATATTTCGAATTCAGACGCATATGTGTTTTGAATCAATCTTGCACGTTTATTTATTTCTTTATCATATCTTCTGTATATTCCCTCTCTCAATCCTTGTGGAAACAGTCACATCTGTCACTGACTTATGAATAATCCCGGCTGAGGGTTGCAGTATTAAACCGTCCTTCAATTACATCGAGGACATGTCTGTAATGCTGCGCTGATTACAGACTGATTCGGCTCTGAAGATACCAGATCTGAGAGCAGAATGTGTTCTTTTATTTTTTATTGTTATTTGTTTATTCATTAATTTGTTAATTTATTTTTTTTAACACCTGAACTCTCCTTTCTGTATTTCCTATTGCCTTCTGTTTCTTCTTTCAAATGAGCTCTGTAATATTCTCTGAAAACTTGAATTTCAAGTCAGTGGCCACTGTGGTTGGCTTGTTCCATATGGATAGGGTTCATCTTCTGAATAATAATAATAATAATAATAATAATAATAATAATAATAATAATAATAATAATAATAATAATAATAATTTACATACAATGCATAAAGCTTTTACTTTATTGTCTTCCAGGTATGCTTTGGTATATTTTTATCTACTCTTTCACTCTAGAAATATAGTGTTGGGTTTAATATTTACTTTTATCAAGACCATTCTGACAATATTCCATACGATTAGTTAATAATTTACCATCTCCCTCTGTTCCTCAACTCTCTCTCTCTCTCTCTCTCTCTCTCTCTCTCTCTCTCTCTCTCTCTCTCTCTCTCTCTCTCTCTCAGCTAAGATTTTTACACTGTTGAATTTTTCCTTTGTAGCAGTTTTTAAAAGGGGGTTTATTTTTTTTATCGCCAGGGATATTTTCATTTCCTTTTCATGCAGGATTTTTTTTTATTTGGTTTAGCTTAGTTCTTTTATTTTTCAAGGGCGAAAAATGCTCTCTATTTTTCACTAAAATGTTAAGAATAAGAGAGACGAAGGTAAAAGATTTGTATTAATAGTCTAAGATTCACCTTTGACTTCGCCACTGTGTCTATATACAGTTACTTTACATAGATTTTACCTAAATAATAACTGTTAAGGTTTTCAAGTAGTCTTTTTCCCGGTATTTTTTTTAAATTTGATCTTAAAATTTATTTAAATCAATCTTAACATAAATAAAACACAACAATAAAACGCAAGTTAATCTTTGAGATGACTTGTTTCATTTACAGATTTATTTGTTTTAGTATATCCTTGCCAGATCTTTTAGGCACTGTCACAGATTTGACAAAAGATCAGTAAAATTTATATCTTGAAGCCCCCGGCCTCTACCCTTTCCATTTTGTGTCATAATATATATTTCTCTAATTGTAATGTTTGTGTCTGCAAGGTAACGCACACAACCTACGAAACTCCATTGGTTGATTTTCGTTTAAATTCCAGACGTGACTGGAAATCTGGATTTGAGCCACACGCAATTAGCTGGAAGGTTTGTCTTTAAAATCAAACGTCAACCACGCTTGTAATACCTTTGTATTTATCACTGTAATCCCTTGAATTCAGTCGATGAATTCTGGCCTTCATTTACGTCATGTTAGAGTTCCTGGAGGAATATTTATAACAAAATATTCACGGATTTTATTTTATGGCACATTTCTCGGCAGGACATTTTTGAAAGATTCTTGAGTATTGTGGCTTTCGAAAAATCCCTTCTTGTTCTCGTTAAGTTAATTTTCCAATTAAAGTAAAGGAATGTGATTTTAAAAATAGCATTCGACTATAATTTCATCGCAAGAATGTCTTTTAATTAATTTTGTTTTATTTATATGCGTCCTTGCACAATATGTTTTGTACAAATTTAGAAAATAGAAATTCTGTGGTCACGACAGTGGAAGAAAAATGAAGAATTCAAATCATGTCCTTAAACCCAATAACCAGTGTTAATGTTTTTATACTTTTTTTATGCCTCACTTTTCACAATATGAAGCCAAATTTCCTCCAGGGTTAAGAATGCAGTGACCTAAATAGCCTCGTTCACAATAAGTAATTGATCACCTGTTATGGATCGTCTAGATAATTAATGGTTATCGTTCCTGTCCCTCAATTTTTCATTCTTATATATCATTTTCGTTCGTTTTCGTGAGGAAGAAAAAGAATTAAGGTTTCGTGACTCGAACTACTTAGCCGTAACGAAAGTAAGAATTCATTTGACAGAAATCTTCTAACTCGGCTACAAGTCGAAACATCATGATATAGACCACTTAATTCAGTATAAAAAGTTTCTGATATAACTCAGCAAAGGCTGAATGTTCCAGTTCTGGTCAACTAGATAAATAAAATGCACCTGTGACGTGAAATATGTATGATTATCATTGAGGTGAAATCGCATGAAAATGATGTTTTGACGTGAAAGTGACAATCGATTTCACATAATGAATGTGGAAGTTCATGCAATGTAGGCTACATCACAAGTATTAGTAACTTCGAGTGAATGCAAAACATGCAGACCCTTATGTCAAAGGTCACATGAAAATCATTAATGAAGCATCATAATAGAATTACTATTCTTAGTAAAACTATTCTTAATAAATAAATAAATAAACAAATAATTTAGGTTGTCTCAAGCATATGTGACCTTGACCTAAATATTATGAGAGATATATTACTTCAATGACGACAATTAGATACTTCTGAGTTTAGTGAGGCTAAAGCAACAGAAATTCTGTAGTTTATGATTTTCTGGTCAGCAGATAAGAGATGGTAGGCAATACCTTTCCTCTTTATTTATGTGTGTTTTACAAAGTCAATACACTAAAGCCATATAGTATATTTTGGCAAGCGTGTAAACACTGACGGAACCGACTAGGAGTTTTCAGCGCTATAAGGTGTTCATTACATACGTATCAATATTGTGATTGATAAATTTATGAAATTTGGCTATAAGGCCGAGCACTGGGGGTACATTTCGCCATTCCGTGCTTAATGTTAAAAGAGGCAGAGGGAGTTGGAGTGGATGGACAGCAAGATGGAAGAAAAGTGGGGAGCAGAGATAAAGTAAAATGCCTACAGTGCTCCACAAGAGGCGGACTGGCAGCGCTAAACACCTACGTGGATCAAGATCGTGGAAACTGACTTTGAGATTTATATTGTATAAAAAAGTGCTCTTGCTTTTTACAACTTCAATAAAGGTGCGACCAAAGATATTCGTCGTTACAAAATTCAAGAATTTATGTTAACTAATTATTAACTCTAATAATCCTAGATTAAAGTTTTCTCTTCTGTCAGATCCCGTATGTAAAGACGTTTGATTAATCACAAGAAAGTTAGATTTAGTCCCTGAATAAAGTCTATATGTAGGAAACATAAAAATGTGCCATTTTCATTATATGAGAACATAACACTAAATAACGCGGTTTGAAGTTCATCAAACGAAAGAAGTAAAAGTCACGTAGTATAACTCATCAAGTTAACATTTCAAACCGCAAACATATGAGAAAAAAATCGGGTATCAGAATTCCGTATCAGAGTACCGAAGATATTAAAAAAAAGCTCTCTCTCTCTCTCTCTCTCTCTCTCTCTCTCTCTCTCTCTCTCTCTCTCTCTCTCTCTCTCTCTCTCTCTCTCTCTTTGACAAAGCACTGGGTGGGTGGAAAAGATAGGACGCTGGATATCAAAAGAATCTTTTTTTCATGGCGAGGTCTTTTTTTTTTTGGGGGGAGGGGGCAGAAAAGGTGCGTTGGAAGATTGCCAAGGGCACATCTGATCAAGTTGGATGTTTGAAGTAAGGAGGCAGAAAAGGCTTAGGTGATATCATCTAGATTAACCAGTTAAGGAAAAGAGGGTGGGAGGAGGAAAGTTAGACTTTAACCAGGTAGGGAAAGGTAGGGGAAAGGGGGGAATGTATGCTGAGAATGAAGGAAAAAGGTTCATGTTGCATCTCCCACTAACATCGACAAATTTTCTTATGCATTAATTCAATGGGCGTTTTGTTTCCAAGCTATCAATCATTGATGATAATCAAAGAACATATCGGCTCTGGTTTTACATACACGTAGACCCCTTATTACGTCTATACCTGACGAAAAGTTGTAAAAATACATTTCTGGGTCCGTACTTGAAAAAGATGTATCTTTACTTGGAATTAAGATGTTTCTTCAGTAGAAGCGGAGACTTTTTTCATTTCCGTGGTTTTCCCGATTCAAAAATTTGGAAAACACAAATATCCTATGGCTACAATCAGCTCTACTGGATCTACGCAGGGACTCTATTCCCATACACTGGTAAGTACAGTAAAAATCTGACTGAAAACAATAATCCAAAATGGAAATTCAAGCAAAATCCACGGATCAGAAATGGTTGATTTATGATTGTATGAAATTTAGGCTGTCAAGCCAAGCACTGGTGCAATTTTGGCCACTCTGTGCTAAGACAGTGATAAGAGGGAGTTGGAGTGGTTGGACAGCAAGATAAGGAGTTCAGAAAATAAAGGAAATAAAGTACAAGTATCTAAAGGTGGAACTGAGAGAAAGCCCTATAGTTCCACTTAGAAATATAGTTAGAGAGATCGCACTGCAAAACTGAAGAATAACAGCGGAAATAAAGATACAATAAAAGTATAAAAAAATGTAGCTTTGATATGAAGATTAACAAATTTCAAAGACAACCTGCATTACTTTGAATGCAAGATGCAGGAACAAAAGAAGCCCAGGGTAGACAGACAAATTCCAAGAGGAAATTTTTCTAGCTTCGTTTTCCTTCACGGAATGACAACTGGACCTTACGACACTTAAATGAGATTATATTTCCACCCATTTTATCTTGTCCCTTAAAAGCGTTAGAAGATGGATTTCACGGTTAAGCTTTGGGCTCAGTAATAATTCATAAAGGAAGAAGACGACAGAATTCTCCTTTTAAAGGAAAGGCAAGTCCCCCTTTCCTGAAAAACGCAATGGAATTAAGACTACCCCTCGGTCAATTAATTCCCATCCCACCTTCAATTTTCTACCCGCCAGAGGATGAAGGAAAAATAAACTCAAGTTTGAACGGCGTGGAATATTTCTCCTTTCAAAGACATGGAGATGGGAGAGTGACATTAGATTAAGGTTTTGAAATATGCTGGTTTTCAGATGTCAAAGATGTTGGTGTTCAATATGTTTAGATAGGAAAACTGCTTAGACTAGGTTTCAGTTATTTGGAGAGAATATCATTTTCCTGGTCTCTCAAGCAGTAAAGGAATTTCTCTACCTTCTCCGGTGTTTCAATGCAGTTAAATGATATCAAAATGCTCGAAAATGTTAAAATAAAAGGTGATATTTCACAAGCAACTTCACGTTCCTTTTCCTGCGTCAATTTACAAGGTCAGTTGTCGTTTTTAGTTTTCAGTAAAAGAAAACTACAGTATTGTGACGGCTATGTCTGTCCGCCCTCAGATCTTGAAAACTACTGAGGATAGAGGGCTGCAAATTGGTATGTTGATCATCCACCCTTCATTCATCAAACGTGCCAAATTGCAGCCCTCTAGCGCCAGTAGTTTTTATGTTATTTAAGGTTTAAGTTAGCCATAATCATGCGTCTGGCAACGCTATAGGACAGGCCACCACCGGACCGTGGGCTGAAAGCTTCATGGGCCACGGCTCATACAGCATTATACACCGTACAGAAAACTCGATTGAGCCGAAGAAACTTCGGCGCATTTTTTATTTGTTTACCATTTCATTTGACATGCGCACAGGTAAACACTGTCTACTTCGATGCAGAAGTTGACTCATCTTTTAAAGGTAAACAAACAAGACAGCTACTACACTGGACATGGATGCTTTCAGGATTGGGAAAAAGCTAACAATTGACCTTTTAGAAACTGAATTTGTCTATTCAAGGATCCATCCCTCGGAGACTCCTTTCTCGGGGAAGTCTGTGTGGGCAATCCTGTTGTTGGCGCTTTTGTAGCAATGTGTCAACAAAGAATTGATTTCAGCTGATCGTGGACTGATCAAAACCAATACATATGAGAGATGTTACTGGATATAATCGTCGAATGATAAAAGCCAATACGTATGAAAGATGTAACTGGATATAATCGTGGACTGATCAAAACCAATACATATGAGATATGTTACTGGATATAATCGTGGACTGATCAAAACCAATGCGTTATGATATAAGAGATGTAACTGGATATAATCGTGGACTGATCAAAACCAATGCATATGAGATATGTTACTGGATATAATCGTGGACTGATCAAAACCAATACGTATGAGAGATGTAACTGGATATAATCGTGGACTGATCAAAACCAATACATATGAGAGATGTTACTGGATATAATCGTGGACTGATAAAAACCAATACGTATGAGAGATGTAACTGGATATAATCGTGGACTGATCAAAACCAATGCATATGAGATATGTTACTGGATATAATCGTGGACTGATAAAAACCAATACTGGATATAATGAGATCAAAACCAATGCATATATGAGATGTAACTGGATATAATCGTGGACTGATCAAAACCAATACATATGAGAGAGATGTTACTGGATATAATCGTGGACTGGATATAAAAAACCAATACGTATGAGAGATGTAACTGGATATAATCGTGGACTGATCAAAACCAATGCATATGAGATATGTTACTGGATATAATCGTGGACTGATAAAAACCAATACGTATGACAGATGTAACTGGATATAATCGTGGACTGATCAAAACCAATACATATGAGAGATGTTACTGGATATAGTCGTGGACTGATCAAAACCAATACATATGAGATATGTTACTGGATATAATCGTGGACTGATAAAAACCAATACGTATGACAGATGTAACTGGATATAATCGTGGACTGATCAAAACCAATACATATGAGAGATGTAACTGGATATAAACAAAATTAAGACAAAAGCAAGTTTGCACATATATGTAAATGTTTGTTTGTTATAAAAAGTTAGATTAGCAGCATGCATACTAATTATTTTCATGTTCTATTCAGAGGAATTATGCTGATTACAAGTACAATACTGATGGAATGAGCAGCTGGCGATAATCCTCAAAGTATGTAATCAGCATATTCATCATTAACGTTTTCTGAAGCTGACTAAATCTTCCAATTTGCTCATCATTTGAAACACTGACAATATCTCCCTGGCTCTTCTCTGTCTGTGAAATTCCGTCCTTTATTGGAAGTAATAATTACAGTACTAATTATGCAGGATGATTACGACTGGAACAGACTTTGAATTCTAGCTAGTACGGTATATTTACCATTTCATTTTCTACCACAGAAATTTTAGTATGATATCTGCGTGCCTGTTGAGGGAGAAAACTTGGACACGTTACAAAAAAAAAGTCCATGTAATTAATTCCTCCTAATAGCTCATGTAATTAATTCCACCTAATTAAACCAACACAGGTACACACATTTATTCCAGAAATGCCAGTTGGAGAGACTCCAAAAGTTTTTTTTTATTAAATGACATATGTACCACGGGTTTCATGTTATTTACCATTACACCTTTGTAAATGCTACCTGTCTCAGCTCACAAAGTATTTTAGGGCCAGGTAGAAAACTCCTTTATTTTCCTTTTCGGCTCGTTTCGTATTAAAAGAATGTCTCTGCGTGCATGTCTTACAGATGGAATGGCAAGGATTCAGTGTTGAATATTTTTCAAATAACCAACTATTTTAGTTTTTTGTAAAAGAATATTGTGCCGGCTTTGTCTGTCCGTCCGCACTTTATTCTGTCCGCCCTCAGATCTTAAAAACTACTGAGGTTAGAGGGCTGCAAATTGGTACGTTGATCATCCACCCTCCAATCATCAAACGTACCATATTGCAGCCTTCTAGCCTCAGTAAATTTTATTTTACTTAAAGTTAAAGTTAGCCATAATCTTGCTTCTGGCAACGGTATAGGACAGACCACCATCGGGCCGTGGTTAAAGTTTCATAGGCAGCGGCTCACACAGCATTATACCGAGACCACCGACAGATAGATCTATTTTCGGTGGCCTTAATTATACGCTGTAGCGGCTGTACAGAAAACTCGATTGCGCCGAAGAAACTTCGGCTCATTTTCTTCTTATTTCTTTTAAAGAATAAAACTATTCTGCAAAGCCTCTGCAATGTTGGCACAGTCCGTAAGGTAATGACTGGAGAATAAAATTTCATGGAGAGGGATTTCGAAAGAGGATAATGACGGAGGAACCATTAAATGGAATACTGCCCTTTGTACTGTACGAAACGGTGTCTCTGTGGGGAGGGAGAGGGGAGGGAAGGTGGGGGGGGGAGTATGGCATGAGGTTATGATACGCTTTCGTGAAAGATAGTGGTTAGATGATGTTTTATATAATGACAGGGATTTACGACGGTTTAAATACCTCGTAGGCGGCTGCAAGTTTACTCCTCTACTGTGTGTTTTTCCTTCAAGGTTTTCTTACTTTTTGATATGCATAATTGTCTGTCTGTCTGTCTCTAAGTACCCGTATATGTATATGTATGTATGTATATATAATATATATATATACATATATTTATATATATATAAATATATATGTATATATGTACGTGTGTGTGTGTGTATATGTGTGCGCTTTATACGTTTGTTTACTACCCTGTTTATCTGTTGGGCGGCAGCTTATGGATTTCTGATACGTAACCGGATAATTAGGAAGTCGAAGTTGAAAAAGGTGTTTTGGTTGAGTGGTAGGATAAACTTTGTTAAAAACCATTTCGTTTTGCTCTCTCTCTCTCTCTCTCTCTCTCTCTCTCTCTCTCTCTCTCTCTCTCTCTCTCTCTCTCTCTCTCTCTTAGAGGCAACTAGAGTAAGAGCAAAAAGCCACGAAATTTTCTTCTTTATTTATTTATTCTGTTTATTTTGCTTCAGACGTCTTGCCATAATATATTTATGAGGCTTTATATATCCCTGGGATTCTCACCATTATATCCATTAACCTGCTGCTCAATCTAATTTGAATTAACAAACACAGGCACGTCTGTGTATATATATATATATATATATATATATATATATATATATATATATATATATATATATATATATATATATATATATATATATAAACACATACACATACATGCATATATATATGCACACTCAATTACTATATATATACATAAATATATATATATATATATATATATATATATATATATATATATATATATATATATATATATATATATATATATACACATCATTTTGGATTGGAATTAGGGCTGAGCAACCATGGGCGTGTTTTATTCATGTATGAAAGGCTGGCGGTTGCCTGAGTGCATTTATTGATTTGAGCTTTACTCCCCGGTGGATATTTAATGTCTCTCTAATGGCATTCCGTTTATTACTAGTATTCATCTCTATCATCCTTGATTGTTCACTGAGTCAGGTCATACACGAACTCCACCAAGTGTATGAGATTTGGCTTAATACCTGCCAGCCATGCAAATGTATGAGATTTGACTTAATACCTGCCAGCCATACATTGTGTATGAGGTGGTTGTATGAGGCGGTACATGAAAAGAGACTTATATGTCTCATAAATCAAAAAGTAATTACTCTGATCGATATTATTTTCCCACCTGTTATTACATATATTGACCAACAATTAGTGTTCCTACTTGGCTGTAGTTGTGGAACAATTTCGTCAGGATAAAATAACCTCTTTTTATTTTTATTTTTTAGGAGGGATTTTGGGAAAGGTTATAAGAATATTTTTTTTTTTAAACTTTTCTCTGTTTCTCTGCAAAACTTATGGCACCAAAAGCTTTCAACATCTCTACTGATTTTGCCTAATTCGAGTCAATTTACTTTTAAATGTCGAAATATGAAGAGTCGCCTTTACATGGTTCGGTGTCTTTGATGTGTCCGGCCAAGGGAGGAAGATTGGGAGTTTTTTTTTTTTCCTCATCTTTTCGATTGCACTGTTTATTGTCGCGCCTCACGTGATTTCCTTTCCATTATCTTTTAAGATGAGGAGCTGCAAGTTAGTGGCATTCCTCTCAACAATTCTATTCTAATTTGAAAAAGAATAAGTTGATGAATATGAAACGCCTCATGATTTTTAATAGGGATTACAAGGATACAGTGCAAGATAAAACAAGTAAAAAATGCGCCGAAGTTTCTTAGGCTCAGTCGAGTTTTCCGTACAACGCATAATCAAGGCCACCGAAAATAGTTTTATCTTTCGGTGGTCTCGGTACAATGCTGTATTAGCGGCGGCCCATGAAACTTTAACCACGGCGCGGTGGTCGCCTGGCCTATACGTTGCCAGACGCATCAATATAGATAACTTTAACCTTAAATAAAATAAAAACTACTGAGGCAAGAGGGATGCAATTTTGTATGTTTGATAACTGGAGGGTGGATGATCAACATACCAATTTGCGGCCTCTAGCTTCAGTAGTTTTTAAGATCTGAGGGCCGACAGTAAAAAGTGAGGACGGACAGACAAAGCCGGAACAATACTGTAGTTTTCTTTTCAGAAAACTAAAAAATTACACTTGACTTCATCAGAAATTTACGAGGTACAATCTTCCTCAGGGAGATGACAAAACTTATCTTGTTTTACCAAGAAAAAAACATATATACAACTAATTGGCGTTGTCAAAATGTGATATAAAACTCCATTTATTCATTCCAGAATATTCGCAGCTGACCGGTGTTTTTTGCTGACAAACTTCATATCTGTCAAAAGTGAACTTTTATTACAATTTTGCCTGTACACAGTAAACATGCGTTTCCGGTCGCTTCCCTCTCTAATGGAAGTGAGGTTAATTTTTCACTTTACTTTGCGTAATTCAACCCTGATCTCTGGTGTTTGAATTACTTTTATGATTTAATTTTCTCTACTTTGCATTTTATTATAAAAGCTAAATGGTGTACTATGACGATGTTTAATATTACCAGAATTCATTGTTTCGCTTTTTAGTTTTCTGAAAAGAAAACTATTGTGCCGGTTTTGACTGTCCGTCCGCACTTTTTTCTGTCCGCCCCCAGATCTTAAATACTAACTGATGCTAGAGGGCTGCAAATTGGTATGTCGATCATTCACCCTCCAATCATCAAAAACACCAAATTGCAGCCCTCTAGCCTCAGTAGTTTTTGTTTCATTTAAGGTTAAAGTTAGTCATAATCGTGCTTCTGGCAACGATATAGGATAGGCCATCATCACCGGGCCGTGGTTAAAATTTCATGGGTGGCGGCTCATACAGCATTATACCGAGACCACCAAATGATAGATCTATTTTCGGTGGCTTTGATTATACACTGTACAGAAAACTAGATTGCGCCGAAGAAACTTCGGCGCATTTTTTTTTTTTTTTTTTTTTAAGAATACTATCAGTCCATGGGCCTAAAACCTAAACTTACTACTCGAGTTATCAAAATTATCTAAAGATTTTTTTTTAGGAAATGACTTGTCTGCATATGGCATTTATAAGGAGCACTTTTTCAAGTCATCATATAAAAATTAGCTTTTGAAACGGCCTAAAATGGGGTAGTATACGCAAAATAATTCTATGCCTTAGTCTGAAGTAAAGAAGCCGATGTTTTGCAAAGATTATAATTTGAATAAAAATCTTAAAGAATCTTGAAAATATCAAGAGTCAGTTATCACATTAACAAACTCTGAAGTTCAAAGACTATTTTAGCTCATTTCGACAAGCTGTGCAACCAGGTTTACCTATTCTCACCTCACAAAAGGGCATATTGGTAGCTATTTACCAAGCCACGCACGCGCAGTGGTCACTACACGAAAAAATATTAGGAGGACCATTGGTCTGGTTTCATAGTACGACAAAATTTCCACCTTTGGTGGTACCAGTCCCATTTGGCCAGCGGACTCCAGTCCCATTTGGCCAGCGGACTCCAAGTTAAATATTGATTTGGCTTGCAACTGATTCCGGAATATCCATATTTATTCAACGAACGGAAGGTGAAAATAGAATAAAATAGAAAAGGAATGAAATGAAACATCATTTGGCGTGAGATTGTTTTGGCCAAAATCGATTTGGCGATTCGTTCAACAACGTGTGTGTGTGTGTGTGTGTGCTTTTGTACTCTGGCTCAGATGGAATTGTGATTTGCATTTATATTTTATTTGTTCCCGAAAAATGTGAAATGCTTTTGAAAAATACGGTGCGAGGCAATTGCCGGAATTCGTAATTGGCAACAGCAGATTCAAAAATTGGTTTTTTCTTTGGTCTGGGAGAGATTTTTTGAGGAAAATTTCTTTCTGCATTGGGAGAGAAGAGGAAAAAATAATTTTACTTCCGCTAAATTGATTTTAAATTGATTTTTTCACTTTACAAAAAAGACTTAACTTCCCATCCCGGACAAAGATCTCGTTATGCCTACTGGTGTCTGAATAGTGATTTTATTTATTCTTCTACAGCTTTGAAACTACAAGATACGAGAGCATTTGCAAGAGTATTTGATTTGTATCTTTTTATTACAATTTTCCTAATTTTCTAAATAGTTATAATTAAAAAAATCTCCCTGTGGTAGCGTGTGACGCCAGATTACTTTCTGCTACATCAATCTATAAAGACTAATTGGCAACCATTACATACATCAACTCGTCTCATATACTCGCATAGAAGCAACACCGCCCCCAAGGTAATAAGCACTGAAGTCATAAATAAATAAAATCGACAATATGAATGACAGCTGAAAAATTTGCAGATTTGTTTTCCCTTTACTTTGATGAAAAGAAATCCGATCATGGGGGATTAATAATGGAAGATCCCTTTTTGCGCGACCCGCTTGATTTTCTATTTATCTATTTTAATAATTTTGCGAAAATATAGTTGTATTGGGATCGTATTATGAGAGAGAGAGAGAGAGAGAGAGAGAGAGAGAGAGAGAGAGAGAGAGAGAGAGAGAGAGAGACCTTTGGCCTCATGAAACTTCTGAGAGAGAGAGAGAGAAAACTCTTCATGAAACTGCAGAGAGAGGAGAGAGAAAACTCTTCATGAAACTGCAGAGAGAGAGAGAGAGAGAGAGAGAGAGAGAGAGAGAGAGAGAGAGAGAGAGAGCTTTTCCTTCAAGAAACTTCTGAGAGAGAGAGAGAGAGAGAGAGAGAGAGAGAAATTTTCCTTCACGAAACTTCTGAGAGAGAGAGAGAGAGAGAGAGAGAGAGAGAGAGAGAGAGAGAGAGAGAGAGAGAGAGAGAGAATCCTTATCTGTAATGAAATTTCCTGATGAGAGAGAAAAAGAGTGGGAAGAATGAGTGAGAGAGAGAAAGAGAGAGAGACGGAATATTTCCCAACAGGTGAATTCCGCATCCCGCATCATTCAAGCTGACGCAAATGTTCTTTACGATACTGTTTTCCTCAATATGGCCGGGAGATGTATCATTCGCGGTGGAAAAAGTTCACCAAAACTCCAAGCAATTTTTTTTTTCTTTACAACATCATTTGTGAGCTTTGAAATTCATTAACACACGCATGTATATGTTTGACCTTTTTTTGCTTAAAATGAACAAGTTCATCCTTTTCCGTGATTTTAGGAGGACACAAGAATTCCATTACAACATATTTTGGTGTTTATGGTGAAGAATGTTGATTCAAGCATATTACAGTCTTGTGCTTTTGTAACTTGGTGGATGTTTATAATCTCTCTCTCTCTCTCTCTCTCTCTCTCTCTCTCTCTCTCTCTCTCTCTCTCTCTCTCTCTCTCTCTCTCTCTCTTGACCAGTGCTCATCGCTTCCTTATCATACATAAAACGAATTAATTTTATTACTCATTTGCTGTCTAATTATACCCAAACTCTCTCTCTCTCTCTCTCTCTCTCTCTCTCTCTCTCTCTCTCTCGACCAGAGCTCATCGCTTCCGTATCATATATAAAACGGATTAATTTGATCACTCATTTACTGTCCAATTATACCCAAAACTCTCTCTCTCTCTCTCTCTCTCTCTCTCTCTCTCTCTCATTTTGAACAAGTGCCCATGGCTTCCCTATGATACATAAAACGAATTAATTTTATTGCGCATTTACGGCCCAATTATACCCAAAACTCTCTCTCTCTCTCTCTCTCTCTCTCTCTCTCTCTCTCTCTCTCTCTCTCTCTCTCTCTCTCTCTCTCTCTCTCGTTTTTGACAAGTACTCATGCCTTCCTCACCACACAGAAAACGAGCTCATTTCATTACTAATTTACTGTCTAATTTGATCCGTAACTTTCATGAGACTCAATTATTTATCTGTCTCTTTCCGCTTAAAGGGACATCAACGTTAACACTTCCGGTTGTAAGGCCATATAATTTACAAAAGTTGAAAAATTCACGTTGCTTTTACTGGACGGTGTTTACACTGTGCCTATTCTCGGGAAGGGCATTTAATTAGGAAACAGTGTACGCTGTGATTATTTAACAGACAAGCATCCCAGACAAAAGAGGTTGCTACTCAACAGTAGAATGGAATGGAATATACAATTTAGGCTCATGGCCAAGCGCTGGGACTCACGAGGTCATTTAGCACTGAAAAGGAAATTGAGTGTAAAAAGGTTTGAAAGATGTAACAGGAGGAAAACCTCAAAGCAGTTGCACTATAAAATAACTGTTAGGAGACGGTGGGAAATAAGATGGAAAAAAGAGAATATGAATGGAGGTACAGGAAAGGAAAAAAGAGAATATGAATGGAGGTACAGGAAAGGAAAAAAGAGAATATGAATGGAGGTACAGGAAAGGAAAAAAGAGAATATGAATGGAGGTACAGGAAAGGAAAAAAAGAGAATATGAATGGAGGTACAGGAAAGGAAAAAAGAGAATATGAATGGAGGTACAGGAAAGGAAAAAGAGAATATGAATGGAGGTACAGGAAAGGAAAAAAGAGAATATGAATGGAGGTACAGGAAAGGAAAAAAAGGAAAGAGAATATGAATGGAGGTACAGGAAAGGAAAAAGAGAATATGAATGGAGGTACAGGAAAGGAAAAAGAGAATATGAATGGAGGTACAGGAAAGGAAAAAAGAGAATATGAATGGAGGTACAGGAAAGGAAAAAAAGAGAATATGAATGGAGGTACAGGAAAGGAAAAAAAGAGAATATGAATGGAGGTACAGGAAAGAAAAAAAAAGAGAATATGAATGGAGGTACAGGAAAGGAAAAAAGAGAATATGAATGGAGGTACAGGAAAGGAAAAAAGAATAGAATGGAGAAAGGAGAATATGAATGGAGGTACAGGAAAGGAAAAAGAGAATATGAATGGAGGTACAGGAAAGGAAAAAGAGAATATGAATGGAGGTACAGGAAAGGAAAAAAGAGAATATGAATGGAGGTACAGGAAAGGAAAAAAAGAGAATATGAATGGAGGTACAGGAAAGGAAAAAAGAGAATATGAATGGAGGTACAGGAAAGGAAAAAAGAGAATATGAATGGAGGTACAGGAAAGGAAAAAAGAGAATATGAATGGAGGTACAGGAAAGGAAAAAAGAGAATATGAATGGAGGTACAGGAAAGGAAAAAAGAGAATATGAATGGAGGTACAGGAAAGGAAAAAAGAGAATATGAATGGAGGTACAGGAAAGGAAAAAAGAGAATATGAATGGCGGTACAGGAAAGGGAATGGAAGGGGTTGCAGCTAGGGGCCGAAGGGACGCTGCAAAAAACCTTAAGCAATGCCTACAGTGCACCGTCCCGATTAATGAACACGGTTTTTTGATCGTGTTAAGTCTCCTTTTACTTTCAGTGTAATCTTAGTAAAGCAAGAAACATTCTCTCTGCTATTCAACACAGGTAACCTAATTCATGTCTTCAAAGGACATGTAGGAATAAATAATCTTAGCAAAGCATGAAACTTTTTTTTTATATTCAATACAAGCAACCAAATTCAAGCAACCAAATTCCTATCTTTCAAGGACAGGGAGAAATGAAAGGCTGAAGTCGCCATCATTCTCAGGGAAAGAATGGAACTTTTGTGTATTTTCCATTCATCTTGCTTAAGGATAGAGAGAGAGAGAGAGAGAGAGAGAGAGAGAGAGAGAGAGACCTTTTCCTCCATGAAAATTCTAAGAGAGAGAGAGAGAGATTAGGATAATACCATTATTCATATGTAAATAAACATCATCCGTTGCTGACAATCCCTTTCGCAGACTTTGCTTCTGATATACTGGAGTACTGTAATTCATTCAAGTGTTTTATTCTCCGTATTTCTTCGCGAGAAGCAATACCGTGAGGAAGAAGAGGCAATTAAGGAAAAATACAAAAGAAAAACCTCCTAGACTTGAAATAAAAATGAAGGGAAAATACATTTCTCCCGTCAACGGAAAAATGCGAAGCTGAGTTTTCCCTACAAAATTCTATATTATTTTTCCCTTGATTTTACACCGTCAATAAACAGGATGTTTTGGATGGAAGATTTTTCGACATGAGGTAGTTAGTTGGACGTTGTATTACATATGATATTATATGGAGAAGAGATGCTTAATATTGTTGTACGTTCTGTTATTTGTTTTTTTTTTTTTTTCCAGACAGCACGGAAATGGGAAAAGTGACGAGGCTGGCCTCAGCCTCCTGACAAAGGCAGAAATTGCCTTTCAGAAAAAGGAGAGGGAACATGTTCTTTTTTTTTATTACTACTTGCTGTAATAGAACATTATCTTTATCATTTTAGTTTTCTGAAAAGAAAACAATCGTGCCGCCTTTGTCTGTCCGTCCGCACTTTATTCTGTCCGCACTTTTTTTCTGTCAACACTTTTTCTGTCCGCACTTTTTCTGTCCTCACTTTTTCTGTCCGCACTTTTTCTGTCCGCACTTTTTTCTGTCCGCCCTCAATCTTAAAACCCACTGAGGCTAGACGGCTGTAAATTGGTATGTTGATCATCCACCCTCAATCTCTCCATTCCTTTTCTTACCATCCTTTCAATCTCTTCATTTGTTTTCTTACCATCCTTTCAATCTCTCCATTCCTTTTCTTACCATCCTTTCAATCTCTACATTCGTTTTCTTACCATCCTCTCAATCTCTCCATTCCTTTTCTTACCATCCTTTCAATCTCTCCATTCCTTTTCTTACCATCCTTTCAATCTCTCCATTACTTTTCTTACCATCCTTTCAATCTCTCCATGCCTTTTCTTACCATCCTTTCAATCTCTCCGTTCCTTTTCTTACCATCCTTTCAATCTCACCATTACTTTTCTTACCATCCTTTCAATCTCTCCATTATTTTTCTTACCATTCTTTCAATCTCTCCACGCCTTTTCTTACCATCCTTTCAATCTCTCCATTCCTTTTCTTACCATCCTTTCAATCTCTCCATTCCTTTTCTTACCATCCTTTCAATTTCTCCATTCCTTTTCTTACCATCCTTTCAATCTCTCCATGACTTTTCTTACCATCCTTTCAATCTCTCCATTACTTTTCTTACCATCCTTCCAATCTCTCCATTCCTTTTATTACCATCCTTTCAATCTCTCCATTCCTTTTCTTACCATCCTTTCAATCTCTCCATTCCTTTTCTTACCATCCTTTCAATCTCTCCATTACTTTTCTTACCATCCTTTCAATCTAGCCTCCTTTTCTTACCATCCTTTCAATCTCTCCGTTCCTTTTCTTACCATCTTCTCAATCTCTCCGTTCCTTTTCTTACCATCCTTTCAATCTCCCCATTACTTTTCTTACCATCCTTTCAATCTCTCCATTACTTTTCTTACCACCCTTTCAATCTCTCCATTACTTTTCTTACCATCCTTTCAATCTCTTCAATCCTTTTCTTACCATCCTTTCAATCTCTCCATTACTTTTCTTACCATCCTTTCAATCTCTCCATTCGTTTTCTTACCATCCTTTCAATCTCTCCACGCCTTTTCTTACCATCCTTTCAATCTCTCCATTCCTTTTCTTACCATCCTTTCAATCTCTCCATTCCTTTTCTTACCATCCTTTCAATCTCTACATTCCTTTTCTTACCATCCTTTCAATCTCTCCATTACTTTTCTTACCATCCTTTCAATCTCTCCACGCCTTTTCTTACCATCCTTTCAATCTCTCCATTACTTTTCTTACCATCCTTTCAATCTCTCCACGCCTTTTCTTACCAATCTCCTTTTTTACCATCCTTTCAATCTCACGCCTTTTCTTACCATCCTTTCAATCTCTCCATTCCTTTTCTTACCATCCTTTCAATCTCTCCATTCTTTTCTTACCATCCTTTCAACTCCATTCCTTTTCTCTTTCAATCTCTCCATTACTTTTCTTACCATCCTTTCAATCTCTCCATTCCTTTTCTTACCATCCTTTCAATCTCTCCGTTCGTTTTCTTACCATCCTTTCAATCTCTCCATTACTTTTCTTACCATCCTTTCAATCTCTCCATTCGTTTTCTTACCATCCTTTCAATCTCTCCATTCCTTTTCTTACCATCCTTTCAATCTCTCCATTCCTTTTCTTACCATCCTTTCAATCTCTCCATTCCTTTTCTTACCATCCTCTCAATCTCTCCATTCCTTTTCTTACCATCCTTTCAATCTCTCCATTCCTTTTCTTACCATCCTTTCAATCTCTCCATTATCTCTCCATTACTTTTCTTACCATCCAATTCATTCCTTTTCTTACCATCCTTCCACGCCTTTTCTTCTCCCAATTCTCCATTCCTTTTCTTACCATCCTTTCAATCTCTCCATTCCTTTTCTTACCATCCTTTCAATCTCTCCATTCCTTTTCTTACCATCCTTTCTTCTCCAATTCGTTTTCTTACCATCCATTCAATCTCTCCATTACTTTTCTTACCATCCTTTCTATCTCTCCATTCGTTTTCTTATCATCCTTTCAATCTCTCCATTCCTTTTCTTACCATCCTTTCAATCTCACCATTCCTTTTCTTACCATCCTTTCAATCTCTCCATTACTTTTCTTACCATCCTTTCAATTCCATTACTTTTCTTACCATTCTTTCAATCTCTCCACGCCTTTTCTTACCATCCTTTCAATCTCTCCATTCCTTTTCTTACCATCCTTTCAATCTCTCCATTCCTTTTCTTACCATCCTTTCTATCTCTCCATTCCTTTTCACAAAGAAAAACAATGATGCTTCATAGGTGTTGTCAAGTCTGTGCTTTTTAAGGATTCCTCTATACCTTTTCTGTTATGATTTAAAGATTGAAACCTTTTCAAATTTTGACAGATATTTCTTACAAGCTTTCTCTTACGATATACTATTATACTATTCGATTTGAAGCATTTAAAATTCAGTTCAGAATCATCGTCGTTGAAAAATTTTGCATTTGTTAATTCCTATCAAACAGGACAAATAATAGATTATAGAGCCTTCTTCTTTACTTAAACAGGAAATAACCAATAAAACATTTGAAAAGTATTAGGGAATATTCACTATTTTATCAGTAACCAAATCACCTATGTCTTCCTGAGCCAAATGTGTCCTCGATAACCAATAAGACCATCAAAAGATCATTTTAAAGGCAACGTCAATCGATGGGGTAATTACCACCAGCACCAAGCACTAGTAATAAGTCAATGTGAATTCCACATGCATAAAGCAAAAAGCAACTGCTATTTTCTATTAGATTACTTCTTCTGTCAGATTCCACGACGAGCTCTATTGAATTCCGATTATATATTATCTAAGCTAAATAATACACCACTTGAAGACGTCACAAAATATAACCGTATCAACAACCAGGGTTTCATTGCACCCTTTTTTCAAATTTTGTTAATGACTAGACAAACAAGTAAAAAATGCGTCGAAGTTTCTTCGGCGCAATCGAGTTTTCTGTACAGCCGCTACAGTGTATAATCAAGGCCACCGAAAATATATCTATCTCTTGGTGTTCTCGGTATAATGCTGTATGAGCCGTGGCCCATGAAACTTTAACCACGGCACGGTGCTGGCCTGCCCTGTATCGTTGCTAGACGCACGATTATGGTAAACTTTAACCTTAAATAACATCAAACCTACTGGGATTAGAGGGTTGCAATTTGGTATGTTTGATGATTGGAGGGTGGATGATCAACATACCAATTTGCAGCTCTCTAGCCTCAGTAGTTTTGAAGATCTGAGGACGGACAGACAAAGCCGGCACAATAGTTTTCTTTTACAGAAAACTAACACTGGCTCATCACAAGAATCATTTAACTAACCAAAATTATATTATTACTTTTATTATAAGAGTAAATATGACTAAAGACCACAGTTTAGTGAGTAAAATAGGCTAATTCTTGAGGTGAAGCCCCAGAGTCTTGGGACTTATATTTATTGTTATATTTGTGTTTCTGCTTTCACTGCAGAAATTTAAGGCTGACATGAGTCTTACTTCATAATTTATTCAACATTTACCTTATCTATTTATAGTGTTATTCAACCACTTATGGTTCTTCAACTCCTCTGTTTTGAACTGTCATTTCTCTTCCATCGTGTTTTCTAAATTTCCCAATTTAGTTTCTATACTAAAATGCCTTCCTTATCGGGCTCTAAGGTTAATAATAATAATAATAATAATAATAATAATAATAATAATAATAAACAATAAAATAATAATAACATATATATGTAATAATAACAAAATATATATATATATATATATATATATATATATATATATATATATATATATATATATATATATATACACACACACTTCTGTTCCAGGTTTATAATAATTAATATAAAAACTGATAGTGAATACTACCATCTTCTATGGTGTTTTCATTATTATTATTATTATTATTATTATTATTATTATTATTATTATTATTATTATTATTAGTATATATAATATCCCATCAAATATCACAGGGAGGAAACGATTTTTATATATGCCTCCTTTCATTAAGCTCAAAACGAAGATTTAATGGCCTTAATGACTTTTCCGCGCCCAGCAGCGATCCGTTATCGTGAAATAATTAGTTTCGTAGGCAATCGATGACTCCCATATTAATGACTTTTATACATCACTGGATTTTATTTAGTTTTTAATTAGCGTGTTTTCATAACGTGTTTGTTTTCCTTCCATAGCAGACTTGTTTACATAGACGTGTATTCTGGGGGAAAGTTCCTTTAAGAAATGATTATACAAATTTTGTATTAAGAACTGGTTATAAAAAAGCAGTATTAAAAATTAGTTATAAGAAATTTGTATTAAAAATTAGTTACAAAAAATTTTGTATTAAAAACCGGCTATACAAAATCTGTATTAAAAATTAATCATACAAATTCTGCATTAGAATGGTTATAAAAAAGTTGTATAAGAATGGCTATTAAAAAACGTTGTATTAAAAAACGGTTATAAAAATTTGTATTAAAATGTTATAAAAATTTTGTATTAAAATGGTTATAAAAAAAATTGTTTAATGAATGGCTATTAAAAAAGTTGTATATTACAAAACGGTTATAAAAAATTTGCAGTAAAAATTATTAGTTAAAACAAACTTGTATTAAAAATTGTTACAAAAAAGTTGTATAATAAATGGCTATTAAAAAAGTTGTATTAAAAATGGTTATAAAAATTTGTATTACAAAACGGTTATCAAAAAGTTGTATTAAAAATTGGTTATAAAAATTTTTATTAAAAATGGCTATACTAAAGTTGTATTAAAAACAGTTACAGAAGAGTTGCAATAAAAATGATTATGAAAATTTGTATCAATAAATGGTTATAAAAAAGTTGTATTAGAAAATGGTTATAAAAAAATTGTATCAACAAATGGCAATAGAAAGTTGTGCCAATAAAAAAGGTGTATCAAAAATTGGTAATAAACCTTCACTGGATGCAAGATATTAAAGAGGATAATGGACTGCCTTTATCTCATTGTGTAAGACATTCTCTCTCTCTCTCTCTCTCTCTCTCTCTCTCTCTCTCTCTCATCGTTTATCCTTTCATTCCTGTATTCGATGTATTCATAATTAGTATGAAAAGTCTTGACGTAATGGGAATTAATATTCCTGGTAACAGTTCCAGAGAAAGCCTTCCCCCGCTCCCCACCATTTTAGCAAAGTTTTGGAACTGGAAAAACTCCCATAGTTTTCCATACAGGTGGAAGCCACGCCCATTTTCCAAAGGTGTGTGATTAGTCCAAGCACAAAGTTCGTGTCCAAATCTATTCCATAGTTTGGCACCAGACCTGTTCGTCTACATAAAAAAAGTAATTCAACCATAAATATAGTTAAAATACTACTCACTCGTGCTCCAGAAGAGTTATACCACTGCTTATTATACTTCTCTATGTATAAGAATTATTACGTGAATCATTGCTTCCCTCTTCCCTGCTAACTAATATCCCAATCATGAGAAACGAAGTAATAAAAGAAAATATGTATCGTAAAAAGCTAAAATCAAGACCGAAGTGGTTCTCGTTTGTGGCGTCGTAATTTCTTCTTAATAATATACTTGAGGCGAGCGTTTTCTCGCTAAATATTTTCTTGAGCACTTAATGGACGATACGCTTTGTACTCTGCTCGACCATTCTGCCTCCAGATTTGTGTGGGAAGATTTCCACGCGTGAAATGGTTAATGGAATTATCGGGGAACCGCCAGTTTGCACTCTAAAAACAGTTGTAGGATTATAAAAGTAAGTCAGAATGTATTTATTTCTTAAGTGATTTGCACCGAATGTGGTGAAAACTTAACATTTGCTCAAACTTATTTTTCTTGAATATAGGCTGATTCACATTATAACGTCACGTCACCGACACATCACGTCCCGTCAAAGTACGTGAGAATGTCTTGCATGTAATCAAATGGATTTGTTCGCACCATCACGTCATGTCATCATCAAGCACACGGCACCCTCCGTCACATCACGACACGTTTTCTTGGAAAGAATACTTTGACACCACATGACGTGACGATGCTTATGCTAGTTTCTTAACGCTAAATCTGTGAGTGGCTGCGGTTGGGCACGAACTGAACGGGATTGTGATGGACAGTGTGAATACAAGGCACGGCTGATGTCGGGACGGTGACGTGACGTGACGTGACGTGTCGGTGACGTGATGGTATAATGTTAATCAGCCTTATCTCGGATAATGAGAGATAACGATGCTAATTTACGAAAATAAACACAAATACGCAAAACAATATTTATAACACAATAGATGCTCTCTCTCTCTCTCTCTCTCTCTCTCTCTCTCTCTCTCTCTCTCTCTCTCTCTCTCTCTCTCTCTCTCTCTCTCCCATTTACATAATCTGCGTAAAGGTGGGTAAAACAAATCCTAAACTACAAAAATAGTGTTTATTAAGTAAGTTTGATAACAAATCACGCAAATTGAATTAAGGAAAACTGATACTAAACCCATGAAGTTTCAATCTAGGTTCATTGCATCCTAAAATAAAAACGTAATGAAAATCACTAAGCACTGCTTTAAAAAAAAAAATTTTTTTTTAGGAATTATAAAAAAAAAAGGTCGAATTTTGTCCGAAGTCCCCCTTTACACGACATCGTATTTTTCTTCTTAATCACTTCACTTGGCCCCTTAACATTTTCGGGGAGAATATTTTTCGCGAACACTTCGTGCATAATACACCAGCAGCACTCCGCCCGCCTGGAAAATTTTGCTCCCAAAAATTGTGGTCAGGAACTTTCTCCCCCTTTAAAAAATCTTTGCCAGGACTAAATTAGGACCTTAGGGGCAACAGTCCTTTAGGATACACTATCAAAATAATAATGGACTGTGAAGAAGACAGCCCTTTACGACTATCATACATGATAATGGACTGTGAAGAAGATAGTCAGTCCATTATGACTATCAAAATGAATGGACTGTGAAAAAGATAGTCCTTTAGGATACACTATCAAAATGATAATGGACACTGGAGAAGGTAATCCTTTAGGATTATCAAAATGATAATGGACTGTGAAGAAGACAGTCCTTTAGGACTACCAACATGATAATGGATTGTAAAGAAATTAGTCCTTTAGGATTAAAACTAATAATGGACTGTGAGGAAGATAGTCCTTTGGGACTGTCAAAATGATAATGGATTGTGAAGACGAGGAAGATAGTCTTTTAGGACTATCAAAATGATAATGGGTTGTGAAGACAGCAGTCCTTTAGGATTACTACCCTGATAATGGACTTGGAAGAAGATAGTCCTTTAGTACTACCAAAATAATAACGGATTTAGGACTATCAAAATGATAATGGGCTGTAATAAGAAAAACATTCTTTAACATCATAGCTGAATTTTATTCAATGGTCTTCACACTTTGGATTTCATTAATTCTGTTTAAAAAGCAAAACAAAACAAAAATATTGCGGTTAGTTAATAATGAGATAAAGGATTTCAATGAAAAACACTGAATTTATGTGAGCGCCTAATATTGATGAATAGATAATGAGATGACCTTGGAGATGACCTTCACCTAAGCTCACAGAGGCAAGGTGCCAGATCTGAAAAGAGAGCGTAAATTTGTTCCAGTTAGAATCACTCATTCATAAGGTCTATCCAGTAATTTAAAATAAAGAAGGGGATGCAATGATCATTTCTCCGTACTTCTGTATGCGTAAACACACACACACACACTGTATATATATATAAATATATATGTGCGTATACATGCAGTTTAACGATTCTTATATAAATATACATACATATATATATGTGTAGTATATATACATACACATATATGTTTATATATATATATATGTTTACAAAATACATACAAAATACATATACATACAAACATACATACATATACATACATACATATATATATATATATATATATATATATATATATATATATATATATATATATATCCATTCATCCTTTTGATCATAATACCTCGCATTTATTCTCCCTGAGTGGACGCGGACCAACTCTCAAGAAGCCTGCCTGCATAATGAGAGTCAAAGAAGCCTAATTAGTGTCCAGTCGCTTGCGAGCGTTGTGTATTCCGAGAAATCTTGTTTTTACAGAGTTTATTACATGCTTGGGCTTGCATGCTCGTGCTCGAGTTTGATTTATGGCCCTCGGAAAAGTGGGGAAGAAGGCGAGTATGTTTTCCACGGTTATGTGGGTGGAAATTGGGGCAAATTTGTAATAACCTACTTTCCTGGTGTTTTTATTTGTTTATACAGTTATGACTAAGAGAGAGAGAGAGAGAGAGAGAGAGAGAGAGAGAGAGAGAGAGAGAGAGAGAGAGAGAGCACGAAATCTATGGCCTTAAGTAGAAGGAATCTATATGAGGTTTAGTAACTATAATTCCTTTCCTAACTCTAAAACGTTGTTGGTCTATATTTCCAAATCTTTCTAATTCATTACCCCAAAATACAAAAATAACATCACACAAAATACAAAAATCACACTGATAGTCAAACTGAGAGAGAGAGAGAGAGAGAGAGAGAGAGAGAGAGAGAGAGAGAGAGAGAGAGAGAGAGAGAGAGAGAGAGGAAGCGGGTGGCGTTTCTATGGAATAATAATTAGGGAGGCCAGTGTGTGATCTCTTTTAGTCATTAAAATGTTCTAAGAATATCAGAGATATTATGGCCGTGCTAATTCACTATCATTTATGGTTATGACGAAACTTTCAACATAGAACGAGAGGTAATTTTTGCTCCATAAGGTGAGAAGTTTTAAGAAAAATTAAGGTAATCGTTCCAGAGTTTATTACAGGTTCTCTTTAGGTAGTTAATTAAGAAATTAAAACAAAAAAGTCATAGTTCTGGAACGTCGTTTACAAGACATCTCATTACAATGATTTTCAATTTATGTTTTAAAGTTGTTCAACTGTTTAAACACAAGTATTCCTTTTTTTTTAAGATATAAAAAGAAAAGTATCTTGTTAAACAGGCATTTAATGCTAAGAATAAATTCAATTACCTGTTTCAAGGCATTTGTTGCCATTGGATTTTTTTTTTTTATATTTGTGGTCTCATTATACTTTGAGCCTCACTGATTCTTCACTATCATATCTTTCTTATTGCAAATCACATATCTCTAGAGAGAGAGAGAGAACCTAGAGAGAGAGAACCAGTTAATATTAGTATGGAAAAAAATTTATATATAAAAAACTGTCTCAGCCTGCAAAACCATGAGAGAGAGAGAGAGAGAGAGAGAGAGAGAGAGACTTGGCATTTATTATTAGCATGAAAAAAATTTTATATATATGAAAAAACTGTATCAGACTCCAAAACCATGGCTAGAGCACAAAAAGACATCTTACATCCCGGCTACCTCCAGGTCACTGTGTGGGGGAAAATAGCAGCCCCACAACCTAGCAGAACCATCCTTTCCAACACGACGGGGAACAAAATCAAATACAGTTTACAATTGCCAGCAAAGAAACCATTGATTAACGCTTTTGAAATCATCAGTTTAAGTCAAATAAGCAGCAAGAAAATTTCAGAGACGCACACACAGACAGAAATACTAGGCAATGGCGAAAAGAAGACTTATGCCCATTACAGGAATTATAGCGAGGATAAAAATACTCTCATGCTTTCAAATTCCAGGCAAGAGAAGGAAAGCGTTTCTCTTTTCGTGGTATGCTTTGACTTGCCTTAATTGACCGTCGTTTTTAAGGCAGCACTGCTTTCGTAGCGATGTTTTCTTCACAAAGGGTGACTGGCATTGAGATTTTGCACGAAAATGAAATTGCTGAAGAAATCAAACAAAAATGGAACGCTATTCATTTATTCGTTTTGTTATATTTGGATGTAAAGGCTGAAAAAAGGTCATGTGGTTTCAGTTTTTAAGGATTTCTCCCATGAAAACACGCTCATGCATACACATGCACATACACAATATATATTATATGTATATGTGTCTGTACATACATACATACCTCCATACATGCATATATATATGCGTGTATGTGTATATATGTTTATGTATGTACGCATATATATATGTATGCATATATACTGTATATATGTATGTATGTATGTATACATATGTGTGCGTGTGTGTGTGGATGAAAAACTTACAATAAAATATTAAAAGCAGATAATACCTATTTTCATTTAAAGTATATGTCCTTTTTCTATTCAAATGTACTAATCTCATACTTAGGATAACGAAGCATGTGTGCATATCTTTGGCATTCCATTTATCTTCCCCCCCGCCTTCACCGCCTTCAGACAACCCCTTTTGAGTCTCGGTAACCATCTCAGTCTCATCCCAGTGTAAATAGGTTCGGTAATTGCCTCTTTACTGCAGTGCCTTTGAGCCGAAATGGTGTGTTGAGTAGGAAGACTGTGGTGTCTCTCTCTCTCTCTCTCTCTCTCAAAGGTCTTTCTCAAAGGTCTTTGCTGTCTCTCTAGTCTCTAATCTAAGCTGAGTTAGAGACAAGAGATAGGGAGAACTTCTGAGGAAATACACACTAATTTAAAGAAGCCTTAGAAGGGTTATAATCTAATTTGACTCCCATAGCAATTACGTTATCATCGCGAGAATGAATGTCTTATTGAATCACATTAATTATTTTCATGTATTTTCGATTAACAATAATTTCTGGTATCACTTGGTGTCGTTACCATGTGGCTTGGGTTCCGCTGCCTCAATTTGGTTGAGGCGGCAAGGTTGGCAGTCAATCTCGGAGCACCTCCGCTAAGGAAGGGACGAACGTTTTGAGGAAATATTCACTAATTTAAAGGTCTTAGAGGATAATACTCAAATATGACTTCCATATTAATTATTCTAATATGAATTCCATTTTAACTTTTTAATATGACTTCCATTTTATTTTTTTTTAATATGACTTCCATTTTAATTTTTTTTTAATATGACTGCCATTTCAATTTTTTTAATATGACTTCTATTTTAATTTGTTAAGTTATCAAAGCCATGTCCTCCTATTTACTTTATATAAATCAGATTAGGACACATCTTACAGTGCGCCTTGCGGGCCTAACTGTAGACACTACTGAAGGTTCTTCAACGTATTCCTTGGTCCCCATATTCACTGATCACTCAATTCTACTTTCCATCCGTTCCTTCTGGTCTCTTTGCTCCTGGCTGTTCAACTTCTTTAACTTTACTCCTCGAAATCTATTCCTTTTACGACCATAAGTAGCAAGGAAAATACTGTTCCTAAACTGTGCAACTGTATTCATTTCCACTCAAGAGTTCAAGCTGTTTGTTCTTATACAAAATGCAAGTAATCACTAAGCCCTATTGTTCGGTAAATGTCTGAAAATAGAACTTGGTCTGTATGCATTTACCTCCAATTATCTCTGGCCATTATCATATTACTCATGGATGTAAACAAGCTGCGGTCGAAATGAACACCAGAAGGCTTCATTATTAGAACTTGTGCACCCACGTACGTCAGAAAATTGAGAAAAATCACGGGGTATCAAGGCTCGGCGATTTTAGACGAAAACTTGCACCGTGATGATTTTTTAACACAATGCGGTTGAACTGATCTTACCCTGATTGTCTCATTAGATTAAATCAAGGAACAAATAGAAGTACTCAGAGAATATTCAAGAGGTTATTTACCTGGGTTAACTAACCTCTCTATTGCCAGTGTCAGGTAACGCCAAGTACACTCAATGAGAAGCCAGAGTTCTAGCAAGATTTCTTTTTTCTCTTTAAATTTCGTTCAGTAGCTTTCGTCCTGGTATGGTCATGAAGACATTAGGTGTCACGCTTTGAAAATTAATGCGATTTTACTTGTCCATTTTTTTTTTTTTTTGCAGACATTATGATGAAGTAAATTTTTTAAGGGATATATCGATAAAGCTGATATGCAAGTTTTCTTGTCATTAGTCGATGGTATTCAGGCGCAAAAAAAACTGGACTGTATTATGTAGTATTTCTGTATATCCTATAGACAACGGCAGCCCTCCGTTCCCAAAACCTAATCGAAATATCTTTTACTTGTGAATATAGAACTGTATGCTGTTTGTACTGAAGGACCTTGTAATGAAAGTCATGAGTCTATTTTCCCAGCAGAGGAACGGTCCCAGAAAAAAGAAATCAGATGGAAATAAAGATTGGTCACTGCCCCATTCAGTCTCAAAGTGATGAATCGAGGACGAATCATTTGTGCAGAAAATTACCAAAACATTAACCGATTCATACATCTACTGAGAATGCTCTCATACTTTCATGGATCCATGTATACCAAACGCTTTCACGCTTACTGAACAGGAATCCCTTCCTTTCCAATGCCTTTCCCTAACTAACCTCTTTTAAAACTTGTTAGTTATGTTATAAGGATTATAGAAAAAAAGGAAATACCTAGACAGGCTTGTAAGAAATTTGCAAAACAAGTTTTTCCGTTTATGAGTTTAGTGACTTTAAATCTAATCACACGGGAAAAAATATGCCAATACCATATATTTAGAGAATGTATGAACAACTGCGCTATCATAATTCTGCTCTTCAGAACCCCAAGAATATACGTGTTTCCGTTTTCCTTTGTGTGTGTGTTTATATAACTTTACTACATCGTGTTCTTCTATCTCAATAAAAAAAAAAACAAGTAAAAAGTGGGTCGAAGTTTCTTCGGCGCAATCGAGCTTTCTATACGGCGTTAATTGAAGTATGAAACTCTCAGCCGCGGCCCATTAAACTTTCACCCACGGCCCGATGGTGGCCTGTGTTGTTGGCACCTATAGCGGTGCACGATCAGGGCTAACTTTAACCTTAACTAAAATAAAAAACCACTGAGGCTAGAGGGCTGCAATTTGGTATGTCTGATGATTGGAGGGTGGATTACTGACATACCAATTTGCAGCCCTCTAGCGTCAGTAGTTTTTAAGATCTGAGGGTGGACAGAAAAAGTGCGGACGGACAGACAAGTAGCCATCTCGATAGTTTTCTTTTACAGAAAACTAACTAGAAAACTTTTTCCGCCCTCATATTCCTTTCCCTTCGCTCCCTTCTTACCATCTTGGGTTTAATGCCAAGACTAAAATCTGGCAACTGACATTCAGGTGGCGAGTCATTCTGATTCGGTTGTCGAAGTAAAACTCGAACGGATAGAAAAATAAAGTCCCTCGTAATGAGGATGACACTGGTGTGTGTGTGTGTGTGTGTGTGTGTGTGTGTGTGTGTGTGTGTGTGTGTGTGTGTGTTTGAGAGAGAGAGAGAGAGAGAGAGAGAGAGAGAGAGAGAGAGAGAGAGAGAGAGAGAGAGAGAGAGAGAAAGATTTTAGTGACTGACTTTAGAGCCAGGTGGAATACAATCCCTCGTTCTGAGAGAGAGAGAGAGAGAGAGAGAGAGAGAGAGAGAGAGAGAGAGAGAGAGAGAGAGAGAGAGAGAACGTATTTTTTATATATTTGAGAGCATAAAGGGATAAAATCCCTCTTCCTAGAAGAGAGAGAGAGAGAGAGAGAGAGAGAGAGAGAGAGAGAGAGAGAGAGAGAGAGAGAGAGAGAGAGAGAGGATTATAATATTCTTTTGGGAGCTTCACGTCTCGAAAGTAAAACATCTCAGGAGGTTTATTGTTATATTAAGATTCCATTCATGGAGCGTTGTCTTGCCTTCGCAATATATTCAAGAATGGGGGGGGTGGGGGGAATGACGCCCCTTCCCCTCCCCTCCTTTCACTAGTGAACGTCTGATGGAGATAAAAGGTTATTGTATATACCTTAGATGTTTATTTTGGGTCGCGGTAAGAATCGATTTAAGCTTTTTAGGCGATAATAATAATAATAATAATAATAATAATAATAATAATAATAATTTTGTCTCCTATGTAAGAATCGATTTCTGCGTCTTTGAAATAATAATAATAATAATAATAATAATAATAATAATAATAATAATAATAATAATAATAATAATAATAACTATCTTTTTTCTTCTGCGTACGAATCAACTTTGAGTCTTGGAAAGAGTAAGTAAAAATAATAATAATAATAATAATAATAATAATAATAATAATAATAATAATAATAATAATAATAATAATAATATCTTATCTTTATCTCTTAGGTAAGAACCAATCTTTGAGTCTTGGAAAGGAAAAAATAATAATAAAAGTAAGTTTGTTTGGTTAATAATAATAACATCTTATCATTGTTTCTTATGTAATAATCAATCTTTGAGTCTTGGAAAGAAAAAATAATAATAATAAAAGTAATTTTTTTTGGTCTACTATAGGAGAGAAGAGATTCCCCCAAAATGGCAGAAAAGCGAGATATGGAAAAAAAAAATGTCTGCCAAAGGCCATTGCAGATGTTATCATCGTAATATGTTTTCTTCCTCCCCCTTTCCCTTATCTTGACATGTCTGCTGTTGCTGTTGTTGCTCCTGTTATGGTTGTAACACTGAGAGACGGTTGGGGGGTTTGTGATGCTTCTGTGGGTTGCGGAAATGTTGTAGTTCTTGTGTGTGTTCTGGTAGATGAAAGCAATGTATTTCTAGATGCTTCAGGGAGATGGTACCCTGAGACTGGCTTTGATGTGGCTATTTTATTGGTTTGTATTACTCTGGACAATGTTAGATCTATTTAAGATATATATATATATATATATATATATATATATATATATACTGTATATATATAGATACGTATATATAAGAACTTATATATATATATGTATACATGTAAGATATATATATATATATATATATATATATATATATATATATATATATATATATAGAATATATATATATATAAGATATATATATATATAAACACACACACACACACATATATATATATATATATATATATATATATATATATATATATATATATATGTATATATTCCATTGTTGTGTTTCACGTATAGTAGGCTCTAATTCATTTCATTCGTCCTCTTCTCTCTCTCTCTCTCTCTCTCTCTCTCTCTCTCTCTCTCTCTCTCTCTCTCTCTCTCTCTCTCTCTCTCGTATCGTAACTTCTAAACAATTCCATTATTTTGGCTCTAGTACATTTCATTCGACCTATT
>NC_089760.1:41615000-41625000 GCF_040412425.1 Macrobrachium rosenbergii | reverse complement strand
AAATACAATTTCTATAGTAAGAATATAAATTGGTCAAAAATAAATGAAGAATTAAACAAAGAATGGGAAAACATATTTGTAAGTGATGATATACAAGTAAATACCGATATATTATATAAAATATTAGAGGAAATAATGGAAAAATATATGCCGAAGAAAAAAAGTAATCATCAGTCACGAATTCCAAGAGACAGAAGGATCTTGTTCCAGAAAATTAGAAAGTGGAAAAAAGCTCTTGCAAAAGAAAAGAATGCATGGAAAGTGATGGAACTAAAAAGTAAGATAGAAAATGCAGAACAAAAGATTATACAATCAAAAGAAAATGAAAAATGGAACCTAGAAGAAATGACACTACAAAATATCAAGCAAAACCCTAAAATATTTTATTCATATGCAAAAAAGATGAATAAAATAAGAGTAGAAATAGGCCCTCTGAGAATTGAAGGGCGATTAACGAATGAAAAAAAGGAAATATGTAACATATTAGCAGAAAGATATAAGAGTGAATTTACACCTAGAATTGACAATGAAGATAATGATACTGAAATAAGAGATGAAAATACTGAATACTTATCAGATATAGATATTACAGAAGCCGATATTGTGCAGGCTATTAATGAAATTAAAAATGGATCAGCAGCAGGACCAGATGGCGTACCTGCCATATTGTTAAAGAAAGTGGTTCATTCAATTGCAAAGCCGCTAGCAATATTATTAAGACAAAGTATAGATACAGGCAAGATTTATGATGAGCATAAATTAGCATATATTACTCCTACTTTCAAAAGTGGTTCAAGACTAGAGGCAAGTAATTATAGGCCTGTGAGTCTGACATCTCATATTATGAAAGTATATGAAAGGGTAATGAAAAAAAAAATATAATGAAACATTTAATGAAAAAGAGATTGTTCAATATAGGACAACATGGTTGTGTACCCGGAAAAAGTACACAAACCCAACTGTTAGTCCACCATGAAAGCATATATAAAAATATGATAAATGAAAAGATACAGATGTGGTTTACCTAGACTTGCAAAAAGCTTTTGACAAGGTAGATCATAATATATTAGCAAAAAAATTAGAAAACATAACATTGTTGACAAAGTAGGAAGATGGATAAAAGAATTTTTGCAAAACAGAAAACAGATAGTGATTGCAAACGATGAGAAATCGGATGAAGCTACGGTAATATCCGGTGAACCACAGGGTATGGTGTTAGCTGCATTGCTGTTTGTGATTATGATTGCAGACATAGACAGTAATGTTAAGGACTCAGTAGTAAGAAGTTTTGCAGATGACACAAGAATAAGTAGAGAAATTGCTTGTGATGAAGATAGGAACTCGCTACAAAGAGACCTAAACAAAATATATAAATGGGCAGAGATAAATAGGATGGTATTTAACTCTGATAAATTTGAATCAATGAACTATGGTGATAAAGTAGGAATGCTATATGCATATAAAGGACCTAATAATGAGACAATCACAAACAAGGAAGCAGTTAAAGACCTTGGTGTGATGTTGAATAGAAATATGTTATGCAATGATCAAATAGCAATTCTATTGGCAAAATGCAAAGCAAAAATGGGAATGTTGTTCCGGCACTTCAAAACAAGAAAAGCTGAACACATGATTATGCTTTATAAAACGTACGTACGTAGTCCACTTGAATATTGCAATATAATATGGTACCCACACTACCAAAAGGATATTGCACAAATAGAGAGTGTACAAAGGTCATTTACAGCTAGAATAGAAGAAGTTAAGGACCTTGACTACTGGGAAAGACTACAATTCTTAAATTTATATAGTCTTGAAAGGAGAAGAGAACGCTACATGGTAATTCAAGCATGGAAACAGATAGAAGGAATTACCGAAAACATCATGGAACTAAAATTATCAAAAGAGCAAGCAGAGGTAGATTAATAGTGCCAAAAAACTATACCAGGAAAATTAAGGAAAGCACACAGGACATTAATCCACCACGCACCAGCATCGATAATGCAGCGTCTATTCAATGCGCTACCAGCTCATCTGAGGAACATAACAGGAGTGAGCGTAGATGTGTTTAAGAATAAGCTCGACAAATACCTAAGATGCATCCCAGACCATCCAAGACTGGAAGATGCAAAATATACCGGAAGATGCGTTAGCAACTCTCTGGTAGACATCAAAGGCGCTTCACACTGAGGGACCTGGGGCAACCCGAACGAATTGTAAGGTCTGTAAGGTAAGGTAAGGTCTCTCTCTATCTCTCTCTCTCTCTCTCTCTCACTTAATTATATGTCGCAGTGCTTTGTCCCTCAGTGGTTTGGCTAAGTTTCATTTTCACCCTGAAATCTCTCTCTCTCTCTCTCTCTCTCTCTCTCTCTCGGAGAAGAAGAAGAAGAAGAAGAAGAAGAAGAAGAAGAAGAAGAAGAAGAAGAAGAAGAAGAAGAAGAAGAAGTTTGGCTTGTACTTCAATTTAAGCGATTATGAGTATGAGATACACATGGCATCCCTAAATCCCTCGTCGGGATAAGATCAGACCTCAGTTGCCAGTGATTCTAAGGGAACGGAGAGAGAGAGAGAGAGAGAGAGAGAGAGAGAGAGAGAGAGAGAGAGAGAGAGAGAGAGAGAGAGAGAGTTTTACATGGTAAGTTTTTTATTTGTCACCTTGCAGTCTTACAAAAAAATACGTTCGTATTTGTTATATGTAATATCGTAATAATTTCATTCAGTAATTTTGAAGCATTCACAAAGTTAAATTATTACAATCTTACATAAACAATTATGAATTTTTTTAACAATACTGCAGGTTGACAAGAACGAGGAGGCACCTCGCAGACAAAGGCAAACAGCGCGAGAATAATTCTCTTTCTATAAATTCCAATGACTTCCGAGAGCCGAGTTTGCTTAATGCATAAATTAGACACATTTTCCTCCCGACGTTTTCCTGATACAAAAGCTCCACGTTTACCCTTCCAATAACGTTTTCATTTTTATCATATATATATTTTTTGTCCTCTTCTTATGTGAGAGAATGGTGAGGGGAAATCTCATTTTTCTCCTCATGAACCTGAGAAAGAAATAGTCTCCCACAAGCAAATACTCGTTTGTTGAGTCGTAAATTTGAAGTTAATTTTACATTTTAGTTACAGGAATGGAATACAGAGTTTAGGCCAGAGGCCAAGCACTGGGACCCATGAGGTCATTCAGCGCTGGAAAGGAAATTGAGAATAAGTAGGTTTGAAAGGTCTAACAGGAGGAAAACCTCAAAGCAATTGCACTATGAAATAATTGTTAGGAGAGGGTGGAAAGTAAGATGGAAGAAAGATAATATGAATGGAGGTACAGTAAAAGGAATGAAAGGGATTGCAGTTATAGGCTGAAGGGAAGCTGCAAGAGCCTTCAGTAATGCCTACGGTGCGCCCCGTGAGGTGCACTGACGGCACTAACCCCCTACGGGGACATTTTAGTTATTAAATTACATTACCATTATCTGTGCGATGTTATGTAATTAATAATTACGATACGTGAATTACGTAACCATATATGCTTGCACGACCTTTAAATATGAACTTTATATATACGCTCGTATTCACATATATAACATTTATCATGCACTGTATGTTTGTGTGTAGGACACAGGTATCATTAAGTAAGGTGTTCTATAATGATTTTATTCGCTTTATACCTAACGGGCAATAAGGTATATTACCGCGATTCAATAATATTCGGAACTGGCTCTTTTGAACTTTGATTTCTGTTCATTTTGTGAACTGCTGTTCATTCGTTTTGAAGTCAAATTCATTTATTTGTAGCTTTAGTGTTTATTTGTTTTCTTGGGAAGATTTTCTACTTTCTCTCTCTTTTCTGCTTTTTCTTTCTTTCAGAGCATGGAAATAGGTCACTATTCAGTCTGATTTATTTATTTATTTTATTTATTTATGTTTTGAGTTTTAATGCGTTTCCTTATGATGATCCTTTATGTCTCTTTCTGTTCTTATTTTCTGTTTCCTCTTTTTTTTAAAAAGCATGAAAAAATAGAGAGAGAGAGAGAGAGAGAGAGAGAGAGAGAGAGAGAGAGAGAGAGAGAGAGAGAGAGAGAGAGAGAGAGGCCTCTCTGTCTTCTTAATATTCTTTGCAACTTCTTTCCTCTTCAATGAGGCATATATCCCCGTAGGGGGGGTAGTGCCGTCAGCTCACCTGATGCTGTGCACTGTAGGCATTACGTAAGGTTCTTTGCATCGTGCCTTCGGCCCCTAGCTGCAACCCCTTTCGTTTCTTTTACTGCACCTCATTTCATATTCTCTCTCTTTCATCTTACTCTCCACCATCTCCTAACAACTGATTCATAGTTTTCCTCCTGTTACACCTTTCAAACCATTTACTGTCAATTTCCCTTTCAGCGCTGAATGACCTCATAGGTCCCAGTGCTTGGTAAGGCTGACCCGGGCCCCGAGACATGCGTTGCTACCCACGCATTTCTGGGGTGAAAATATCACTAAAACGTAACGACGATCACGCCTTTAAATTTCGGTATTCGAGGCGATGTTACGAATTCGGCCATTATTTATCGCAAATACCTATCACGAGATGTCAAAGTGAAATGTCCGCTTTGATGAATTCGTATATTTTAAGTCGTTGCGATTTAACGCGAATGTGCGATTACTCGATAGTTACTCTTTTTCTCAAGTTGGAGATATCGTTTCGATGGCCCTTGGATGATTGGGGAAATTGTTCAGATATTCTATGCGTTGTAAGCAGATGTTATTTGTTTACAGGGTCTTTTATATATATATATATATATATATATATATATATATATATATATATATATATATATATATATATATATATATATATATATATATATATAACAACAAAATCCGTGGATTTTGACTTTATTTATATATTCAACACATTCCATATTTTCGTGTTTCAGTTATGCATAATACATACATACATATATATGTGTATGTATATAGATATACATTTATACATGCATATATAGGCTATACATAAATATATCTACACATATATAGATAGAGAAAGATATACATAAAGGCATTAGTAACGGCCATTAACAAGCTCTCACATATTGTACTTAATAATTAGGTCTCTGTCTCGCCTCAGACAGGTCATGTCATATTCATTCTCTAAAACATCACATTGTAAGTTACTCTGACATAATTTATTCATTTATGTGTTTTCAGTAAACCCTGCAAACTCCATTATTTGCCAGACATTTTGAGCTCACACTTCATCATAACGAGTCTTTGTTGAAACTCTAAACAATGTTGTTTACACTGGAGTTAATCACCTACGTAGTTTCAGCCGTCCCGAGCATCATGGTTCATTTTTTGCTTTCTGTAAAAGAAAACTATTGTGACGGCTTTGTCTGTCCACCCGCCCTCAGATCTTAAAAACTATTCACGCCAGAGGACTGCAAATTGGTATATTGGTCATCCACCCTCCAATCATCAAACATACCAAATTACAGCCCTCTAGCCTCATTAGTTTTTATTTTATTTAAGGTTAAAGATAACCATGATCGTGCGTCTGGCAGCGATATAGGACAGGCCACACCGGACCGTGGTTCAAGATTCATGGACCGCGGCTCATACAGCATTATACAGAGACCACCGGAAGATAGATCTATCTTCGGTGGCCTTGAATATACGCTGTATAGTAAACTCGATTGCGCCGAATTTTTTACTTGTTTTTACTGAAATTCATTACACTTTCCACCCAGGTATATAAAAATACATTTTCGGAGGAATAAAATGTGGCTCTTTCAAAAAGAGAGACATATTTTTTTTCGAGTTCCACAATTTGTGATACACCAAAAACACTCGATTTATTCAGTAGCCAATAACGGTTTCTACAGCAAGAGCTGTATACTGTACAGTTACAGCTTCAACCTAGCAACAGAGGGTGGATATCAAATATGTGTTGAATTGCATGCTACAACATTCACTCTGAGTTAGCACTGTGTGAATTACTGGTCAGTACCTTCTCAGATAATACCCTAGTCGGGGTCGCTGTTTTTTGATGATCCTCCTCCGTTTGTTTCTATCTTGAATGACTCATTGCATCATATATTTTCACTGATATTTATTCTGACCTGGAACTGGCACTAAATATATATATATATATATATATATATATATATATATATATATATATATATATATATATATATATATATATATATATATATATATATATATATATATACACACATATAACATATATTAATATACATACATACATATATATAAATATATATATACATACATATATGTGTATATATGTATTGCAATTGTTGGTTGGATATGTTTGCCATCTTTCATTCCTCTTTTCGTAAATGATCTTTTTAGCCATCCCAACACTCTTAAATCTTTTTCCAGTGATTTATGACAACTCGGAGAGCTGGATGTTTTTCCTAAAGGTCCTTCACAGGAATAGGAAGTCAAAGATGAATGATATGTAGTAATGGGGAATGGGTGGAAAGGAAACTAGGATTTATAGTTCTCATGGACAAAAAACATATTTTAATTTTTTTAGATTTTTTAAGTATGTATCATCTCTGTAACCCAAGCACACCCATGTAATATACGAGTATATATATATATATATATATATATATATATATATATATATATATATATATATATATATATATATATATATATATATATATATATATATATATATATATATATATATATATATATATATATATATATACAGTATATATATATATATATATATATATATATATATATATATATATCTTTGTGTGTGTATGTATATGTATATATATATACGTGTCTGATTCCTTGTTACATAGATGATGAATATGATTACATGATAAATAAAAATTTTTATATATTTGTATATATATATACATATATATAAACGTGTGTGTGAGTCTGTGTGTGTGAGCGTATGTGTGTCAGTGCTCTCGCGAGCAAGCAAGGAATTCAAACACATTTACAAAAATTCATGTACATACACAATGACGCATATCAGTTCATGCACAGCACACACTAATTTGAAGCCCAGAAATTTTGCATACGTCCCAAAATCCGCTTGTGGATAATTTTCTTCTATCTTCTTTCAGCCCTGAAGATCTTAAGACGAGAACAGCCCAAATTCCTCACCCCAACCCACCCCACCCCCTCCCCCATCGCGAAATATAAAAGAAGAAAAAGGGAAAAGAGTAACTTTGTCCAGGCTTTGTGGATGAAATATGAATCCACCGGCGATCAAAACTTCCCCAGCCACGGAATCTCTCCGAAAAGTGAGGGGAATTTGGCATGGACACACTCACTCGCTCGCTCGCTCGCTCTCTCTCTCTCTCTCTCTCTCTCTCTCTCTCTCTCTCTCTCTCTCTCTCTCTCTCTCTCACCGAAAAGTTTGGGAATTTATCATGGACTCTCTCTCTCTCTCTCTCTCACCGAAATGTTTGGAGAATTTGTAATGGACTCCTCTCTCTCTCTCTCTCTCTCTCACACCGGAAAGTTTGGGGAATTTGCCATGGGCTTCCTCTCTCTCTCTCTCTCTCTCTCTCTCTCTCTCTCTCTCTCTCTCTCTCTCTCTCTCTCTTTAAACGGCATTCTGTGTCATTTTAAATACTGTCATGTATCATTTTATGTACCAATACCTTCATCATTTACTATGTGCATTATATTAATGAATTTGTGATACCTATGAAAAACTACAAGGTAAAATAAGGAATGACAAAATAATGTTGTTCCAGAAATATATATATTATATATATATATATATATATATATATATATATATATATATATATATATATATATATATACTGTAATGTATACATAATACAAATATGTATATATGCATATATAAAATATATGTATATAATATATATATATATATATATATATATATATATAATAAATATATATATATATATATATATATATATATATATATATGTATATATATACTGCATATAATTTATACTGTTCTGTAACTTGAAAGCAAATAATTCTCTGAAAATTATAAAAGCTACAATAAAAATTTAAAAGCATTTACATTTCGCTAAACGAAGAGACCAAACGCAATATATAAAACAACTGGTAAGAAGTGACCAAAATGAAAAACAGAAAATTTAATTCTTTTATTTCACCTAAAAATTCAGCGGCAAAATAATAAATCATTTAAAAACCGAAATTCGCCTTATGATGGAGAGAGAAATATTGCTAGAAAAAAATCGCTCTGTTTTTTTTTTATATATATATATTTCTCGTCCGGTAAATCCGTCGACATTTTCCACCAGAATTACAAATCACGGAGCAGACATTTTAAAATTCCCGTTTGATGTCGAATGAACGTGAAAACATCGCTTGAATCATTTTTATTCGCTTGAATAAAAGTACATTCCGACTTGAATTCTAAAACTGTTCTCTCTTTATTTCTGCAGGACACAACAAATGGTAAAGATGTGATAAATTGCTATTTTCTTTCAATTAAATTGGTAACTTTTTTTTTTTACCTTCCTGTCCTCACTCTAATCATTTCAGACTAAATCGACGTTGCAATAACAACCTGAATATTCACACTTGGCTTTAAGTATGTCAATATCAATAACAACTCTTAATATACGAAGGAAGATTGAGGCAAATTTTGTTGAATAAAATGGCTGCGTTTTGCGAATTGATTTTATACTGATTTTTCTCAATATATTAGTCAATAATTGTCCACTGTTCATATTTCGATGGATGAAACAGCGTATTTCTAACAGCAGAAATTCTTTATTTCAAAGCATTACAGCAGGTTACTGAATCATGGTATGTAAATCCGTAGATTTTCCTTATTGTATTTTCGGTGGTGTTTCTTCTTTTTTCTTTTTCTGGCGCCTGTCTGGTATTTTCATACTTAAGTAGATTCATTTACCATCGGTGAAACACGAATAATTCAGTATGACTTTAAAAATGCTAAGAATGAAAATAGGAAAACGTGAAACCATTCTAAAAATCATAAGGAGCAAAATGTAAGGAATGATTTCGGAAAGTGTTATATAGTTTAGACTTTCCTTATCTTGCAATTCACGTGCACATGCAATTAGTTTTTGCGTGCACAAAATCAGAGAGAGTAATCACCATAATTATATGCCTAGGAAGCATGCGATAAGGTCCGTACATATTCATGAACAAAATACGAGCATTAATATTCTGACCCTTTCTCCCTTCACACTAAACAAATCTGATACGTATCCTTAATTATTACAACCAGAAGCCACCTTCGATACAGGTGGTGTGTAATACAGTGACTTAAAATGAAAACTGTATAATGAAAATATCATGAAGAGGGTCATTCAGAAAAAATATTTAAATAAAAAGTTTGTTAAACAAGGACTTCTAGATTTCATTAAAATTTTCGATAACCTTTAAGGCTCAAATAATGAGAATCCGTATCTTCCTCATATCCACGCCATCAGCTGATTTCAGCTGACAGGTATCTGTGGGAGAGTCCAAACTATCTGGGAATGGTCAGGAATGTGCCCCGCCCCCGTGATCTATTGCACCTAAAAAGAGTGAGAGAGAGATAAAAGGAGATAAACCGAGATAATTCAACATTCTACACACGTCCTAGAGACACCCATTTCAAACCTCATCAGCGCAAGAGGTAAAATTCACGGCGATACTCTTCAAAATTATCGGGGGGCATTTCGTCCAAAAATTATCGGGGCGTTCGTCCACAAGTTATCAGAGCATTACATCAGAAAATTATCGGAGCATTTCGTCCAAAAAAATTACCGGGACATTTCGTCCAAAAATTATCAATGCAATTCGTCCAAAAAATTTTCGGGGTATTTTGTCCAAAAATTATCACAGGTCATTTCGTCCAAAAAATTATCATGGCATTTCGTCTAAAAATTATGGGGGCATTTCGTCCAAAAATTATCAGGTCATTTCGTCCAAAAATTATGGGAGCATTTCGTCCAAAAAGTATCAGGTCATTTCGTCCAAAAAATTAT